>NC_057850.1:143981624-144299124 GCF_015237465.2 Chelonia mydas | reverse complement strand
CAAAATTGGGGTTGGGGTGAGGGAGGGGGTGAGAGCTCTGGTTGGGGGTGCGGGCTCTGGGGTGGGGCCAGAAATGATGTGTTCAGGGTGTGGGAGGGGGCTCCGGGCTGGGGAGTGGGGTGAGTGCTCCAGCTGGGGGTGCAGGCTCTGGGGTGGGGCTGGGGATGAGGAGTTTGGGGTGTAGGAGGGTGCTTCAGGCTGGGATTGAGGGGTTCAGAGGGTGGGAGGGGGATCAGAGCTGGGGCAGGAGGTTGGGGTGCAAGGAGAGGCTCAGGGGTGCAGATTCCGAGCAGCGTTTACCTCAAGCGGCTCCCAGAAGCAGTGGCAGGTCACTTCTCTGGTTCCTACGTGGAGGTGCAGCCAGGCAGCTCTGCACACTGCCTCGTCCACAGGCACCACCACTGCAGCTCACATTGGCTGCAGTTCCTGGCCAATGGGAGCTGTGGGGGTGGCGCTTGGGGCAGGGGCAGCATGCGGAGTGGAGCTCCTTGGCTGTCCCTACACATGGGAGCCGCAGGGAGGCCATACTGCTGCTTCTGGGAGTTGCGTGGAGCGGCCCCCAACCCTGCTCCCTGGCTGGAGCGAGGCCATGCCGCTCCTTCCGGGAGCCATGTGGAGTGGCCCCCAACCCTGCTCCCTGCTGGAGCGCCGGAGCTGGGCAAGCCCCAGACTCCGTTCCCCAGCGGGAGCCCAAGAGCTAGATTAAAACGGCTGGTGGGCCAGATTTGGCCTGCGGGCCATATTTTGCTCTCCCCACCCCCCCCCGGACTAGATGTTCTGGTGGTCCCTTCTGGCCTTAAACTCTATGACTATGACCCTGTTCTACAGGCCAGTGCGCACAGGACTATCGCATCACATTCACCCTCTCCCCAGTAGGATTTCTACTGCCACTATTGGCATTGCACCCCCAGTCTTTGCATAGCAAAAACAAAGGAACCAATGCCATTCCTATACCTACATAGAGATACAAGTGTGCTACTCCTTGTACCCTCTGTACCACCTCTGCACAATTCAACCCTAAATTGGAAGAAGTCATGAACACCAATGAGGACAGTAATAATAATGCACAGAGATCTACACAGGCTAATTTATAGGCAGAAAATAACATAGTGGAATTCAACTTGCAAAAAGGCAAAGTGAAACAGATATTCAATAGGAAGAAGAAATTTGGTCTGTGGCAATAGCAAAAGATATTCAGTGCTATGTGATTTGGAAGCAAAAAAGGACAGAGTAATTTTGGTCTGCTTACTTAGATGCACCACTACTGTGAGTGTGGAGGTAACTACAACTGGAATATTGTGTTCAATTCTGGACATTTCATTACTGGAAATATTGACAAACTGGACTGAGTTCAGAGAAGTACAACAAAAATAAGCTTCAGACTGGAAGAACTACCTTACTAAGAAAGATTAGAAGAGCTGAATATGTAGAATCCAGATAAACGAGAATGGAGCTAAGGGAGAATAATGAAAATTAAATCAGTCTACAGATATGTGAAGATCTAATCATCCACAAGGGTGAGAAATTATTTATAGTGATTCACAGAGGTATAATTACCAGTTGGAGTAATGGAATGAAATGAAAAATGGGAAAGTTCAGCTAAACCCTGGCCACTTCCTCCTGAATGGAAGTTGTGATTAACTTTGGGCTATATCTGTACAAATTATGAATTCTGGTTGATGTTGTGAAGTTGCATTAGGAAAAACTGCTCTATTATGAGTGCCTATATGTGTATAGATCCTCCATTGCTGACGGGCCTTATCTCAGGTACACACCACATAGAGACAATGGGAAATACTTACACTTAATGACAGTATTTAGATCTCACAAAGGTGCTGTAACAGCCAGGCAAGGTACTAACAAACTTCAACAGGACTTTATTTTTGAAGTGGAAACCTCTTTACCACGCTGCTGCTGCACCTTCAGTAGCTCTCACTTAGCCTCCTCAACTCCCCCCGCCCTTCCTGTTTCCTGTCCTTTCAGACTCCCAGAAGCCAGTGCTCCCAGTTCTAATAATTACAAGCAGCATCTAAACACCACAAAGGTTATGCTAAAAAGCAGGTTAAGCCTGGGAAATCCAGTATAGCTTACCCTCTGAAGAAGGAGTGGAAACTACTAGAGGTAGAATAAATGAGGCTATGTAACCAGAAGGGCTTTAACTAAAGAAACACAAAGGAACAGGGGAGCAGGTAGGAAGAGGAAGCATGGGGCAGGAGAAAGCAAGGTGTAAGTAGCTCCAGGACAGTGAGGTCACCCAGCATGTAGCAGCCTCAAGGGACAAGGGGAATCTGCCCACTTTTCTGAGCCCAGATGACCCCAAGGACAGTATAAAAAATGCCCTGGAGCAGGGAGGAAACTAAGGCAAGGAAATACATTTAGTATTTTGTATTATCTGTATTCTCCTGTTCGTTACATGATTACGTGTAAAACAGCATAAAGGTACTAGACTGAGCAAAGTGCTTCAAAACTAGTGCATGCCCCTGAGAGATTTAAATTGTGAGCCAGAAGCTTCATGCTTTTTGGGTGTAGTTCTCCGTAAAGGATGTGTTTAAGTAACTGGGGTATCTGGGCCTAATATATATGGGCTATTTCCTGAGGGCCTAACATATAGGAGCTATTTCCTGGAAGTGGTAACAAGCTGAGAATCAGAGCCCAAGAAATGTGCTAAAGAGTCCAAGGGAGGAACTAGCCTACTGAGACTTCAGAAGCTTAAATGAGATCCAGAGCAGAAGAGGCTTGGATTCTCCTCTCAGCGGTCCTAGTGAGTGGCTAATCAGGAGCGCTTGCTAGGATCTTTAACAGAAGTATTCTGAGAAAATTCAACAAGCACCCATGCTTGAAGTTATCTGTCTCTCGCACTGGGTTTTTTCAAGTAGGGGACAATCTGCTTCCTGGTCTGAAAGTTTATCAGTTTACATTTTATATGTACAATAAAATCAGAGTACCACTTCTAATATCCTAAGAGTTTTATTAATTTAATTACTCATTGAGTTTTTATTAGTTACGAGTAAAAGTCCAAATAGCTTGATTGTTCATTTCTGACTACATTCCATTATTATTTCCAACCAGATTCTGCAAATCCAAAAGAGAATCAGATACATTTTTGATTAATAATCTAACTTTTTTGAGTAAAATACTAATGTATAAAAATAGTATTAAGATTTAATAAAGGGGACCTGAAAAGGATAGAAAAATTGGATTTATCTTCTTTTTTGCTTTTATAAAGCAAAAGGAGATATGAATGTTTTTGTTTTAGTGGTTTTTTTCTGCTTTTTTTCTATCTTCAAACATTACAAATATCAAGTTTGATCTTCCCATTTTTATAGTGGAGATCTTGGACAAATCCAGGGAAGTAGTTGGAGAGCTTTCTCAGCTCTTCAAAGAAAGGGCTGAGATGTGAATCTTTAATATAAAGTGCTTTCTTCTGGCCATTCTTTAAGCATTTGTGATAAACAGGTATTAAAGAAAACAAGAATTAAAAACATTTTGAATAAAAATCACTTCCCCATCCTAATTAATTAGGTATCTTGTACTTTCATCTGAAGTAGTCCTCGCCACTTTTGGAGACAGAATAATGGAACGATGGACGATGTGTCTGATCATATATGACAATTTCTATGTTCTTGCATTCCTCAGAAAAACAAAACAAAACTTTAAAATGTTCATTTCTGCTTTATGCTCATGATGAATCAAAAAAGGCTATAAACCCATTTTTTTTCTTTGCAAGTAACCATTGCAGATATGCTATTCCTCCCTGAAACAGGATTATTTATTTAATATATATATCAATAGTATTTGCATACTGTGCATATGCCCCTTACAGTGATAATGGTCTCTAACCCGAGCAAATGATTACAGAGCAAGGACTTGATTCAGGAAAGCATCTCTAATTTAGGAAAGCACTTAAGTACCTGCTTAGTAGGTGCAAGTGCTTAAGTGCTGTCCTAAATATGGATGGAATTAAACCTGTTCTTTATTGCTCTCATGACTGTTTTCTAAATAACAACAGTCTTCTTTCTAAAATAATATGCACCAGTTTACGTGCTAAATATATTCACAGTTTTAGTGGATCATTTTACTGCTCCAGAGGACATAAGCAGATAAATGTTATTTCTGTCTCTATGTGCACTATATCAGATTGCTGATTTGCAAATTCATTTCAGCCAGTATTAGCAAATCATGTCTCACAAACAAATGAAATATGTCTAACTATTTGACACTTATAATTTCAGAATTTGTATGACTCTTCAGTTAAAATGTCATCTTCTTATGTGGATATTTATGTGTTCGGAACTGGACTGAGACGAACTAACTCAATGGACATTGTCCACTACATGGTAATAAATGTCATTTGCTACTGACATAGGCCAGATTTCAGCTTTAGGCCCAGAAGTGAAATTATGCTCCATAGCCCATAATTAATCTCCTAAAACATCCAGTCCTCCTCAAACGTCTCTCTGTATAGATTAAAGAACATCAACACAACCATTGTTTTCTTTTTACTGTGTAAAAATAGAAAAGTAAGCTGTTCTCTGGGAGTACTCTTTCTATATCATCACCTGGAATTTAAAGGTATATGTGATGGGTGTTCACCCCACACAAGGCCCAGAAGGGTTAAAGTGGTTACGTAGGCCAATTAGCTGCCCAGGCTGCACCTGAAGAAGGATGAAGCAGGCCACTAACTGGAAATGGGCTAGGATTGCCACCTTTTATCCAGACAGTTCAGGTTTTGGCTTCTGTGTCCAGGTGCCATTTAGGATTGCCAGGTGCACGTTTTTTGGGGACGTGGCAGTCTTAAATGGCACCTGAACCAGAAGCCTGGTTACCACAGGGTGAGGGGGGGCACCAGGTCATTAACTTCTGCCAGCCACTGCTCAGCTGGGGCCACCTCCTAGTGGCGCGGGCCAAGAGACGTGCTGGACGCCCTTCCCGCAGCCCCCATTGGCCCGGAGCGGCGAACCGCGGCCGGTGGGAGCCGCAATCGGCCGAACCTGTGAACGCGGCAGGTAAACAAACCGGTCCGGCCCGCCAGGGGCTTTCCCTGCACAAGCAGTGTGCCAGCTTTGAGAACCACTGGTCTACAATACTTATAGGAATGTTGAAACTTCCTAGGTTTGTTACAACTCAGCATATTTTTGCCAGGTTCAAACTGAGTTACTCTTTGACGATTTGTGTTCATCTGAATCCAAATGTCAAATGGACTCACAAAACTGAGCCCACTCCTTGGTGACTCCCCATTTTCTTTAATGAAATGCATATGAACTAGAAAACAGCAGGTTTCACACAGTTTCTGTGCTTCTTAGCTTCTCAGACAAGACTGCCAAAGAGAGTGGTAACTGTGGATTATACCAGCATTTGAAAAGGATATCAAGGGACAACATTTGAAATTACAGAGAGAATTGGGACCTGATAGGCCCTTGTCCACAAAAAGGTTAAGAGAGCATTTAGGTACATTTTAAGGCCAGTGGTTCTTTGTTTCCATTTCCTTAACTATAAAATCTAGAGTCTACAGAGGTAAAAATATAAGTGTTCAAAATACAGAATGGCTGCCACAGAAATGTAATAAAGTAGATGATCAATAAATAAATTAAATTAATTCATTACAAAATGTTGTATGTATCTTTTATTTATTTTTTCATTTTCTGTTTAACTGTTTCTTTTTTCCTCCTTCTATAGATGACTCTAGGTGATCAGGTTGTTAAAGGAGCACTGAAGGACAATGTAACAGGGTGGTTACCCCGCTCCTGAAATAAGAGGAGTAAGAACAGCTGGGGGAAGTAGCCGCAGCTGTGGCCAGCTCAATCAGGGCCCAGCTGGCCCTTATAAGAGGGCTGGGGACCAGGCGCTAGAGGAGTCTCACTCTAGCCCTGGAGAGGGAAGGGCTAGCTGCCTGGGAGCAAGGTACTGAAGAGGAGCAGTGCTGGGGAACAGGGCAAAGGGAGCTGGGGAGCTCCAGTCTGGTAAACCCCCAGGCTGCAGGCCTTGTTTAAGGCCAAAAGGTATTGGGGCTGCAGAGGGGCAGCCCAAGGATAGGCAAAGGTAGCAGGTCCTAACCCCTTGCCAATGATGAGTGGCCACTACACTGCAGTCTGCCCTGGTGAGCGGGGGCTAGATGATGACTGGTAGTAGCCACTGAGGCAAGGTGGGTTTAGAGGGTTGGGGAAGGGGAGACCTAGAGCATGGGGGTACTGCTGGGGCAGAACCCCGAGGTAAAGGACACCGGGGTCCTGGAGGGACACGGCGCCGGCGGCAGCCGAGACACCAGCCTGCAGAGGGTGCTCTGTATGCTGGAAAAGAGCTAATTCCTAGACGACCAGCAGGAGGTGCTGCGCCAGTGAGGCTTCGCTTCGCTACAGACAATAAGGCCATTGCGAAGAAACTAAATTAATTCTTTGCATTGTTCTTCAGGGCTGAGGAAGTGAGGGAGATTCCCAAACCTGAGCCATTTGTTTTAGGTGACAAATCTGAGGAACTGTCCCAGATTGAGGTGTCATTGGAGGAGGTTTTGGAACAAACTGATAAACAAAACAGTAATAAGTCACCAGGACCAGATGGTATTCACCCAAGAGTTCTGAAGGAACTCAAATGTGAAATTGCAGAGCTACTAACTGTGGTATATAAACCTTCATTTAAATAATCTTCTATACAAAATGACTGTAGGCCAGTGGGCTAGTTTGCCTTTGTTATATTCACTGCTACTGTAGCCCAGTGGGCTAGCTTCCTTTTATTATATTCACTGCTTTGCATTATATTCAGCAATAATGCAAGAAACCTAGAGGCCTGTATCCTGTAAGAGCTTCAGCAAGTTAGCATAAGGCTTGAGGCCTATGAACCTTGAACAGATAAACTTTGCACAGATAAATGGCCCAATGGAAAACCCTAAGTATTTGGGGAGCTGAAGATAGAGTTTAAGGGGAAGTCCCTACCACAGGTACATTAGTCCATTACAGAAGTGTCCTGGCAATGAACTGACGTACACAACAGGTACATGGGATACATCTAAGGGTAGCCTGCTTGCTTGCCTATATATCTTTTCTTATCAGTTTCTTATTTTCTAATGGATTTATTTGTTTTATTATAATAGGTTTACAAGTTTATATTCGAGTATATTTTGGCTGTAACACAAAGGACCTACAGGACACATCCTGTATGTTGAGCTCAGGCAAAGTTAGCATACATATGTTTGGGACCTTTCACCTAGATAGCTGGTGATGAGCTAAAGCATAAGGGCCATATATGGCTGCTACCTTTAACATAGAGGATGCATTGAAGTAGGTTTGAATAAAGGGCTTCCTAAGTTCATACCCTTTTAAACTAACAGGTATACCACAACTTGGAAAGAACCGAAATAACTAGTTAGGACAGAAATAACAAATGTGATACCTAACCACGTAAGGGCCACAGTAATGATTTGACATAGAGGATAATAAGTTGAGATCATTGATATACTAATCTATAGGAAAAAGACACTCCAACATTAGTAAGGTAAGGAAATACAAATAAGGAAAAGGGGGAAAATCCCCTACTAAATGTGCATCAAACATATTATAAAAGGGGCATCACAGCTTAGGGGAGATGGAGATGTTGTCTTTGGGAGGTGCCAGAATGATGGCCACTGGTGATGATGGGGAAGGTGATGAGGAAGATGATGGCTAACACTTCAGGTTGTTCTACAAGGGATGGTGTGAGTATATGGATGTGCAGATGTACATTCTGTAGTATCTCTATCTACCTTACTGAGTTGGGTTTTTTGACTGCACTCAATGTATTAATAAACTATATTTGTAAATGTAAAAGAGTTCCCATAGTGTGAGTGATGCAAATGTGCACAATAGGGTTCATAACTATGTAATCATTTGAATAATACTGGGCCTGATCTTAGAGTAAGAACTTATCAACTGATTTAGTTGGGGATTGGTCCTGCTTTGAGCAGGGGGTTGGACTAGATGACCTCCTGAGGTCCCTTCCATCCCTGATATTCTGTGATTCTATGATTCAACCCTCTAAGTGATAACTGGGGATTCTTAAGTAATCAATATAATTAATACATAATCTAAAGATCAGGCAACAGGAGGATAGCTAATGTGATGCCAATTTTTAAAAAGGGTTACAGAGGTGATCCCAGCAGTTACAGGCTGGTAAGCCTAATTTTAGTACCAGGCAAAATTGGTTGAAACTATAGTAAAGAACAGAATTATGAGACACATAGATGAACACGATTTGTTGTGGAAGAATCAACATGGTTTTTGTAAAGGGAAATCATGCCACACCAATCTACTACAATTCTTTGAGGGGGTCAACAAACATGTGGACAAGGGGATATATCCAGTGGATATATCCCCATTTTACAAGGTCCCTCACCAAAAGCTCTTAAGTAAAGTAAGCTGTCATGGGATAAGAGGGAAGGTCCTCTCATGGATCAGTAACTGGTTAAAAGACAGAAATCAAAGGGTAGGATTAAATGGTCAGTTTTCAGAACGGAGAGAGGTAAATTGATCAGTACTATTCAACATATTCATAAAAGACCTGGAAAAAGAGGTAAACTGGGAGGTAGGTTTCAGAGTAACAGCAGTGTTAGTCTGTATTCGCAAAAAGAAAAGGAGTACTTGTGGCACCTTGGAGACTAACCGATTCATTTGAGCATAAGCTTTCGTGAGCTACTGCTCACTTCATCGGATGCATCCGATGAAGTGAGCTGTAGCTCACGAAAGCTTATGCTCAAATAAATCGGTTAGTCTCCAAGGTGCCACAAGTACTCCTTTTCTTTTTACTCAAGATAGTTAAGTCCAAAGCAGACTGCAAAGCATTACAAAGGGATCTCAAAAAACTGGGTGACTGGGCAACAAAATGGCAGATGAATTCAATGTTGATAAATGCAAAGTAATGCACGCTGGAAAACATAATTTTAACTATACATATAAAATGATGGGGTCTAAATTAGCAGTTAACACTCAGGAAAGAGATCTTGGAGTGGTTGTAGATAGTTCTCCAAAAACATTTACTCAATGTGCAGCAGCAGTCAAAAAAGTGAACAGAATGTTGGGAATCATCAAGAACGGGATAGATAATAAGACAGAGAATATCATATTGCCTCTATATAAATCCAGGTACACCCACATCCTGAATACTGTGTGCAGATGTGGTCACCCCATCTCAAAAAGATATACTGGAATTGGAAAAGGTTCAGAAAAGAGCAACACAAATTATTAGGCATATGGAATATCTTCCATATGGGTAAAGATTAAAAAGAGGGGGACTTTTTAGCTTGGAAAACAGATGACTAATGGGGGGATAAGATAGAGGTCTATAAAATCATGGCTGGTGTGGAGAAAGTAAATGAGGAAGTGTTATTTATTTCTTCTCATAACACAAAAACTAGGGGTCAACAAATGAAATTAATAGGCAGCAGGTTTAAAACAAACAAAAGGAAGTATTTCACATACAACCTGTGGAGCTCCTTGCCAGAGGATGTTATGAAGGCCAAGACTATAACTGGGTTCAAAAAAGAACTAGATAAATTCATGGTGGTTAGGTCAACTGATGGCTTTTAGCCAGGATGGGCTAGAATGGTGTTCCTAGCCTCGGTTTTGCCAGAAGCTGGGAATTAGTGACGGGATGGATCACTTGATGACTACCTGTTCTGTTCATTCCCTCTGAAGCACCTGGCATTGGCCACTGTTAGAAGACAGAGTACTGGGCTAGATGGATCTTTGATCTGACCCAGTATGGCCATTCTTACGTTCTTATTCATAGGTTTGCCATAATTATATTTGTTTCCTCTTTTCTTTTTATTATTATTTTCCTTTTTCCTATTTTCCTTAGTCTATTCTTTTTCTTCTTTGAAAAATAGCATTTCCTTTCCTTTCTCTCTTTTTGTCTCCCTGTTGTATACTTCTACACTCTCTCTCAAAAGCATAGTTGCCAATATTTGAACAATTTTGTTTTGCTGGAGACAATTTTTCAAATGAGTTAGTGTTCTCAGGGTTGCTGGAGGGTTTAGGTATTCATTCTGGTGAATTTGTTTTAATTATAAATATTTTGTCATTATATTATACTATTATTGTTATTACTATTATCATAGTAGTACCTTGGGATAGAAATCAAGTATTAGGGCCACATTGTGCCATGCAGTACGCAATATAAAACAGTAAAAAGACAGACACAGATGCAAAGGCCATGTATATGAGACACACATACAGGGGCCAAAGGGATGGGAAGGGGAAGATGAGGTAACAGAAAATTATTAGTCCTGTGGAATCCTGTGATGAGGAAGCAAACTGATTTACAGTGTATTATTCCATTACTATTCAATCTGTTGTGCAACAGCTCTATTTTTTTAAAGGAGTATTCCACTAATAAGGTTTCCCTTTTAATTCAAATAGAGCTGCATGAACCTTAATCCTAGAACAATCAGGAATCTCTTGGTTTAAGTGGGTCTTTTGCATTCTGCTTCCTGTAGTACTGTTGATTTTAGACTTGGAAAACTTATCTGCAGTGGTAGCATTTATATCTGACCAAAATAGGACATCTTGGAATCTGTTCTTAAACTTCTTAATACCCTCCAAAAATCAAAATATCCATATAGTTTGAAGTCTAGACATTACTTCAGTTGTTTTCATAGGACAGGGCTCATGTTCTGTGGTCTTATTAGAATCTTTTATACAAATTCATAACTTGTTTGAGTTTATTACAGTGACCATAATATTAACCCAGCCAGCTGGTGTCTGAATTTGCTTAATAACATCTAAATTTAGTCCTGGGTCATGATCAGTTTTTACTTCATCTTTCAGAATCACTTAGAATTTGTTCAGCTCATGTGTTTCTGGTCACACATTGAGATCTACATTCAAGAATGTACTGCATAGTTTATACATCCACATCTATTAAACATCCCATTAAATTATTTAAATTATGTTTTGCACCTTGTTCAGCAGATAAAGTTACAAACCCACTTGATCATCTTCATTTGTAGACTGCTCCTCAACACAAACATACATGAAATTTCCTGACCATTTCAAGCTCTGTTGAGTGGCATCTGTGCTTATACATAGAAATGCATGTAGTTTTGCCATGTGACTCATTTTGTGGCCACTAATCAAAACCAGTTTTCATACTTTTCAATTTTATTATCGGGACCTCAGGAGGTCATCTAGTCCAACCCCCTGCTTAAAGCAGGACTAATCCCCAATTTTTGCCCCATATCCCTAAATGGCCCCCTCAAGGATTGAATTCACAACCCTAGGTTTAGCAGGCCAGAGCTCAAACCACTGAGCTATCCCTCATTTGTCATTTTATATGTTGGTGTGATTCTACAGCACTTGGCTCCGTTATCTATGTTGAAATTCACATTTTGTTCACTTACTTCCTTGTCATACATTAATCTGCTGTAGAACTATGCTTAGTAAATTTATTATTAGACTCAATAAAGAACAGTGATTCTACATCATCAGCGCGGTGCCCTCCATTTTTAAGTTTAGCAGCATATTTTGCATTTTTATTTCTTTATAGTTTATGCTGACATGGACACCATCTTGCAAAATGTCATTGCCAAGAAATCTGGTCTCCATGTTTCTTTATCATTACATTCTTTCTTTATTCCTTGGTGCATACTGTTAATTAGATGCTATTTATTATTTTACTGATGGCTAAGGATCTCATAAGGAAGCATAGTTTTACTAGTGCTAATGTCCTTTCCAAAGTCAAGTTCATTATTTGTAATAATTTTGTACTGATTTGGTTATCAGTTGTACCACAAATAATTTAGCCTAATTAACCTATCTGTTAACTGTTCAAATTCATACGACTTAATTTTATTATGTAGGTCAGTTGGAAAATGTTCAATTGTCTCACAAGGGCAGCTGGTGTCTTATAAAGAAAATGTGCTTTTCCCAAGTTATATAGATCCCACTATTCTTGACATTTTTGAATGTCTTTATCTTGCAGTTTTGCAGTCCCCTGCATGCATGCACTGGAATGTATCATAGATTGCCAGGCCTGACACACAAAACAGTGTAAAGAATTTCACCTTCTCTATTTTCTCTGCAA
The DNA here is from genome assembly GCF_015237465.2 of Chelonia mydas. NCBI lineage: Eukaryota > Metazoa > Chordata > Testudines > Cheloniidae > Chelonia > Chelonia mydas. The sequence continues at coordinate 144,287,079 of NC_057850.1, read as the reverse complement.
TACCACCTATTTCCAAAAGAATTTGGAAGTGCTGAAACTATCCCCTCCAGTTCTTTGCTGGGTTCCCATCAAGGCTAAAGGAATCAGTTGTTTCATTTCCTTCATTTTTTGCGAAAAACACAGTTTACTTCTAACCTTAGGTTATAAATGTATGACACATAGGAGTGCTGATAACAGAGCCTGAACTTCATTTCCTGTTCATATTCATCTGACATGGGTCAGGGTTACAAAAGTTTAATACTCCTGTCACATAACAGGGATCAGTATCCCTGGACGTGAGTGTCTCCTAACACATGGAGGTTCGTTTGGGATGCATGACAGAATATGCTGCTTCTCAGAAGACCTACTGCTCTTTCCTTCATGAAAAACACTTTTTAGTCTATAGTTATTAATTTTTAAAGAAATCGATGTATGGATTTACCAGTTAGAACAGTGTGCCTTTGTCCTAGTTTTGGACTAGTGTTAGTACATCTTAATAGAAAACATCTCAAAATGACTGAACAAAGAGAAAGAAAGCAATTACAGAACATGGAGGCCCGAGAAAAGGAACCTTCCCAGACAAACTGAACATTCATTAAAGAAATGACTGTTAACATCACTACCATACTTATCCTCAAAATTTACTCGAATGGACAGCAAAATGAGCAACAAACTTGAAAAAAAGCAAACTAAGATATCACACTTAACAGGAACTAATAGAAATAGAAGGTCATGTCTCCACACTGGATAACAACTCCAAAGAGTTTGACTGCTGTGAAGTGGCTCTATGCTCAAGAGCATGTGCTTCTAGGATCAAGCCCTAAAATATTTAATAATAAAATACAAGATCTTGTGAATCATGGCAGAAAGAGCAACGGGAGGCATCTATTTACCCCTAGTAATACTCCCCATTGCTAACCCCGTTCACTGCCCTCCTGTCAGAGGCTCCAGGTGTTGTCCTTTGGAGGATCACTGCTACCCTCACCTGGACCCCTTTAATTTGCCCCTGGTCAGGGCAGTTCTTTGACTTTCACTTTTAACTAAGTCTAGAAGCATGCCTCAGTCTCTTAACTGTGCTCAGGGAGGCAACCTGGTGTACGGGTATTGCCACTTTGCTGTCCCAGGCCTTTCTGCCTCCTCCTCCGCATTCTCTTCTTTATAAGAAGCCTTGTTTTCTCTGTTGCCTGCCTCCATGATTTGCAGCTGTAGCTACTGTGTATGAGAGTGATAAATCTGCTTGCCTGCAAACAGAAGAGGCTCTCCTCCCCGTTCTGTCTATGCTCAGACCCTATTACAGCTAATGCAGCTACTTCTTTCTGTGGTGTTGTACTTAGTTTTCCTTATTTTATTGTTACAGAATCTTTGTTATCATGAAGGAAGCATCTAATTATTACAAGTGACCTTTAAGTACAAGCACAGTAGGTTGGTAATAAGACTTCTGTAATGAATCCACATGCAGCAGATACAATTACTAGATAAATCTCTCTTACACACATACAATCGGGGAGCTGGGAGTAGAATACTGGTACTTCAGTTCTAAAAACACAAGTAGCAAAATAAGAATTCTTTTAGATATTACTAGAAACAGGTACATTATCCTCTCTCTGTTGGCCAGACACCAAAAGGAAGCATAATGCACTCACTATAAAAATGCATAAAGCCAGCACATTACATTTCATTTTTTATCTTCATGTTATGGTCATTTTAAATTACTAAGGTAGAAGTTATAGTATCCATATCAATCATCTGTGGAAGTTCTTTGTTTTGCAAATGATGATATGCCTCTATGTGCATTTGCTCCTACTGGCTGTTATTATGTCTGCGGTATTTGAGTGTAGGCACTGAAGAGATGGGCATAGTACCAGTACTGATATTCTGCACCAAGCCTTACCTTATTTATTTAATAAATAAATATTATAATAATTATTATTTTTTTTTATTTTATATCTTTTAAATAGGCAATATTTTGGTGGGTTCCTCCAAACTAAGAAAGAATAAATAAATAAATAAATCAACAGAAAACATATTTATCATCACTGAACCTCCCTTGCCCTAACATACCAGTATTCAGATTGCTTTTAAATATGTAGCTGATCTTCTGCAATAGTCTGCTGAACACATACTAATAAACTGCATTAGTATTTGCATACCATATGTTTACAATGACTTAATTACATTTTGTTCCGCAAACAGATTTTGAAAAAATAACCTATGTCAGCTAATTATTTTTCCTGATTTATTTACTTTTTCATTTTGCTTCATTTTTAATTTGTACTTGACTTCTTTGTGGCCCTGTTTCATTTTTTAAGGAACAATAATAACTATGGCCCTGATACTGCAAACACTTATGCACTTACAAAATATTACACATCCCAGCAAGTTCAGTGTATACAGTGCATAAAGTTAGCATGTGTGAGTGTTTGCAGGCTTGGAAACAAAGTATTTTCAAACAGTATGGCTTAACCAGGAAGAAAACATGTTCTCAAATTACAGGTGAGTTTGGTAGGGTTGATACAGGTACAATATTCATATTCCCTTCACATTTATAAGATCTTTAAGGACCTGTTCTCATGTAGTCATAATGGTCCATCCTTAATGCATGGATGCACATTTTATTTGTGTCTAGTGAAGGATCACTCATACGGTCCAAGGAGCATACTGACTGATCATTTAAAATAATGTAATTCCTTCAAAAATCATGGCCCGGGGACTCACAGGGGTATTCAAAAGGAAGTTAAGCCCATGTAAAACTATTATTTTCTATTTTTTAAATCACATTCCCTGGTGTGATTTATGTGAAATTCCTACAGGATCTAATTCTTTAGTATTTCCCAGGGAGTGAATTCCTCATAGTGAAAGTTGCATCAAAGGAGAACCGATTCAGAAGGCAAACCAGTCCAGATAGCTGTTCAGTGTACAATATCTTGATGCTAAGGCTGCCTTAGAAGCAGGTTAAACTTAGGTCAGCAACAGTCAGAAGGAGCTAAGTCTATCCAACTGTCAGGAAACAAGGAAAAATGCAAATTTAAATGCAATAGCTTTTTATTTTGTATAGAGTCCTCAATACAAGTTGTATTCCAAAAGAGTAGAATTGAATAAAAAATGGCAAGGGACTTTAGCTCTATCATAGTTAAGAGCAGCCTGAAGGCTGCTCCAAACTATGCTGACTCGCTGTGGTTTCCAAAGGGCTATGCTTCAGCCAGACAATGCCAGAGAGCAGAAGTGTCCTGGCCATCCCCCTTTCCACTGCTGGGGATGTGGTGTAGGAGCTGGCTGCGCTAGCTGGGGCAAGCACATTCCCTGTGCTGGCTGCTATCTGTCCCCTTTGTACCACTGACAAGCAGGGAGAAGAAATGAGAATCTTGTTCACAGTTCCTGAGATAAGCTGAAACAACTTCATGGAAAGTTTTGGAAACATCCCATTCCAGGTCAGCAGTCAGTTCAAATGTTTCTATCCCTAACGGGGCATAGTAAAGGTAAACATAAAGGAAGAGATTATCCCAGTCCAGCCCAGTAGCAAAATGTTGCTGGGGGACTGGAACAGCCCATTAGCTGGCTGAGGGAGACTTCCTTGCAGGTAGACACTGAGAGAGGCTGCTGTAGTGGCATTATGCAGTGGCATTGTGCAGGACCCTCTCACATATCCCAAGACAGGGACTTGGGCAGGAAGGGTGTGACAGGATGCAGGGACAGGAGAACCTCAGTGCATAGCACTCTACAGATTCTGTGTGATGCTATTGCCCATAGGCACCTGGTCATAGGCAGCCCCCCCCCAAGACTGCCTCCGTCAGGTTAGGGGCCTGACCAGCACCTAGAATACCCTAACATTGGGAGGGCACACAGGTGGCTTAAATAGATGCTCCAAGACATGTAGCACAATCTCATCTGATATGCAAATTGACACATCACATATGGGTTGATTACAGCTGCTTGTTTTGTTTATGTTTGTTTATTTTTTGTTTAGCATTTTTATTAGGATTTTATTGGAGTGGAAATGAGGTCCTGAATTTTCTAGAGTAACTAGCGATCTTGGGTGCTTTAATTTCTGTAAGCCACAGGTAAGACGCCCCCACTGCTGGGGATGTGGTGTGGGAGTTGGCTGCACTTTCAAACGTTTAGCGTTCTGAACTTTAAGATGTCTCACATTTGTCACTCAAACATTGAGGCACCCAAAATCACTAGTCTCCTGCAAATCATAAAAATAATAGAACCATAGGATTGGAAGGAACCTTGATAGGTCATCTCTAGTCCAGTTCCCTTCACTGAGGCAAGATTTAGTATTATCTAAACCATCCTACATATGTTTGTCTAACCTGTTCTCCAAAGACAGTCTCAGGGCTGAAATGTGGGCTGATGTAGTGGTTGGAGGCAGGAGTACAGGCAAGGTTGTGGTCATGCCAGGGTCAAGCCAGAGTTAGCAACCCTGGTCACGGAAAGGAAACAGGAATAAGGCATAGTAACAGGAATACGGACTTGGTCTCAGAGGTCTGGGCAGCAACAGGCCTAGCATCTAGTTATCAGACGAGGGATGAGCCAGAAACAGGAGGGTTTAGAGCTAGTGGTGTCCAATCAGCAGTCTGTCATCTGACCTCCTGAGTCAGCCGTGTAGCTTCTGGTGGTGAGCTGTTAGCAGCAGTTCCCTTATGAGCCCTTGGAACTGGGTGGCCCAGATGATAAGGGTTCTGCTTAGTGGCAACATAGGCCTAAGTCTGAGACCGGTAGCACCTAACAGATGGAGTTTCTGCAATCTTCTTAGGTAATTTGTTCCAGTGTTTAACTACCATTACAGTTAGGAAGATTTTCCTAATATCCTAAATTTCACTTACTGAAATTTAAGCCCATTACTTCATGGTCTGCCCTAAGAGGATAGGGAGAGCAATTTATTACTCTCATCTTTATAACAAACTTTTACATACCTGAAGACTGTTCTTATGCCCCTCCTCCACCCAGTTTTCTCTTCTCAAGACTAAAGAAACCCTTTCCCCCACCCAATCTGTCCTTGTATGTCATGCTTTCTAGACCTTTAATCATTTTTCTTGGTCTCCTCTGGACTTTCTCCAATCTCCACATCTTTCCCAAAGTGTGGTGCCCAGAACTGGACACAAGACTCCCGTTGAGGTCTTATCAGTGCTGAGTAGAGTGGAAAAATTATTTCTTGTGTCTTGAGTACAACACTCCTGCTAATACATCCCAGAATGATGTTCAGTTTTTTTGCAACAGTATTACATTGTTGACTCATATTTAGTTTCCAAATCCTTTTCTGAAGTGCTCCTTTCTAGGCAGCCATTTCTCATTTTGTATTTGTGCAGTTCATTATTCCTTCCTAAGTGTATAACTTTGCATTTGTCCTTATTCACTTTCATCCTATTTATTTCAGACCATTTCTCCACTTTGGTAAAATGATTTTGAATTCTAATCCTGTCCTCCAAAGGTCTTGCAATCCCTCCCAGCTTGTAATAATCTGCAAACATGATAAGTGTACAGGCACATTGATTGATTTATACTACTTTATACTACTATTCAAATCACTTATAAAAATAGTGAATAGAACTGGACCCACAGGGTCTATTGGACCCCACTTCATATGCCCTTTCAGCTTAGAATCATAGAATATCAGGGTTTGAAGGGACCTCAGGAGGTCATCTAGTCCAACTCCCTGCTCAAAGCAGGACCAATCCCCAACTAAATCATCCCAGCCAGGGTTTTGTCAAGCCTGACCTTAAAAACTTCTAAGGAAGGAGATTCCACCACCTCCCTTGGTAACACATTCCAGCGTTTCACCACCCTCCTAGTGAAAAAGTTTTTCCTAATATCCAACCTAAACCTCCCCCACTGTAACTTGAGACCATTACTCCTTGTCCTGTCCTCTTCTACCACTGAGAATAGTCTAGAACCATCCTCTCTGGAACCACCTCTCAGGTAGTTGAAAGCAGCTATCAAATCCCCCCTCATTCTTCTCTTCCGCAGACTAAACAATCCCAGTTCCCTCAGCCTTTCCTCATAAGTCACGTGCTCCAGTCCCCTAATCATTTTTGTTGCCCTCCGCTGGATGTTTTCCAATTTTTCCACATCCTTCTTGTAGTGTGGGGCCCAAAACTGGACACAGTACTCCAGACGAGGCCTCACCAATGTTGAATAGAGGGGAATGATCACGTCCCTCAATCTGCTGGCAATGCCCCTACTTATACAGTCCAAAATGCCATTGGCCTTCTTGGCAACAAGGGCACACTGTTGACTCATATCCAGCTTCTCGTCCACTGTAACCCCTAGGTCCTTTTCTGCAGAACTGCTGCCTAGCCATTTGGTCCCTAGTCTATAGCGGTGCATGGGATTCTTCCATCCTAAGTGCAGGACTCTGCACTTGTCCTTGTTGAACCTCATCAGATTTATTTTGGCCCAATCTTCTAATTTGTCTAGGGCCCTCTGTATCCTATCCCTATGCTCCAGCGTATCTACCTCTCCTCCCAGTTTTGTGTCATCTTCAAACTCGCTGAGGGTGCAATCCACACCATCCTCCAGATCATTAATGAAGATATTGAACAAAACTGGCCCAAGGACCAACCCTTGGGGCACTCCACTTGATACCAGCTGCCAGCTAGACATGGAGCCATTGATCACTACCCGTTGAGCCTGACAATCTAGCCAGCTTTCTATCCACCTTATCGTCCATTCATCCAGCCCATACTTCTTTAACTTGCTGGCAAGAATCCTGTGGGAGACCATGTCAAAAGCTTTGTGAAAGTCAAGGAACAACACGTCCACTGCTTTCCCCTCATCCACAGAGCCAGTTATCTCGTCATAGAAGGCAATTAGATTAGTCAGGCATGACTTTCCCTTGATGAATCCATGCTGACTGTTCCTGATCACTTTCCTCTCCTCTAAGTGCTTCAGAATTGATTCCTTGAGGACCCGCTCCATGATTTTTCCAGGGACTGAGGTGAGGCTGACTGGCTTGTAGTTCTCCGGATCCTCCTTCTTCCCTTTTTTAAAGATGGGCACGACATTAGCCTTTTTCCAGTCGTCCGGGACCTTCCCCTATTGCCATGAGTCTTCAAAGATAATGGCCAATGGCTCTGCAATCACACCCGCCAACTCCTTTAGCACTCTTGGATGCAGCACATCCAGCCCCATGGACTTGTGCTCGTCCAGCTTTTCTAAATAGTTCCGAAGCACTTCTTTCTCCATAGAGGGCTGGTCGCCTCCTCCCCATGCTGTGCTGCCCAGTGCAGTAGTCTGGGAGCTGACCATGTTCGTGAAGACAGAGGCAAAAAAAACTATTGAGTACATTAGCTTTTTCCACATCCTTTGTCACTAGGTTGCCTCCCTCATTCAGTAAGGGGCCCACACTTTCCTTGACTTTCTTCTTGTTGCGAACATACCTGAAGAAACTCTTCTTGTTACTCTTACTATCTCTTGCTAGCTGCAGCTCCAGGTGTGATTTGGCCTTCCTGATTTCACTCCTGCATGCCCGAGCAATATCTTTATACTCTTCCCTCGTCATTTGTCCAATCTTCCACTTCTTGTAAGCTTCTATTTTGTGTTTAAGATCAGCAAGGATTTCACTGTTAAGCCAAGCTGGTCGCCTACCATATTTACTTTTCTTTCTACACATCGGGATGGTTTGTCCTTGTAACCTCAATAAGGATTCTTTAAAAAACAGCCAGCTCTCCTGGACTTCTTTCCCCCTCATGTTATTCTCCAGGGGATCCTGCCCATCAGTTCCCTGAGGAAGTCAAAGTCTGCTTTTCTGAAGTCCAGGGTCCGTATTCTGCTGCTCTCCTTTCTTCCCTGTGTCAGGATCCTGAACTCGACCATCTCATGGTCACTGCCCCCCAGGTTCCCATCCCCTTTTGCTTCCCCTACTAATTCTTCCCAGTTTGTGAGCAGCAGGTCAAGAAGAGCTCTGCCCCTAGTTGGTTCCTCCAGCACTTGCACCGGGAATTGTCCCCTACACTTTCCAAAACCTTCCTGGATTGTCTGTGCACTGCTGTATTGCTCTCCCAGCAGATATCAGGGTGATTGAAGTCTCCCATGAGAACCAGGGCTTGCGATCTAGTAACTTCCATTAGTTGCCGGAAGAAAGCCTTGTCCAGGGCCCTCTGTTCCTGGTGCTCTTTGTACCAGCCCAAACAGGCTTGCTGTGAACTTCCCGGTTTCCCAAAATACCCTGGCTCTGGAGACTGTTTTTCCTTCTGTCTTGGCCTTTGCTGTTGCTGTTTCATTTGCTCTCACTGTTATCTCTGCAGTTCTGTTCCACTTAGTTCTTCTCTTTTCATGGCTGGTCGGAGGGAGGGACGGGGGTTGGACTTCCCCGCTTCTGTCTTGGCAGGTAGCAGCTGGCCTTGGGCTGAAGTTAGCTTCTTATCTTCGGACTGAGCTTGCTAGCTGCAGTGTTCAATTAACCCGTTCTCCGCTTTCTTCTTTCTCTTCCGCCCCCCTCAGCCTCTTGTACTCCTGCAAAGGAATCTTTCACTCTCCACTCGCACACCTTTAGCCCTCCCCAAAATACTTTGCGATGCTTGCAACAGTGTTTGCAATATACAGTGCTGATCTACCTTCCCAGGGGACTCCGTAAGGGCAGGGAGCCATTGGGTGGTGACAGGAGGGACCCTTTCCTCGTGGCAGTGATAGAGGTGATGGTGTCCACAGCAGAAGCAAGAGCTGGGGCAGGGATCCATCATTGCCCTCCTCTGGGGAGTGGACCAGCAGGCCCCCCCTGCCAAGGGGCTGCAGCAGGAGCAGCAGCAACCAGGGGAGGGGTGGGGCCCAAGCCAGCCAGCCGGCAACCAGGTAGCAGAGAGGGAGTAGCTGGAGCAACAGCAGCAGCGAGAGCTCAGGGCCTAGCAGCAGGAGCAGCTTCCTCCCTCCCTCCAGGCCACAGGGGAAGGCAAGGAGAGCAGTCTGTTGGGATCCTGGAGATGGGAAAGCAGAGCCCGCCCACTACTAAAGGACCTCCCCCAGCCTAAGGGGAGGATCCACAAGGTCTGGAATCTCAGTTAAGTACGGGAGACAACTAAAGATAGAACAGGGACGGGAGTGAGGTCACCGGGTTAAAAGAAGGGAACCAGATGGGGACACTGAGCAGAGAACGCCGGACACCGCCCACTGCTCCTCGAAGGCATCAAGGGAGCCAGCAGATGCTGCCCAGAGGAACTCTGCCTGGATGTGTGAGACCAGGGAGGAGCGGAAGTAGGCCCCACAGTCAAAGAGCACCCCATCGTCTACCATCCTCTTCCTGGTGGTGCATATGGCTACTTTGGCTAGTGCCAGGACGAGGTTGACGAGGAGGTCTCACGACTTAGTGGACCTACAGATAGGGTGTGCAAAGATGAACAAGTGTGGGGAGAAGTGCAGCCAGAACCACAGCAGGAGGTTCTGGAGGAGCCGGAATAGGGGCTGCAACCTGGCACACTCCTGGTACACGTGTGCCAGGGTTTCCCTTGCGCTGCAGAAGGGGCAGGTGTCCAGGATGGGGGTGAACCGTGCCAAGAACACGTCTGTACTCATGGCCCTGTGAAGAAGCCGCCAACTGATATCCCCAGCAGGCCTCGGGACCAGGTGGAGTATAGGCTGGCCCACTGGGGTGCCTCTCCCTCCAGAGGTGGTAGAAGCTCCCGCCACTTCGTGCCAGGGCAGGACATGAGGGTGAGGACATGAAGGGTGTGGAGCACGAGTGCATACAGATGTTTCCTTCGTGCGGTCCGGAAGCGAGCCAGCTGCAATTCGTGCAGCAGGCTTATGGTGAAGGGGTTGGGTGGCAGGGTGGGTCCCCAAGGTAGGGGCCCGATGAAAAGTTCCGGAGGGCCTGGGATGCAGGCTGGGCGGAGGGCACCCTCTCACAAGACTTGGTCAAGGTAGGCCCGAGCAGTGGGAGGTAAAGCGGCCTTCACCTCCTGAAGTACGCGCTGGGGAGTATGAGGGCCGGAGAGCCCCATGCACTGAGCGAGCGTCAGGGGATCCAGACAGTCTCAGTGGTCGCAGTCCAGGAGGCCTCCGACTCTAGTGACTTCCGCCAGGAGCAGCCTCTGTCGCACCGAGTGGGACTCCGCCACCTGCACACAGAATTGGGGGTTGTGTAGCAGGGGCTCTGCGAGGAGATCCGCCCCCTCGGTGGCTGCCACAGACCTGATCACCGAGACCAGTTTCCAGGTCCAGAGGAGGTCCTGGTAGAAGACCGGCAGCCCGGAGGGGTCTCACGGGAAGACCTCTTAGATGGAGATAAAGGAGTTGCCAGTCGCATCTGAGCCCTTGAAAGCAGCATAGGAAGGCATGCGCCAGTGTGCTCCATGCTGGACTACCTGCACCAAAAAGGAGACTCTGCAGGGCCTGGAGGTGGAAGATGTGGACTTGAGTGTGCAGGCACTTCGGGCCCTGACCTCCCTCCTCCCAGGGGCAGGTGGAGGACCCCTGCAGAGACCCAGTGCAGTCCTGGCCAAAGGAACCCCAGAACCAACCTCTGGAGATCAGCCAGGAACCCCGGGGCTGGGACCAGGATGTTGAGCCAGTGCCAGAGCATGGACAGGACTAGATGGTTGAGCACCAGTGCCCTCCCTTGCAGGGAGAGGCACCAGAGTAGTCCTGTCCATCTCCGGAGCCACTCTGCCACCCTGCTCTCTAAGCCTTGCTAGTTCTCCGGTGGAGACAGATGCGTGGCAGAAAGGTAAACGCCGAGATTGAGCCAGGCCAGAGGGGAAGACAGGGAGAGCAGCCGCAGGAGGAGCAGGTCCCTCTTCCCCTGGTAACTGAGCAGGGGTTACTCCAGGTTAATAAGAACACCTGGACCAATTAAGAACCTGCCAGAACAGGTTGAAAGCCTTCCCCAGCCAGTCAGAGAGGTGACAGGCATTGTGAGATTGAAGTCAAGCTGTTGCAGAGCTCAGGGGTGCGGAAGCTGACAAGGACTAAGGAAGAACCCCACAGGTATAGAGACTGTGGAGAAACCTGTGATATAGCATGGCCAGAGGGCAGCAGGAGGGTGCTTTTTTTTTTTTTTTGAAGCAGAAAAGAATTTTATTTGTGTAACACTTACAAGGAATCACCAAAAAGGATAGGGCAAAACTATGCAACAAAACAAAAGCACACAAGGTATAACACAGCAGCCCTCAGGAGGGAGAAGTGTTCAGGCTAGCCTGGGCCCAGAGCGGGGGGGCTTCCTCGACACTCGTGGTCTTCCACCCCCTCGAGTTACCTAGTGCCACGCCCAGTGTCACCAATTATTCCTCTCCTGAGAGTGCCCAACAAGATGGGCATGGCTGGGGGGTGGGCAGTTTGAGGGTGGGGGGACGTACACCACGTGTGATAGGACCCCTCCTAGGTGACAGTGATGACGGTATCCACAGCGGCAAGGGCTGGGGCTGGGGTCTCTCTCTCTTCCCCTCAATCAAAGGGTCAGACAAAGGGAACCGGATGGGGTCACCGAGCAGAGAACCTCGGACAGTGCCCACCGCTCCTCGAAGGCGTCAAGAGAGTCGGTGGACGCCGCCCAGAGGAACTCCGCCCGGATACGTGAATGTACCGAGGATCGGAAAATGGCCCTACAATCGCAGGACGCTTCATTAGCCAACCTCCTCTCTCTGGTTTTATAAGTGGCTGTTTTAGCTAGGGCTAGGAGGAGGTTAACCAGGAGATCTCGCGATTTTGTGGGGCCACAGATGGGGAGTGTGTAGATAAAAAGGTGAGGGGAAAAGTGTAGCCAAAAGCGTAATAAAATATTCGTGAGGAGCCGGAAAAGGGGCTGCAGCCTGGCACACTCTAAATATATATGTGCCAGGGTTTCCCTCACATTGCAAAAAGGGCAAGTATCCGGGATGGGGGTGAACCGTGTCAAAAACAGGCCCGTGCTCACAGCTCTGTGAAGGAGCCGCCAACTAATGTCCCCGACGGGCCTCGGGACCAAGGTGGAATACAGGCTGGCCCACCGAGGTTGCTCACCCTCCAAAGGTGGCAGGAGGTCCCGCCACTTTGTATCGGGGCGGGACACCAGGGTGTGGGCGTGAAGGGTGTGAAGCGTGAGTGTGTATAAATATTTCGATGGCGCGATTTGGAAGCTGACCGGCTGCAGTTCATGCAGCTGGCTCGCAGTGAAAGGGTGAGGGGTTTGTTGGGATCTACGGGGTTGGGGCCCAATTGAAAGATCCAGCGGGCCTGGGGTAGAGGGTGGGCGGGGTGCGGGGCCCTCGCGTAGGGCTCGGTTGAGATAAGCCCGAGCAGCGGGCGTCAAGGCGGTCTTCACCTCCTGAAGTACGTGCCAGGGGTACGAGGTCTGGAGAGCCCCATGCACCCAGCAAGCGTCAGGGGATCCAGCCAGTCTCCCCGGTCATAGTCCAGGAGGTCTCCGATTCTCATGACTTCTGCCAGGACCAAACTCTGGTGCACCGAACGGGACTCCGCTGCCTGCACACAGAGCTGGGGGTTCTGTAGCAGGGGCTCCGTGAGGAGATCTGCTCCCATGGTGGCCGCCATGGACCTGGTCGTTGAAAACAGTTTCCAGGTCCAGAGGAGGTCCTGGTAGAAGACCGGCAGCCCGGAGAGGTCTCGCAGAAAACCTCTCTGACAGAGATAAAAGAGCTGCCGGTCGTATCGGAGCCCTTGGAAGCGGCGCAGGAAGGCGTGCGCCAATATGCTCCATGTCGAACTACCTGCACTATAAAGGAGCCTCTGCAGGGCCTGGAGGCCGAAGACACGGACCTGAGTGTGCAGACACTTCAGGCCCTGCCCTCCTTCCTTCAGGGGTAGATGAAGAACCCCAACAGGGGCCCAGTGCATTCCTGACCAAAAGAACTCTAGAATAGATGTCCGGAGGTCAGTCAGGAAACCCGGGGCCGGGACCAGGGTGTTGAGCCGGTACCAGAGCTTGGACAGGACTAGTTGGTTAAGCACCAGTGCTCTCCCTAGGAGGGAGAGACATGGGAGTAGCCTCGTCCATTTCCGGAGCTGCTCTATCACCCTGCCTTCTAAATTTTGCCAGTTCTCTGGCGGAGAAGGGTGCGTGGCAGAAAGGTAAACGCCGAGGTAGAGCAGTGGACCCGTGCTCCACCAGATGGTCTGAAGCGCGGGTGGGAGGGAGCTCACCCGCTGCCAGTCCCCCACCGCCAAGCCAGAGCTCTGGACCCAGTTGACTTGGGCGGAGGAGGCTGCCGAATAGATGGCCTGGCAAGCCTCCACCCGTGCCAAGTCGCCCGGGTCCTGGACCATGAGGAGCACGTCATCGGCGTACACCAACAGGACCAGCCGCAGCTCGGGCTCCCGCAGCACCAACCCCGTCAACCTCCTGCAGAGGAGACAGAGGAAAGGCTCGATCACCAGAGCGTACAGCTGGCCCGAGAGGGGGCATCCCTGCCGTACTCCTCGCCCGAAGCTGACCGGTTCGGTCAGGGTCCAGTTGAGCCTAACCAGACACTCCGTGGAAGCGTACAGCACCTGGAGAAAACTCACAAACTGAGGTCCGAATCCAAACACCTGCAGAATGCCCAGGAGGTACCCATGGTCCACTCTATCGAACGCCTTCTCCTGATCAAGAGACAGGAGGGCAAATGACAGGCCGTCTCTACGCCCGAGTTCCAAAAGGTCTCGGACTAGAAATAGGTCGTCAAAAATGCTGCGACCCAAGACAGTATAGGTCTGGGTGGATCACGTCCACCATCACGGACCGTAGCCGCAGCAAGATTGCTTTCGCTACAACTTTGTAATCCGTGCTAAGGAGCGAGACGGGATGACAATTTCGTAAATCGCAGAGGTCCCCCTTCTTCGGCAACAAGGCGAGCACGGCTCGCCTGCACAAAAGAGGGAGGACCCCGCCCTGCAAAGACTCGGCCCAGACAGTGGCTAGGTCTGGGCCAAGAATGCCCAGAACACATGGTAGAACTCCACGGTCAGCCCGTCCATGCCCGGAGATTTATTGGTGGGCATGCGACGGAGGGCTTCCGAGAACTCAGCCAGGGTGAGAGGCAGCTCTAGTCGGTCTTGGTCGCCCACGCTGACCGTGGGGAGCTCCTCCCAGAGCACCCTGCAAGCGCCAGGATCGGTCGGATCCGGGGAGAAAAGGCTTGTGTAGAAGTCACGGGCCCTCCCACACATCTCCACTGGATCCGTGAGGGGGGCGCCGTCTTCTGCTAGAAGGCAGGTGACGTGTTTCTTGGCCCCCCTCGTTTTCTCCAGGGCGTAGAAGAAACGGGAGCCGCGATCCATCTCCCGAAGGAGGCGGATGCGGTATCGAACAAAGGCACCTCGGGCCCGATGGTCCTCGAGGGCCCGGAGCTCCTCCCACTTCTCCCGGCACGCTCCGCAGAGGAACGGGTCCTCGGGGCTGGCGGCCAGATGCCTTTCCATCTCTATGACCTCCCGTTCCAACTGCTCTATCGCTGCATTGCTCCGTCGGCTGGTGCCCCGAGTGTAGTCACGGCAGAAGAGCTTGGCGCGCACCTTCCCTAGATCCCACCATTGTCGCGCCGAGGGAAAGGCACGCCGCTGCTCTCGCCAGGCCAGCCAAAACTCCCGGAAGGACGTCACGAAGCCCTCATCCTCCAACAGGCTGTAATTAAAATGCCAGTAGGCTGGCCCCAGCCTCTCTGCACGGAGGGAGGCTGTTATGGTGGCTAGATGATGGTCAGAGAATGGGGCCGGCCGAATGTTGGAGGAGTGGGCTTGTGAAAGATGGAAACGGGATAAATAAATACGGTCCAACTGAGAGTGGTGTGACCGATGGGCCTCCATCCGGACAAAGGTGAACGTGGAAGTGTCATCTGGGTGGTGGTCACGCCAGACGTCTACTAGGGAGTGATGTTTGACTATTTCTCAGAGAATGTTCGCAGCGGCCGGGCTCAGCTCGGCCCCTGAGCGGTCCTGTTCCTCGAGGGTGGTGTTAAAGTCCCCTCCCAGACTAAGCACCCGTGAGAATCTAGGGTGCCGAGGAAGTCGGACACCCGCTGATAGAATTGCGGCCGCTTCAGGCTCGTTGTCAGGGCATAGATGTTAACGAGGTTGACCACGAACCCCTCCATACGGACTCGGAGATGCAGCAGGTGGCCCGGCACGGCCTCAGTGACCCCTAGCACCTCGGGCCGTAGGTTGGGGGAGAACAGGGTCACCACTCCAGCTTGTCGGATCGTGAAGTGGCTGAAGTAGACCTCGTCCCCCCACTCCAGCCACCAGCTGTCCTTGGCGGTCGGATCCGTATGGGTCTCCTGCAGGAAAACCACAGAGTACCCTGCTTCCCGAAGGTAAGAGAGCACCTGGGACCTGCGGAGAGCCATCCTACAGCCTCTGGTGTTCAAGGTTGCAATAATGAGGGGCGTCATGTGGAGGGCTGGGGGGGTGGGGGTTCCTTGTTGGTGGGGTGTTCGCGGCCCCCAGCGGGTCGCGCAACAATCCGTGACCCATCCCGTAAGTGAGTAAATCATCACGGAAGCTGCGGGCCCGCCCGTAGGCTGCGGCACCATGCCTTCCTTTCCCTTTACCCTCCTTTATAAGGGCCCTTGTGGCCTGGAGGATTTGATCAAAGTCCCCCCATAGCTGGAGAGCTAGCTGTACCCTGTTGCGGGAGCCACGGATGTCTTCTAAAAACTGTCGCAACGCTTTTCGCAGCTCATGGGGGGGTGGGGTTACGATTTCCGGGTTATTCCCTGGTGGGGCTCTTGGTGCAGCCTCGTGGTCCACTGAGGCAGGCAGGCAGGGTGCAGACCACCGATGGGACATCTGACAGGCTAAAGTTATTAGGTCTGTCTCAAGCCTTGGGGTAGAAGAGGATGGCGGAGGGAAAATTGCAGCTCCTAATGGGTCACGGCAGGAATTTGCAAAGGCTGCTCCTTGGGGGGGATCCGCAAAAAACGGGAAGGAAATAACCCCAGGGTGGCAATAGCATTGCAGGAGGAGGTGGATTGGGCAGGGACAGGGGTGGGGGTGGGGTTGGGGGCAGAGGCGAGTCTCTGGGCTTCGGGAGGCAAGCAGCTGAGAGGTGGTGCCTCCCAAACAGATTCGAGGGTTAAGGGGGTGGGGAGGGGGCTCCCAGTGATGCTAGGCTCTGTGGTGGATTTGGCATCCATGACCTCAGGTGGTGGACCACCTTCTGCACGGTGCTCGCCCGGGAAGGTGGTTAGGGGGAGGGAGCATGGGGAAAGGGGGACTGGGGTAAGGTTGCCCAGATCGAGGCCAACCGGCAGGTCATTCTCTCCCTGGATGATCGGGGTCAAACCTAGGGCCTCGATCTCCTCATACATGGAGGAGAGGTCGTCTTCTGCCACCCCGGGGTCTCCCCTCTGGCGCCCGCTACGACGGTCACTTCGGGGTTCACGGGGGGTTCGGGTGATATTCGGGCAGAAGGGGCTTCCTCAGGGGTCTCGGAGGGGAGGGTCTCCCGTGGAGGGGAGATTCTACCTTCCAGTGCTATTTTGTCTTCCCCTCCCGACACCGGTGGATGGATCTCGCTCGTGGGCATAGCGGAAGGCTCAGTGTCAGCGCCTCCCTTCCTGGTCTTCTGGGGGGCCTCCACATTGGATGGGTGCAGCGGTGCTCGAGCCTTCCGCTTGCCTCGCTTTCCCTGGACTAGGGTCCAGCCCTCCATAGCATCGTCTGGGGGCTGGTTAGCAGGGGTTGTGTCGGGGGGCAGAGGTGATGGTTCAGGGGCTCGGGGGGGTAACAGTGAGGCAACATGAGGGGGGGGTGGTTCTCCTTGGGGGCGGGCCCTCTCCTATGCCCGGTAATATCTTTGCTGCACCCTCCTCCATAGGCTCTGCTGGATTGTTAACAGCAAGGGCGGGGCACCCACGCTCGTCTGGGCATTGTAGGGGAGGTGTCTCTTGGTCTCAGGCAGGAGCAGCGGTGGATCGAGCAGGAGGAGAGGTGGTTTCAGATGTCGGACGGCCAGGGGCGTCGGCAACAACAGAGCCGATGTCCTGCCGGGTCTCGGGGGTCTCGGGTGCCCCTCCCCGCCGGGCCAAGGGGCAGTCTCTTCGGACATACCCCGCTGATCGGCAGAGGTAGCACCGGGCCTCTCCTGTGGAATAGTAGACCCGATAGCAGGCTCCCTGGTAGGGGACTAGGAAGGACCCCTCGAGTGCCTCTCCGTCACGTGCCGCTGGCGGTGGTAAAAGCTGCACTTGCCAGCGGAACGAAAGGACATGACGGAGGGTGGGGTCCTTGCAGCCCAACGGGAGAGGGCTGATGACGGAAACGGGTTTCCCCAGGGTGGAGAGAGCGGGTAACAGGGCGGCATTGGGTAGAAAAGGAGGGACAGAGGTCAGGACTAGTCGGACGCCCAGGTCTTCTAGTGGCTCCAGAGGGACAAACACCCCCCCCCACTGCCAGGCCCTTCTCCGCCGCCTCCTGGGCGGCAGCCTCCGATGCTAAGAAAAAGACTACCTTCCCATACATTTTGGAGGCTGCCACAATAGCTGTGGGTCCTACCACCCTCGCCAACGCCTGCACGTATGTTTCCACGTGGGGCGAGGCGGGCACCGGGAGGCAACGGACGCCGTGCTTCCTGGTCATGGTGGGAAAGGGGCCCCAGCCGCTATTGATGGTAGCGGAGGCAGTGGGTGGGCGAGATGATGAGGCGGCAGGCGCGGGGGGGCTGCCACGACCTGGGCATACCCCCTGGGGGCTGGGGGAGGGACGCTCGCAGAGCTGGTGGAGGGAACAGCGGGGAGAGACGCCATGGTCGATGATGAGGCCACAGCGGTGGGGGCAGCCTCTGCCATGGAGGGCTTGGTGGTTGTGGCGGGGCCCTTCTCCTTCTTCGCACCCTGGCCTTTCCGGCTAACCGGGGGGGGGCTTTCCTAGCATCTGGGGGGGCGGTGGGCGTAGCAGCGGTAATAGTTGCCCCAGTGCCTCCGGCTGCCGATGCCCCAGCGGGGGCGGTGGCAGGTGTTTTGGCAGCAGTGGTGGGAAGGGGGGCTTGGGGGTTGGGCAGGGGGTAGATGGGGGAGGGGCAACTGAGGTTGTTAGAGGGGCCTCACCCGTCTCATTCCCCGCCATCGTGAGCAGGGAGAGACGGGGAGACACCAGAAGGAGGGCGGGGGAGGGGGAACAGATTAACCACTTCTCTCTGTTGGGCTGCAGGCGGGGGGGAGGCCAAATGGGTTGGACTGGACAGGGGAAGGAAACAGGAGTTGGGGTCAGGTAGTGGGGCAAACTGTGGGGTGGGCAGTCTGGGGGGGGGGGGAACACTGACCCATGCGCATTTATCCAAAGAGTCTCGTTTGGTCGGCTGTTGTGTCTGGTCCAGATGATGGAATTCAAAGCAAGCAGTTGAGGCTAGAGGCAGATGTCAGGTTTCCAGCAGGGACGGACAGCGGGGGGGCCGTGACGGTTGCAGTAGTGTCGGGGGGGGCACCGATGGATCGGGGGGCAGCTCCGTGCCACACCCCTTGTGCCCCTACAAACGCAGTTAAGACGCAGTCAAACTCCCCCCACACGAGAGTACAGTTCAAAAGTTACTCAGTCTTACGGCCCCCTCCACGATGATTTGTAGCTTCCCCGGGCGATGTCTCTGTCAGCTGTCTTCTCTCCCGGTCTTTGTGGAGCATTCCAAAAATGCCAAGCAAAGATAAGAAGACGATTAATTGCGGGTCCACAAACAAACAGCAAAACGGTTGGGTCTGGGGGCATCCACTCCCCTCCTCCGGGGAGCGGGTCGGCAGTCCTCCCCCCTCCTTCGGGGGTTGCAGCTGAAGCAATAACAGCGTCCGAGAGCAGGCGTGGGGGGGCTGGCAGGCAAGCTGGCAGCCAACCAGCACTCGAACGGCAGCAAAGAAGAACAGCAAAAAAAAAAAAAAAAACGAAGAAAAAGCGTCTGGCCTGGTCGCGGGCGCGGAACTGAAGTAGGGGCAAAAAGCAAGGAAAGCCCAGGCCAGAGGGCAGCAGGAGCGTGTAAGAAGGGAGCCTTCTTCCCTGGAGAGGGAAGAAAGTTTGCTATAGATTAATTAAAGCACCTGAAGCCAATTAGAGCACCTGAAGCCAGTCACATGATAAAACCCCCCTGCTTCAATTAGACAGGAGGAGGAGTTGAAGTAGAGTGGATTGGTTTTGGAGCAGAGAGCAGTTTGGAGGAGTTAAAGCAGAGTGGATTGGTGTTGGAGCAGAGAGCAGTTTGGAGGAAAGCAGAGGAGAGTTTGGAGAAGTGCTGTGGTGGACTAAGAAAACCAAGACCCTAGGTAAAGGGACACCTGGTTTGTGCAGAGGGAGGGCAGGAAGCCCGGGGGAAGGAACCACTAGTTCAAGTGGTTTACCGCTATCCCTAGGGCCCCTGGGCCCGGGTCCCTCCCTCTCCACTCCCCTCCTCTAGGACACTAGTGGGGCAGGTAATACCACAGGTCAGGGGCAAGAAAAGGTGCCCTGAACACCCCCCACCCCCCCAAGAAGAGAAAGCGCGAGACCCATCATAGTAGTGCTGGCAATTTGCCACTAACCCTATCCTAAACAGGAGCTAAGGACCCTACCAGGTCCAAAGACCTGAAGAAAATGACCCTTTTAGAGGGGAGAGACTGAGCCGTGCATTTTCTGTGGTGCTGTCATGCCTGAAAGGGCTACCAGAGACTAGGGCAGGGGTTGGCAACCTGTATCACGCGAGCTGACTTTTAGTGGCATTCTGCTACCAGCCGGGGTCCCGGCCACCAGCCCCACTCAGCCCGCTGTCGGCCTGGATGGATGGAACCCTGGTCTGGCAGTGGGCTGAGCAGGGCCGGCGGCCAGCATTCCGCCTGGTAGCGGAGTGCCACTAAGTCAGCTCTCATGCTGCAGGTTGCCGACCCCTGCAGCACGCGAGCTGACTTTTAGTGGCACTGTGCTAACAGGTGGAATCCCAGCTGCCGGCCCCACTCAGCCCGCTTTAACATTTTTATCAGTGACCTGGAAGAAAACAAACTCATCAATTATAAAGTTTTCAGATGCCCCCAAAATTGGGGGAGTGTTTAATAATGAAGAGGCCAGGTCATTGATACAGAGTGATCTGATTGCTTGGTAAGCTGGGAACAAGCAAAAAATATGTGTTTTAAAACAGCTAAATATAAATATACATCTAGGAACAAAAATTGTAGGTCATATTTACTTGTTGGGGGAGTCTATCCTGGGAAGCAGTGACACCGAAAAAGATTTGGGGGTTATGGTGGATAGTCAGCTGATTACAAACTCCCAGTGTATGCTGTGGTCAAAAGTGCTAATGTTATTCTGGGCTGCATAAACAGAGGAATCTTGAATAGGAGTAAAGAGGTTATTTTATCTCTTTATCTGTCCCTGGTGCTACAGTTGCTGGAATACTGCATCCAATTCTGGTGTCCACAATTCAAGAAGGATGTTGATAATGTGGAGGCATTTCAAAGAAGAGCCACAAGAATGATTAAATGATTGAAAAATATGCTTTATTGTGATATACTAAATAAATTGATCTGTTTGAATCTAACAAAGAGAAGGTTATTAAGGGGTGACCTGATCACTGTCTATAGGATCTACACGGGGAACAAATATTTGATAATAGGCACTTCAGTATAGCAGATAAAGTATACAACAATCCACTAGTTAGACGTTGCAACTAGAAAAATTCAGACTGGCAATAAAGATCAAAATTTTAACAAGCAGGGTAATTAAGTATTGGAAGAATTTAGTAAGGACTGTGGTGGAGTAGTGAACATGTTTAAAACAAGATTGGATGTTTTCCTAAAAGGTAGGCTGTAGTTCAAAGAGGAATTAATTCTATGGGCTGTGTTATGCAGTGAATCAGACTAAATGATCCCAGCGGTCCCTTCCATCTTTATAATCTATGAATTAGCACACTTTTAGTCTCCTGGAATTTCCCTGGTATTCCAAATTCTATTTAAAATAAACATCAGTAGGCCAGAGATTGCCTCCGCCAATTATATTAAGTTCTCCCAGCCTGCTGATTTTAAAGTGTTTATCCCTAGTTGATGCCATTTAACATCTTCCTTAGTTATTTGTGGACTGAAACATGTTTCATCATCCTCATGTGACATAAGTACATCATCCTGCTCCTTTCCAAATACAGAACAGAAGTACTGTGATGGATTTGAGAAGTACCGGACTACTGCATAGCTCCTTCCTCCTGGCTATATGACAGAAAACATTGTGGACCAGGAAGTGGCTGGAAACAGCAGCTGCATGGCTAGTGAGAAGCTGCAGAGGAGCAGAAGGAGCAGCCATATGGCAAGCAAGAAGCTGGAAAGAAATTGAACTCAGATCACAATCTGCAGGAACTATATGCAGTGAAGAACAGGCAGTGACTGCCAGATGTTACAGCTATGTGACTTATGGGGGAGCAGCAGTGGTTGGGCAAGGAATCAGTTCAGAAGGGACCCAATGAAAAACACTAACTGAGCCTGGCCTGGAAACCTGCAAGCCCCATTATCTTGGAATAGAGATTGGAATGGAGAAGGCACCCAAGGCACTAGTCTTAAAGAGCCCTGACTCTCCATTGGATTGCACCAGGGACCCAAACATTTACTGCTGTTGCTCACTTGAACTATAACTCTTTAACTCCGTACCTGGGGAATATGCAAGGTTTCCCTTTCCTGCCAGCCCTGTAAGAAATAGAAATACTATGGTGATAAGGATAGGTCTAATAACCTAAACAGAATAACACAGAGAGCAGATAGACTGGAATTTTGGGAAGAAGAGAAGGTGGAGGGATATTGGAGAGAGGAAGGACTGAGGTTAGAGACATCTGGACAAAAGTGTCTGGGGGATTTTTGGACAGGATGGACAGAAGGGAGAGTTTAGAATAAGAGGGAGAAACCAAGGTGAGTTTGGGGAAAAGGAAAAGAGACTATGGAGCAAGAAGGTATTGTGGCAGAAGTCTAGAATTTGGGGCAGGGAAAAGAGAAAGTGTCTTCAAGAGAGGGGAAGCCATCAGAAGAATTTGTAGGAATCATGGGAGTCCGGGAGTGTTTTACATGGAGGGAATATGGGGGTGGGGGGAAGACATGAGATTGATAAAGGGTAAAAATTCAGCACTGAAGACTGCCAGCAGAAAGACCTGTAGTGCACAGGTCAGGAGCCAGTCAAAGACTGCATCATAGGAAAAGAGGAAGGAGGAGGGCTCCTTTGACCACAGGATGAGAGATGGGGCCCATCTACTGAGGAAGGGGAAGAGCATATTTGGATATAGACCTAGTGAGGAGGGCTTTAAACTAGGTTCAAAGGGGGTAAATGACCAAAGCCCACAGGTAAGTCAAAAACATGGAGACCTGGGAGAAGGGTAGGAATTTGGGGGGAGCATGGGCTGTTATAGCAGGGACAAGGGAGAGACGAGAGAACTGGGGTGGGGGGGGGAGGAATCAAATCAGTATCTAAGATGTCTGTATACTAATGCGATAAGTATGGGGAATAACCAGGAAGAACTCTAAATGCTAGTAAATAAACACAACTATGACATAGCTGGCATGACAGAGATTTTGGTATAGGAGGGTACAGCTTGCTCAGGAAGGACAGGCAGGGGAAAAAGGGAGGAGGTATGTCCTTATATATTAAATGTATACACTTGGTCTGAGGTTGAGATGGAAATAGGAGACAGACTTGCTGAAAGTCTCTGGGCAAGGATAAAAGGGGTAAAAAAGGGTGCTGTCATGGTAGGGGTCTTTTGTTTTCTTTCTCAGCTCTTCCACGTGTGTGTGTGTGTGTGTGAGAGAGAGAGAGAGAGAGAGAGAAAGGGCTGGAGGGTACCCCATAGGGAGGAATTCCCAAGTGCGCTTTCCTGGGTCCCAAGGCAGTTTTTTTGCACAGAGAGAAACTGTGACCTTGGTAGTTTAATACCAGCCTGGAGTGGCCAGTATTAATTTTTACAATTTTTGGGGGCCCCCTCTTCTGCACTCAAAATGCCAGAGTGGGGAATCAGCCTTGACAGAGGTACTATAAGGTGGGTGTATAACTTGTTGGAAAACCATTCCCAGAGAGTAATTGTCAGCGGTTTACAGTCATGCTGGAAGCGCATAATAAGTGGGGTCCCTTAGGGATCAATTCTGGGTCCTGTTCTGTTCAGTATCTTCATCAATTATTTAAATAATGACAGAGTATGCTTATAAAGTTTGCGGATGATACCACTCTGGGAAGGGTTGTAACTGCTCTGGAGGAGAGCATTAAAATTCAAAATGATCTGGACAAACTGGAGAAATGGTCTGAAGTCAATAGGCTGAGATTCAATAAGGACAAATGCAAAGTATTCTAGTTAAGAAGGAACAATCAGTGGCACATATACAAAATGGGAAATGACTGCTTAGGAAGCAGTACTACGGAAAGGGATCTGGGGGTCACAGTGGACCACAAGCTAAATAGGAGTCAACAGTGTAACACTGTTGCAAAAAAAAGTGAACATCATTCTGGGATGTATTAGCCCAAGTGTTGTAAGCAAGACACAAGAAGTAATTCTTCCGCTCTGCTCCACACTGATTAGGCCTCAACTGGAGTATTGTGTCCAGTTCTGGGTGCCACATTTCAGGAAAGATATGGACAAATTGGAGAAAGCACAGAGAAGAGCAACAAAAATGATTAAAGGTCTAGAAAACATGACCTATGAGGGAAGATTGGGAAAATTGAGTTTGTTTAGTCTGGAAGAAGACAGAGAGGGGACATAACGGTTTTCAGGTATGTAAAAGGTTGTTACAAGGAGGAGGGAGAAAAATTGTTCTCCTTAACTGCTGAGGATAGGACAAGAAGCAATGGACTTAAATTGCAGCAAGAGAGGTTTAGGTTGGACATTAGGAAAAACTTCCTAATTGTCAGGGTGGTTAAGCACTGGAATAAATTGCCTAGGAAGGTTGTGGAATCTCCATAATGGGATATTTTTAAGAGCAGCTTAGACAAACACCAGGCAGGGTGGCCTAGCTAATACTTAGTACTGCCATGAGTGCAGGGGACTGGACTGGATGACCTCTTGAGGTCCCTTCCAGTCCTATGGTTCTATGAAAGTCAATGCTGAAGGTTATTTTTTTTTCTACATAGAGGTGAGGAGAAAGGAACTTGAGGTGTGGGAACCTTACTGAGCAAGGAATGGGTGAAATTGCACAAACTGCTGAGATGACTATGTCTCCTCCTTGCTCAACTTCTCTGGAGAATTTACTTCACTGTCTAGGGATGAAGCTGGGAATTTCAAATGAGTCTAAAGGAATCTGATTCCCAAATCCTATTGAAAGTTAATGAGTGCTTTGTATGGCTGAAGACTCTGTTGCAGAATCGGATCCAAATTCTAATTTTGGAGATCAATCTCTATGAATGTATCAATTTATAGGACTAATCAATTGGCTAGTACTGGTTGAAAATTTTACATTTATACTGCTTTTCAATTTGATTTTTTTTTTTGACTAAACAAATTTTTTTTACTGAAAGTGTCTGCTTTCCATAGAAAATTTCAACTTTCAGCTGAAAGCCAAAATCTTTCAATATGGAAACATCCAAACACTTCATTTTGACATATTCAATCAAAAATGTGCATTCCAACATTGAACATTGTGTCTAATGGTCAAAGCTAGAGTTAGGCCTAGTGATCAGAGCCAGGGTCAGTAGTTGGAAATTGGAGCTCAGGATGAGAACTGGGTCAGAGGTTAGATGCCAGAGCCAAGAATCAGAACCAGAGTCAAGAGCTACGAGTCAGAGCCCAGGGTCAGAGGCCATATACCAGAGGCAAGGGTCAAAGCTGTAGTCAGAAATTGGAGCTGAGGGTCAGAACCAGATTACCTGAATTAAAGCAAAGTAGGGGCAAGGCTGGAGCCAAGGAAGGAGCCAGACTGGAACAAGGGTGGAAAAAGGAAGGAGCAAGGCTGAAACAAAGTGGGAGCAGGACTAGGAACAAGGAGCCGCAGCATCTATTGCAGCCATAGATAAATATTTTGAGCAGTCGCTGGACTGCTACTGATGCTGCGCTTAAAAACTAGTAATAGATTCATAGATTCTAAGTCCAGAAAGGACCATTTTGATAATCTCATCTGACCACCAATACAGCACAGGCCATAGAATTTCCCAAAAATAATTCCTAGAGCATAGCTTTTAGAGAAACGTCCAATCTGGATTTTAAAATTGTCAATGATGGAGAATCCACCACTACGTTAGGTAAATTGTTCCAAAGGTAAATTAATCTCACCATTAAAAATGTATGCCTTATTTCCAGTCACAATTTGTCTAGCTTCAGCTTTCAGTCATTGGATCATGCTATACATTTCTCTGCAAGAATGAAGAGCCCATTATCAAATAAACAACAAGGAGTCTGGTGGCACCTTAAAGACTAACAGATTTATTTGGGCAAGCTGTCAGTCTTTAAGGTGCCACCAGACTCCTTGTTTTTGTGGGTACAGACTAACACAGCTACCCCCTTATACTTGACATTATCAGATAGTTATTCTCTGTGTAGGCATTTATAGACTGTAATCAAGTCATCCCTTAACCTTCTCATTGTTATGTTAAATATATTGAGCTCCTGGAGTCTATCACAATAAGGCATGTTTTCTAATCCTTTAACAATCCCTGTGGCTCTTCTCTGAACCCTCTCCAATTTTTAGACATCCATCTTGAATTGTGGGTAACAAAACTGGACACAGTATTCCTACAGAGGTCACACCATGGCCAAATACAGAGATTTCTGTCTTTATGTATCCCAGGATCACATCAGCTCTTTTCTCCAGTGTTACACTAGGAGCTTGTGTTCAGCTGATTATACACCATGACCCCCAAATCCTTTTTCAGAATCACTGCTTCACAGGACAGAGTCCCCCATTCTGTAAGTATGGCCTACATTTTTTGGTGCCAGAGATATACATTTACAGTTAGCCATAGTAAAACTCGTTGTTTGCTTGCACCCAATTTACGAAGCAAGCCAGATTGCTCTGAATCAGTGACCTATCATCTTCATTATTCACAACACCGCCAATTTTTGTATCACCTACAAACGTTATCAGTGATGAATTTATGTTTTCTTCCAGGTCGTTGATAAAAATGTTAAATAGAATAGGGCCAAAAACTGATTCCTGCAGGACTCACTGGAAACACACCCACTCAATGACAATTCCCCATTTACAGTTACATTTAGAGACCTATCAATTAGCCACTTTTTAATCCATTTAATGTGTGCCATGTTAATTTTATGTCACTCTAGTTTTTAATCAAAATGTCATGCAGTACCAAGTTTTTGTTTTGCATTAATTATAGACTCATAGAAGATTAGGGCTGGAAGAGACCTCAGGAGATCATTTAGTCCAATCCCCTGCTCAAAGCAGGACCAACACCAACTAAATCATCCCAGACAGGGCTTTGTCAAGCCGGGCCTTAAAAACCTCTAAGGATGGAGATTCCACCACCTCCCTAGGTAACCCAGTGCTTCACCACCCTCTTAGTGAAATAGTATTTCCTAATATCCAACCTAGACCTCCCCCACTGCAACTTGAGACCATTTCTCCTTGTTCTATTATCTGCCACCACTGAAAAAGCCTAGCTCCATCCTCTTTAGAACCCCCACTTCCGGTAGTTGAAGGCTGCTATCAAATCCTCCCCCCCACACACACACTCTTCTCTTCTGCAGACTAAATAACCCCAGTTCTCTCAGCTTCTCCTTGTAAGTCATGTGCCCCAGCCCCCTAATCATTTCGTTGCCCTCCACTGAACTCTCCCGTTTGTCCACATCCTTTCTATAGTGGGGAGCCCAAAATTGGACGCAGTACTCCAGATGTGGCTTCACCAGTGTCGATCTGCTGCCAATGCTCCTACTAATGCAGCCCAATATGCCATTAGCCTGCTTGGCAACAAGGGCACACTGCTGACACATATCCAGCTTCTCATCCACTTTAATCTCCAGATCCTTTTCTGCAGAACTGGTGCTTAGCCAGTCGGTCCCCAGCATGTAGCAGTGCATGGAATTCTTCTGTTGTAAGTGTAGAACTCTGCACTTGTCCTTGTTGAACCTCATCAGATTTCTTTTGGCCCAATCCTCCAATTTGTGTAGGTCATTCTGGACCCTATCCCTACCTTCCAGCATATCTACCTCTTCCCCCAGCTTATTGTCATCCATGAACTTGCTGAGGGTGCAATCCATCCCATCATCCAGGTTTTTCTGCAGTTTCATACTGGAGCTCTGAGCAGTCATACTGCTCTCTTACATACTATGCAACTCCTTCACCTTTTTCTTCCCTGCTTGTCCTTCCTGAACAGTTTATACCCATCCATGACAGTGCTCCAGTCATGTGAGTTACCCCACCAAGTCTCTGTTATTCCAATCACATCATAGTTCTTTGATTGTGCCAGGACTTCCAATTCTTCCTGCTAGTTTCCCAGGCTTCTGGCATTCATGTACATGCACCTAAGATAACTAGCCGATTGCCCTGCTTTCTCAGTATGAATCAGGAGGCGCCCCCCCACCCCCCGTGTTGCACCCTCCTCCTTGTGTTTCCTCTCGGTATCCCACTTCCCTGCTTACCTCAAGGCTTAGGTCTCCATCTCATGGTGAAACTAGTTTAAAGCCCTCCTCAATAGGTTAGCAAGCCTGCCTGCGAAGATGCTCTTCCCTCTCTTTCTTAGGTGGTCTACCTTCCTCTTCTTCTTTATAAATAAAATCCTATATCAGCTGCTCCATTATCTTGTCCAGGATTGGTGTCAGGCTGACCGGCCTATAATTACCCAGGTCATCCTGTTTACCCTTTTAAAAATTGCCATATCATTAGATTTCTCCCATCCCCAGTGCTCCAAGACTTGTTGAAAATTAGGATTAACCAGCTCCTCAGGCAACTTTTTTAAAGCTCTTGGATACAAGTTATTGGGATCTGTGATTTTAAAATGTGTAACATTAGCAGCTTCTCTTTAACATCCTCCAACTAGTGGAATGGAAAGAGTATTATCATCACTATCTGATGAAACTATGTTTCTTCCCTTAAATACATAACAGAAATAGTTGTTGAACACTTCTGTCTTTTTTGAATTATTATTATTAATTTTACCATTTGCATCCAGTAATGGATTAATATCAGTCAGCATTCTTTTTGCTCTTAATATTTTTTAAAAAAATTATCTTATTGTCCTTAACTCTTCTGACCATAGAGTTCTCCTTGTGTCCCATGGCTTCCCTTATCAATTTTCTACAATTCCTAACTGATTATTTATATTCATTACTATCAACTTTCTCTCTTTTACAGCTCCCTGCATTTCCCCTCTAAACCAATACCTCCTTCTTCCTCAATTGTGGGATTGGGCTTCTTTGGGAATCTACAAAGGTGATTGCCAATTATCACTCTTTTTTTCCTGACTAAATTCTTACTCCCAGCTGGTCTGGCTTTATAATTGTTTTCAACTTTGTGAAAATGACCCTATTAAAGCACCAAGTGTGTGTGTATACATATATAAAACTGATCTGGATTTTATTTTGCTTACATATTATAAATGTAATCATCATGATGACTTGTATCTAAGCTACCATTACTTTTTAGTTCCGTGTCCAGTTCCTCTCTATCTGTTAAGATGAGGTCCAATAAAGAATTCCCCCATGCTGGCTCCAACAACCCTCAGACAGTCCTGCCACCTCCAAGCACAACATCTGGAGCTACTCCCTCCAAAATTCCCTGTTAGCTGCTTCTCTCTGCTGACTCTTCCAGCAGCCTACTACAGGCCAGCTGCACACATTAGGTTGGCTGGAGACTGGCTCTACTGGATGGCCTGATTCCTGACAAATATTTCCAAACTGAAATGTTTTGTTTTGGCTCAGGTTAACATTAAACCCTGCCTCCTAAACTGCCACAATGCCTCATGGGAGTTGTAGTTTGGATCCTTTATGTCCTATTTTCCTCTGTGGACCGAGTGCACTGGTTGGATTACATCTCCCATGATGCATCACAGCCATGTGACTCTGCTGAAGCATAACAACAGTTCAGCAATAGGGGTAGATATGAGGCACCTGAACCACAGCTCCCATGAGACATCACGGTATCATAGGTGGACACAGATTAAACCTAAACATTTTGATTTGGCTTGATTAATCAAAATATTTAAATTTGGGCCAACACAACCCAAAATGAAATACTTTGTTTTTCCTGACAAAAATTTTCATTTTTCAGCCAAAACTTTTGTTTTCTTTCAAAAGTCTTCAGTTTTCAACAGTTAAAATGATCTTTGGAATATTTTAATGAAAACGACTTTGTTTTCATTTTCATTTAAATTTTTCACTGCCACCCTCTTCCCCACATTTACTTGCTAGTTCTGTTATTACGTGATGTGTCACCCTGTGTGGGGTGTATGACCTATTTTATTCTGTTACTGGCATTACAAAGTTGTACATCCTGTACTATGAGAGAGGATGATATCCACTCACAAATTTCTATGAATTCTCTTGTTCAGAACATTTTAGCTTGCTGGTCTGAAGCCAAGACACATTTATAGACAATTATTCTGAGTTCCTGCTATAAATATCAGTAAAGATCTTTAATTCTCTAATTGGTTCTTTATTTTGGGCCAAATCCTGAGATGGTGAGTGCCTACCAATCCCTGGCAAGTCCCATTAACTGCTAGGCTTTGTCCCTTTGTTTGGGAGTTCAGCATTAAACTGTAAACAACATTCTCACTCAGTTGCTCAGTCACAGGCAACTGGACTTAGACAAATTCCATGATTTTGGATTTTCCTTTAGAGGCTGAGGCCTCAATCCCTCAAAACATTTAAACTTGTACTTAAATTTAAGCACATGAGTAGGCTCTAATCACATGCTCAAAGTTAGAAACATGTTTAAGTGATTTGCTGCATCAGGGCCTGATTGCTCAGGAATACAATTTTATTTTTCTTCAGAACAAAATGACTATTTCCTTCCCAGTCAAAAAAAACCTCCATGTTGATATGGCTTTTCTGTCACTTGTTGCCTTTTTTGAATACTCTCTTTTCTTCTTATCAAATAACCTAAAGTCTTTCCACTGTTCCCTCACTGGGACTGCATCTCCACCTTTTCTATCACCAGCAAAACAGAAACGATTGTAGATTATCAGGGAGAACCCCTATATGAAATGACTATAGTGTTTTGTGGACATAGGAACAAATAGAGTAGTGTATTTCCTAAAAAGTATCCCAAATGTAGATAGGGCAGTGAAATTGGAATGCCACACTGTGCATTAATTTGTTTAAATTACACTAACTTAGAGACAAATAGGGTAAGGCTAGAAACAGATGAAAATCAGGGGATGAGTGTAATATGGAATCTAAAAGTTTGTGGAAGAATAAAATCTTTGAGCCCCTTAGCTTTTATTTGGAGTGCTGGGGGATGAGAAATAAAAACACAAAAGATTGTGAAGGGGAAGAAGAATGGTGCCTTCTTTGCATTGGGAGTACTTAAATGCATCACAAGATGAGCAAAACATTAGGATATGAAACCTAAAGGGCAATATAATCCCAAAGGGAAGGACTGTTTCAAAAGGTTTATTAAAACTTAGCTTGCTTTGAATAATGTTTAGGGGAAAACGCTGTGAAACTAACCCTTTTTTCTTTAACTGTTAGTTCCTTTGCATTCTTTTTTGCTAAGATCATTTTCGCTAACCTGTAGCTTTATTCTTGCTTTCTGTTTATAACCTTTACAATACTTTCATGAGCATATGCTATAATTCTCTTCCCTTTTCTTTATCTCCTTGTTCCTACAAGCTGGCTTGAATAAAGAAGTCATTATCAGCAAGTCCACAATGGGTCCAGACATCCACATTCAAGATGTTGTATAGATGATATATTGATCAGTCCTCAATGAGTAATAGTGTTCTAATGAAAAGCGCTCACAGAAGTTAATGTATCTGCTCATGCAAACCACAAATGAAGTATTCTGTGGCACAAAGGGTCTGGCCCTGTGAATTATAATTACTCTCTACAACAATAAAAGTCAGGAGTGGTTTTATTTATTTATCGCAATCAATTACAGTCTGTGGGCTACACACTGAAAATTCATTTTACAAACTAGCACCCAGACTATTTGCTGTCTTTCAGTGTCCATTGAGAATTAACCCTGAAACTTCCACTGCAAATACAAAAGTAGATACTGCTGTACAGATGCAAAGATTGCAATTTGTTCCAGTCCTGTTCAGGTTGAGAAATGTAACTGTTAACACTCAGAGAGGAATTTCAACATATAAGTGCTCCCTTTAGAGGAAGGATACATTAGGGAATTAGAGTGCTAAAGAGACTGAGTTTCTCTGGTCAACATACACTACTGTAAGAGTCCCTGGTTTGTCAGTATTTGAAAATACTTTCACAAAGCTGCAACCTACAACTTTCCACAGTCTCTAATCCTGTGTTAGGGCTGTTAATGTTTTAGTGGCTTTTTATGTGTCCTTAAGGCATTGGATAGTAAAATAAAGGAACTCAGTCTTTCTGCCTATAGTAAGATGTACAGTATATAGCCATTGATGAAAAAGTGCTGTGGCAAAAAGGGCTAATATGATCCTTAATGTATAGAAGGGGGAATATCAAGTAGAAGTGGGGAGGAGATTTGCCTTGGTAAGACCATTACTAGAATAATGAGTCCAGTGTAAGGGTGTGGAAATTCTAGAGAAAGTGCAAAAGGAGGGCCACAAAAATGACCAAGGGGTTGGAAAAAAAGCTTTACAATGTGAGACTTAAGGAGGTCAACTTATTCCGTTTATCAAAGAGCAGGGTGAGAGGTGTGTTGATAACTGTGTCTAGGTACCTACACATGGAAAAGATGGGGATTAATATGAGAATTGAAAGGTGGCTAAGGAACTGGTTAAAGGCGAGAGTATAACAGAGCAAGTCACCAGGGCCTGATGAAATACATCCTAGAATAATCAAGGAGCTGACTGAGGAGATATCTGAGCCATTAGCAATTATCTTCAAAAAGTCATTAAATATGGGGGAGATTCCAGAGGACTGGAAAGGGGGCAAATATAGTGCCAATCTATAAAAAGGGGAATAAGGACAACCCATGAAATTACAGATAAGTCAGTTTAACTTCAGTACCTGGAAAGATAACGTAGCAAATAATTAAACAAATCCATTTGCAAACATCAAGAAAATAAGAATGTGATAAGTAATAGTCAGCATGCATTTGACAAGAACAAATCATGTCAGATCAACCTAATAGCTTTCTTTCACAGGGTAACAAGCCCCATGGAAGGGGGGAAGCGGTAGATGTGGTATATCTTGACTTTAGTAAGCCTTTGATATTGTCTTGCATGACCTTCTATTAATCAAACTTGGAAAAATACAACCTAGATGGAGCTACTATAAGATGGGTGCATAATTGTTTGGAAAACCATTCCCAGAGCATAGTTACCAATGGTTCACAGTCAAGCTGGAAGGGCATATCGAGTGTGGTCCCACAGGGATCAGTTCTCGGTCCAGTTCTGTTCAATATCTTCATCAATTATTTAGATAACGAGAGAGGGAACACTTACAAAATTTGCAGATGATACCAAGCTGGGAGGTGTTGCAAGTGCTTTGGTGGATAGGATTAAAATTCAAAATGAGCTGGACAAACTGGAGAAATGGTCTGAAGTCAGTAGGATGAAATTCAGTAAGGACAAATACAAAGTACTCCACTTAGGAAGAAACAATCAGTTGCTCACATACAAAATGGGAAATGACTGCCTAGAAGGAGTACTGCAGAAAGGGATCTGGGAGTCATCGTGGATCACAAGCTAAATAGGAGTCAACAGTGTAACACTGTTGCAAAAAAAAAAAAAAAAAAAAAAAGCGAACATCATTCTGGGATGTATTAGCAGGAGTGTTGTAAGCAAGACACAAGAAGTAATTCTTCCGCTCTGCTCTGATTAGGCCTCAACTGGAGTATTGTGTCAAGTTCTGGGTGCCACATTTCAGGAAAGATGTGGACAAATTGGAGAAAGTCCAGAGAAGAGCAACAAAAATGATTAAAGATCTAGAAAACGTGACCTATGAGCAAAGATTGAGTTTGTTAAGTCTGGAGAAGAGAAGACTTAGAGGGAACATAACAGTTTTCAAGTACATAAAATTGTTATAAGGAGGAGGGAGAAAAATTGCTCTATTTAACCTCTGAGGATAGGACAAGAAGCAATGTGCTTAAATTGCATCAAGGGCAGTTTAGGGTGGACATTCGGAAAAACCTCCTAACTGTCAGGGTGGCTATGCACTGGAATAAATTGATCAATAAATTGTGCAATCTCCATCATTGGGGATCTTTAAGATCAAGTTAGACAAACACCTTTCAGGGATGGTTTAGATAATACTTAGTCCTGCCATGAGTGAAGGAAACTGGACTAATGATCTCTCAAGGTCCATTCCAGGGCTACGTTTCTATGATTCTATACTGAAATGTGAACTCTCAGGCTGGCAGGGGACTTACTAGTGGAATTCTCAGGGATCAATTTTGGACCAATCTTATTTAACATTTTTATTTTTATTACTGACCTTGGAACAAAAAGTGAGAGTGTGCAAAGAAAATTTGAGGATGACAAAAAGTTGTGAGGAATTGCCAAAACAGAGGAGTACCAGAATATCACACAAGACAATCTGGGTGATTTTCTGAACTAGAATAATAGAAATGGGATGAAACTTAACAATGCAAAGTCATGCATTTAGGGACTAGCAACAAGAATTTTTGCTGTAAGCAAGGAACTTATCAGTTGGAAGAAACAGAGGATGAGAAGACCTGGGTGTATTGGTTGATCACCAGATGACTATGATACATCAATGTGATATAACTGAGAACAAAGGCTAATGCAGTCCTAGGATACATCAAGCAAGGTATTTCCAGTAGGCAGGTGACAGGGGGGACTCCCAGAGCTCAGAGCCACCAGCAGAGGGGGACCCTCAAGCTCTGAGCCTGCACAGGTGGTGGGGACCCGTGGAGCTCCCAGCCCACCCACAGCTGCCCAGGCGCCTCATTTTGTCATGGATATTCTTAGTAAAAATCAGGGACAGGTAATGGGCTTCTGTGAATTTTTCATAGACACTAAGGTCAGAAGGTACCATTATTGTAATCTAGTCTGACCTCCTGCACAACGCAGGCCACAGAATCTCACCCACCCACTCCTATGTCTGAGCTATTGAAGTCCTTAAATCGTGGTTTAAAGACTTCAAGGAGCAGAGAATCCTCCAGCAAGTGATCCGTGCCCCATGCTACAGAGGAAAGCAAAAACCCTCCAGGGCCTCTTCCAATCTGCCCTGGAGGAAAATTCCTTCCCGACCCCAAATATGGTGATCAGCTGAACCCTGAGCACGTGGGCAAGATTCACCAGCCAGATACCGAAGAAAGAATTCTCTGTGTAACTCAGATCCCACCCCATCTAACATCCCATCACAGGCCATCGGGCCTATTTACCATGAATATTTGAAGATCAATTAATTGCCAAAATCATGTTATCCCATCATACCATCTCCTCCATAAACTTATCGAGATTAATCTTGAAGCCAGATAGGTCTTTTGCCCCCACTGCTTCCCTTGGAAGGCTGTTCCAGAACTTCACTCCTCTGATGGTTAGAAACCTTCATCTAATTTCAAGTCTAAACTTCCTGATGGCCAGTTTATATCCATTTGTTCTTGTGTCCACATTGGTACCGAGCTTAAATAATTCCTCTCCCTCTCCAGTATTTATCCCTCTGATATATTTATAGAGAGCAATCATATCTCCCCTCAGCCTTCTTTTGGTTAGGCTAAACAAGCCAAGCTCCTTGAGTCTCCTTTCATAAGACAGGTTTTCCATTCCTCGGATCATCCTAGTAGCCCTTCTCTGTACCTGTCCCAGTTTGAATTCATCCTTCTTGAACATGGGAGACCAGAACTGTACACAGTATTCCAGATGAGGTCTCACCAGTGCCTTGTATAACAGTACTAACACCTCCTTATCTCTACTGGAAATGCCTTGCCAGATGCATCCCAAGACTGCATTGGCTTTTTTCATGGCCATATCACATTGACGGCTCATAGTCATCCTGTGGTCAACCAATACTCCAAGGTCCTTCTCCTCCTCCATTACTTCTAATTGTTGCATCCCCAGCTTATAATTAAAATTCTTGTTATTAATCCCTAAATCCATGACTTTACACTTCTCACTATTAAATTTCATCCTATTACTATTATTCCAGTTTACAAGGTCATCCAGATTCTCCTGTATGATATCCCGGTCCTTCTCTAAATTGGCAATACCTCCCAGATTTGTATCATCCGCAAACTTTGTTAGCACAGTCCCACTTTTTGTGCCGAGGTCAGTAATAAAAAGATTAAATAAGATTGGTCCCAAAATCAGTCCCTGAGGAACTCCACTGGTAACCTCCCTCCAGCCTGACAGTTCACCTTTCGGTATGACCTGCTGTAGTCTCCCCTTTAACCAATTCCTTATCCACCTTTCAATTTTCATATTGATCCCCCATCTTTTCCAATTTAACTAATAATTCCCCATGTGGCACCATATCAAACGCCTTACTGAAATTGAAGTAAATTAGATCCACTGCGTTTCCTATGTCTAAAAAATCTGTTACTTTCTCAAATAAGGAGATCAAGTTGGTTTGGCATGATCTACCTTTTGTAAAATCATGTTGTATTTTGTCCCATTTACCATTTAACTACTTTCTCCTTCAAAATTTTTTCCAAGACCTTGCATACTACAGATGTCAAACTAACAGGCCTGTAGTTACCCGGATCACTTATAGTTCCTATTTTTAAGAAAGGAAAAAAGTTAGCAATTCTCCAGTCATACAGTACAACCCCTGAGTTTACAGATTCATTAAAAATTCTTGCTAATGGGCTTGCAATTTCATGTGCCATTTTCATTATTG
This sequence comes from Chelonia mydas, assembly GCF_015237465.2. NCBI lineage: Eukaryota > Metazoa > Chordata > Testudines > Cheloniidae > Chelonia > Chelonia mydas. The sequence goes on along the minus strand of NC_057850.1, from coordinate 144,251,396 downwards.
CCTGTCTTTGACTTTTACTAAAAATATCTCTGACAAAATCTTAGCCTTAATTATTAGTAACAGTGGCCTCAGCATCTGCTCCAGACCTTCTTAACAAACAAAAAAACAGCTCTTTAATTACTTCTTTTAATATTGCAACACTTTGAGGAAGGCAAAATTATACTTGCAGGAGACTTTGATTGCACACAGATTCCTTACTGGGACATATTGGATTAAAAAGCCCAAGGTGGATAGGGAAGCTGGTTGACCTCTCCATGTTAACAATTCATCTCTCAGATTGCTGGAGAAAATTGCTTCTAAGGGAACAGGATTATACATTTTATTCACACGGTCATCAGTTATACATTAGAACATATTTCATATTAAATTCTAAGTCCTTTATGAGGTGGACAAGTTCTGAAGAAATTAGTGCCATTATATGGTGAAATCATTCATTGGAAGTAATATTTGATAGTTGGAATAAATCCCTGTAATGGGGTTGGCGCCCACCTCTCGCAAGCACCCCACAGTCATGTGCATGTTCCTGCAGTCTCTGTTTGTGGTGCTGTAATGGGGTGGCACCTGCCTTTTGCAAGCTCTCCCCTGATCAATAGTTTCTTCAGCGGGTCTTCAGTGACTCAGCCCTCTGGCTGAGTCACACACTCTGTCTATAGATGCAACAGAAGATACAACTTCTGGGGAATACAGTCTTTACCTTCTCCCATTCCTGGTATGGGATCATACCCCCAGACTTCCTCCCTGGAGTCCACCCTGAGTTCAGTCCTTGCAGCCAGCCAGGAGCTCCTTCCTAGTTTCCCAGGTCCCTGCCCACACTGAACTGTCTGTGGTTCTGCTGCTCTTCCAGCCAGCCAGGAACACTGTCCTCTCTCTTCCAGCTCCAGGCAGCAACTGACTCACTCTAGCTCTGTTGCTTCTCTTTATATGGCCCTCCTGGCCCCGATTGGTTGCTCCTGTAGCCCTTCTTATTGGCTGTTTCATCTGCAGCCACTCAAGCTCACTTGGAGGACATCTCTTCTGCTCCTCTGTTGGACAGGTTGTAGCAGGACCCTGAGGCCTCCAGCAGGGAGCCTCTGGGCCTAGTCCATTCCCAAAATCACTTTTTTGGAAAAGGAACTGCTTACTTCTCCAAGTGAAAGATCAGGTCCACTAATGTAAAGAGGACATTGTTCAATATTTTCAAATATTTAATATTTAGGAGCCAGTTGATAATCAGAGCTTCTCAGCTGGAAAAAAAGAGCTCAAGAAAAGATAAAATGAATAAGATATAAAAAGGTTACAAGACAATCATAAAAACCCAGGTTCAAATAAAGTACATTGACAATTAACTAATATTAGGGGGAAATTGAATATGTTGATGACAGATGCCTCTAAAAAAGCTTTTTGGTACACAAAGCAGATGTTTTTTGAAAAAGGAAAAAAATGTGATAAGCTCATAGCTCAAAAGCTTAAAAAGATTTAAGAGCAACATATTATTTCACCAATTAAAAACAATCAGCAAAGGATAGTTATACACCCTAATGAAATATGTGCTACTTGTCCTGCTTATTATAAAAAAATCTCTATACCTCAGATATTCCAAGCTTTGAAGCTGTTCAAGAATATCTGGAAGAAGCAGGCTAGCAAAGCATAAACAAAATTGGTAAAGAAACTTCAGATAAAGAAATAACAGAATAAGAAATCTTAGAGGTAATAGCAAGTATGAAAAGTGGTAAAACTCCAGGACCTGATGACTTTCCAGATGAATTTTATAAAGTACTTAAGGAGATATGGGAGGGTCCCTTGAAAAGTACCCTGAATGCTAGAGGAGGCGCTTCCACATCCTATGGAAGAAGCTCCTGCTGTTGTTCTCCCTAAAGTTATGAATCTGCTATAGGTTCCTACCATAGCTGAATCATGAAATTACGATTTTAGCAAAAATACTAGCTAGCCGATAGCAGGCCGTGCTCTCAGTTCATATAAACCCAAATCATACTGGATTCATTAAGGATAGACAAAGGTCAAACAGTATTTCTAAAATGTATAGAATTTAGTAAAGACTGTAATAAAACTGTAATAAAATGGGCTGAATTGCTCCCTCCCCTGGTAAAACCTATCAGAAGGGGCGGGGAAGACTGTTATTACAGACAAAACAGCCACTTCTCAGCCTCAAGCTAGGGGAAAATATATTATTCTTTACCCATGCTAAAATATTCTAGTTATGCTTTCTTTGCAAAGCTGTAGCACCACCATCCTTTGGATCAAGGATTGAAATTTGGCATCAGGGTGGCCTGTGTGTCAGGGATGTGCCTTTTAGCATAACTGAAAATCTGCCCAAATATGGCTAAGTTATAGGTCTTTGAAATATAGAAGTTTACACATGGTCTGTGAAGACAACAGATTATAGCAACTAAATTCCACAAAGATTTGATTTCTATATGATTTCATGACTGTAATTGCCTGCCTCAGGGCAGAATGTCAAAAACAGGGAAGATACCCCAAACTGGTGGTGTGTTCTATAATTAGATTTTGCCAAGCCAGTAACAAGTGTGAACTCCTGGATCATTAGATTAATCTTGCCACGGAGTCACAGACAGTCTCTTAGACTCTCCAGTCTATCTTGCCAGCCAGACAACCTGACTTAGTGATAAATGGTCACTTACACCAAAAATCACACCATAGGTTGCTTGCAGTGCCAAGAGACCAGTCACTTACCCCAGATCAATTGGTACCCTAGATTTTACACCAAAGACAATGCCTGTAGCCAGTCCTGAATAAACTATCTAAAGGTTTATTAATCAGTAAAAAGAAATGAGAGTTATTTACATGTTAAAGCAAGCATATACACACAAATGAGTTATCTAAATCCTGAAAATGACAGTGTTATAGTGGTCTGTCAATTCAAAGTCTCTTTCAGGGCAGCCCCAGGAGGTAACCCCTGGATATTCTGGCTTCATTTTGGTGGCTCTGGCCCTGTCAGAGTTCAACAGCCAAAAAGAGAAGGAAAATCTTCCAGTGACTTTGATGTATTTCCTTCATTCAGCTTCGAATTCCACAGGACAAGCTCCCTTTCACATACCATTTCCAAGGTGTAATATGGCCATTAACCAATCCTTTGTATTGCAATGTTCCTTGGTGGCTCATCTGATTTTGATAGTCCTTCTGGATGGGTGGGAGCAGCCTATTCCCGTGCCTGAGTTCACAAGTTCAGAGAAAACATTTTTAAGGTTATAAAGCAAAACTTACCTATTTTTTTATACCATGGAATACAGACATTGCAAGTGAGATTAATGCATGCAACAACTTGCAAGCATTTCATAGAGACTAAACACATTCTTATAAGACTAATACCTATTTTAGGCAAAATAAATATACAGGTGAACTGGCCTGGTCTTCAGCTATGAGTTTGTCAGTTCTTAGCTTATGCCTGCAGCCTGGGCAACAGCTGGCATCTGGCTTGCCAGTACCAAAAGTACCTATTGGTTTTATCCCTGCTAAAGATCTATATGACTTTTTTATAAGGATGGGCTTGTACCTAGAGGTAAAATGCTATAACTGTACCATGAAAGAAAGAAAAAGAGCAAAAATTTTAAAACTGAGAAACAAGAGAAATAGTGAATAAGAAAAGAAGGAATAAAAACAATATTTTTAGTATTTATTTTATTATGACAGTAGTTATTTTTTTCAAGGCTTGGGCACTCACATCACTACAGGAGATTACAGGGACCAAACCATTTTTTAAAATTAATTTTTAATAATGTGTAATAATCTGAGTGGCACTGGTCTGTGTGCAGAATTAGAATTTCTCTGATAGAAAAAAGAAATATTTGTGCAGAGTTTTATGAGCAAAGTTGACCTGAGGCTTCCCGAGGCTGATTGAGAAATTGCAGTCAACGCAGAACCTTAACCCCTTCCCAGCTCTATTTTCAATCTGCTAAAGAATAAAGTCTTTGTGGTTTCATACACAAGGAAACAGATAAAGAGCTGAAAAGAGCAATAAACTTGTATATGATTACAAGCAGCTTTATACTCCTTTTAAACTCATCTTAATGACTAGAACTGGCTCTTAAGGATAGTTCAACATTGCGAGTCTTTATTTGATAGAGCACTATATTTCTAACAAAAGCTTCCCAGGTCAACCCAGCACAACCTGAGACTTGTTAATTTCCTCTGCTTTGATACCAAGTTGGGGAGGTGGCAATCATAACATCTGCTACAACCTCAAAAAAAGCATCTAAAAAGCTGGACAATTCTGAACAGTTAATGGGAAAAAACCTGGACAGAATGTGCCTAATCCTTAACATAAGCATGGAGTTAGCTGTCCTACTTCTTTCTAGAAAAGCCTGAAACATTGGTGTTAGCGGGGGTTAAAAAGAATATTTATGAGATCCAAAGATAAAGACCTTGCTAATGTTGCTGACTGTTGCCACACATTTCCATTAACCTGCAACAACCTGCCAGTGGGCCAGCTCAGTGGGTGTTAATCTCCGTAAACTTTTTCATCCAGTCAAACATGTTTTGCCAGGGCATTGTACTAACCTCAAAGCTTCTCCTGTTCCACCACTGCTAGTGATAATTACATTTATTAATGATTTCCGGTTACTCAAGGATACTGAATCTGTAGTGCAAAGAATGCTCTTCTCAACAGAAAGCTGAAAAGGAAAACTCCACCATCCCCATAAAGAAAATCCCTGAAACCCAAATGTTGCCAAATTTAAAAGGAAACCTGTTATGTGCAAACCAGAGAGGAGTATGGTCACACATGCATAATCCAAATCGGTATTCAAATTCAAATTTTTATTGTGTAATGCATTTATAAAACATTTGTTAAATGCATTGCAATTAGTTACAAATACATGTTGAAATTATATTTACAATGTATTTTCATAAATACATTTATATTTAACATACAATAACTTTCTTATTAAATGTAATTGAAATGCATGTTCAAAAATCTTAATTTGAAATCTCACCAGAAAATATCAACTACAGCTTAATAAATGCATGGAATAAGCAGAATACTTGTTTGTTTAGGCCACCCTTATGTAATAGTTTGCCTTTTTTAATTTTATTGTTGTGATATGAATTATTTTGTTTTAACATGAGGAAGCAGAACACTGGAGAAATCAGTTTTCACATTTTAAAGTATAAAAAAGGAGACAGTACAGAATATATGTTGTGGGTTTTGTTCTGATGTTTATATAATACTGATGCAAAATTATTTGAAATGTAATAAATGCTTTTTAGTTATAAAATATCACCTGAGTTTCAGTTACATGAGTTAGTAAAATGGAAATTGGGAGGAAGAAGGTGTTTTTTCTGGTGGAAGCACTTCCACGTCCTTTGCTAAAGAAGATGGGTGAAATCCTGGGCCCATTGAAATCAATGGGAGTTTTGCCCTTTACTTGGGTCAGGATTTCACCCCAAATGTTTGCTTTAAGCATTCTTGGAGATGAGATACAAAGGCACTGTGGGGACTCAGAAACTTGGTGGTGTTTTAAAACGTATTAGCCATCATGTTTTAATTAACATATTTTAAAATACTACTCAGTACCTAGTATGGAGTAAAATATCTTAACTTATCTATAGTAGAGTAAAGATTGTGGTTAGGTTGGAGTTAATTAACATGTGTTAGCTAAACCTGACCTAACCTCATCCTTTTATCCTAAACTAGATAAGCCCTGACTAAACTCAAAGTGGAGCTGAGAGAGTCTGTTCCAGAAACATGTGTCAGCACAAGTGAAAGAATGATTCCCCAACTATGGTGAGGCATGAGAAGAAGACAGAAGGTGGGCGGGAGATCAAGACTTGAAGAGCAGTATAAGTAGGCAGTGGTAACTGGTTAAGGACCAGATTTTCCTTTTGGATGAGACTGCATGGACCTAAAATCAATATGAGCCACACTCAATCTGAACGCACAATTTGGCCACTGGTAGGCACAGATTCAGGAGTGACATCAATGGGTACAAGTTACTCATTAGAAAATGATATGTGTATATGACAGTATATGGCATGTCTACACTGCCTCGAAGCCTAGACTATGGGGGTATGAATAGCAGTGTGCACCAAAGTACTACACTGAAAATCCTCCATGTAGATGCTTCAGGCACAAACTAAAAGGCTCCTAGTTTGCATTAGTGTAATCGTGTTTAAAGAGGACTACATTAATGTGAACTAGGAATCTTTTAGTTCGTGCCCACAGCTTCCACACAGGGAAGTTACAAAGCAGCACTTTGGTGTGCACTGCTATATAACACTGTAGTCAGAATAGCAGGGCAGTGTAGACAAGCTCTTAGTCAATATAAATGAATGTAACTTGCACTACAAGCTGTGAAATTGGGGTGAAGTATCAAGAAAAGCAAATAACAGGAGAATATAAGGGAAAGTTTATCTTAATTATTTATCTTATTTTTTGCACTTTTCTGTTACTTGCTTTTCCAGCTACTGAAGGCCATGTAACTTATACCAACATTTGTATTGCTTCTTAATTTAGTCCCTAGACTGGAAAAAGTCACAAACCACATAGTAACATCTCCTGTATTGGAGGTAGCCAATTCTCTGCTACCTGAGACGTGCCTCATCACACAGTGGAAATGTTTGTTGTTTTTCTTATGGTAAATTGAAAAAGATTATAGAAATATGAGAATATGTATATATGTCCTGGAAAGGATGCTTGTTACATCTGATTAATTACATCTGCTTAATTCAGGACATTGGCAGCACTCAAAGGCCCATTGGAAATTACATAAAAAACTCAAGTGCATTATCCAGAAAAAAACAACAGATTTTATTTGGATTTAAATGTGTATTTAATTGTGAAAAGAGCTGAACTTTGTTTATGTCACTGTAAGCTGGTTCAGTTATTCTGTAACAAAGAGAAAATTTTATCATTTTTTAAAATTAAAAGATAATTGAATGGTGGGACAAGTATATCATTCATTTAGTCTTAGGTGAGCAGACTGGACATTACATTTTAAGAAGTCTGCATAAGGATTAATAATAGATACATTAGAAACAAACACCAGTCTCGTTTCCCTTGGTACTCACTGGTGTTATTCTCTTTTGTGTAGCTGTTCTCATGTACTCTGATAATTATAAAGAACTGTATGACAACATGTATAGACTCAGTTGCAGGACTTTCACCAGGGGAAACAGGTGGTACTGTTGTACCTTACTCAGTCTCAGTTGGGGAACCAGTCCAGAGTCATTAATGGGAGAAGGTTTTTAGAGTGTTTCCATTGAGCAGCTAGCTGCTCACTTCCACTGAGAGAAGGGGTCCGGCAGAAGGCAGTGCAATTTAGTACCAGACTCAGAGACTGCCTCCTTAAGGGCAGAGCACACTGCACAAGCTTCCTTCCCTCTTGTTGCTTCTCCAGGGATCTGTCTGCTTTCCAAGTCTCCTTCCCAGGCCTCCTCCCTTTGGATATAGAAGTTCCTTGCGGAGGAGGAATGAAGTTTCTTTAGTGGTCCAGCTCTCGTGCAACCGTTTCCTTGGCCCTGCTAGTGGATCTGATTAGGGAGTCTGACTCCTGCCTTATTCCATAGGGTGGGAAAGGTTGGAGAAAGAGTAGATGTGGAGGATGAGTATGTGACATGTGGGGGGGGGGGGTGAAGGGTTGTTGATGGGAGTGTCGAGACTACCAGAAAAGAGGAAAGAAAAGCATAAACCTGCAAGAGTTGAGGGGGCACCTCTACATCTTGTTATAAACCCAAAAATTCTGGTTGCACTCTGCTCACTGGCAGAGGCAAAGTGATAACGCTGGTTGTCATGTAATACAATGTAAGGCAGCTTGCTTACACTCAGGCTGAGATTTGGACTCAGTCTTATGAGCTGCTTTCATTACAGTTTTAGTGCTTACTCTGCATGTGTCTGAATTTCAAACCTCTTGATTGTGTGGAGGCAACATACTGAACTCCTTTTGTATCGGTTCCCCAATACTACCTCTTTAATGTCAGTATGCAGTCCTTACATCTAGGTGAATTTATACAAAGAAGAGGGATCTAAAAATTGTAACTGGGAGGAGATGGCAGCTGAAACCATGACAGGGTTTATGAAACAGAGACATCTACTGGTTAAGCTTTTGGGGGAAATGTTTTATTTTGGTTTTTGTAACTTCAAAATGCAGAGTTCTGGCCTGGTTTTTTCTGAGTATTATTATTGTTAGCCTTCTCCATTTGTTGAGAGGCCGATGTATGGCCTCACATAACTCATGCACATGTCAAACCTGATATTTCCCATGAATTATTAATTTACAGTGCAATACTCTTAATATATGCAATCTTGTGATTTTAAACTTTCTTATTTTGCAGTGTTTTTCAAAATAAATGATGAAGATTAAACACTTATTGTAACCCAGGATCACAGAATCTTGGGAGAAACCTATATCCTGTGCTGTGGGATATCAAGTCACTAATCCACAATGTGTGATGGGCAGAAATGTCTCCATGTAGCCACTGAATTTGTTTACTGAATTCCCTGTTAAGTTTTGGTGGACAGGCTAACTGTATTTATGATCAGCACTGTCTTCAATGGACTTATGCTGAGGAAAAAATTGGTTTGTTTACTCTCTAAATCCTAAATTATGAGTGAAGGCAGAATTCCTCAAACAATGGTGCAAGGCCCCAAAGGAAGCTGTGAACACTGCCTTTGGTGTTCACAAAGTGTTTGTATTTTTCATGATATGGAGGTAAAGTAATGATAGGAGAAGCTCATGGGATCTGAAGGTTTAGATGTATTCAGATAAGCAACAACAAGTGTGATTGCTTATCTAAAATTTACCCAGATTATCCATGTTTTTTGTATCTGCAAAAATGGGCTGGAATTCTCAATGTTTTTCAATATCTTCCTACTCCAGTCAATCCTGAAATACTGGAAGATAAGTCTTCTTGATACTGGGAGAAACGCCATTTTTGTGTTTTGTTCCAGGAGAGATTTGCAAAAAAAAAATTTAAGAAAATGCTAACTGAACATTTTCAGATCTAAAACAAGATTTAGTGATCATATGGATTATGTTTTGGATGAAGGTTCAGGTTAGTTCTTACTTTCACTTAATTTAATTTACAATTAATTTAAAAGAATTAGGAAAACAGTTGTCTGCTTCAGAAAGTTTGAAAGCCTTGATCCAAGCTGCAAAGATACCAAATGTTAAGTACTTGAATTCCAGATAGTTATTTGTCCTTAAACTGGATTCTGACTTCCTGTAACCAAGTCTTGCATGCATCAGTGGAAGCTCATTTGCCCCTATGGTAATGAGGGCCATGTAAACAGGTAGGCAGGTAAATAGATAGACAAATCGCTTTCAATTCCTTGGATTATGTTTAATTTCAGAGCCTCTTAATTCATGCTAATCTCATATGGGAAAAAATAGTTGATGTTCCTGTCATCAGTTAAAATATAGTGATATGAAGATGATTCAGATTTCTCTACCATAACGTTGTGACTGATACATCATTTTCAAGAAGAACAAAATATCATTTAAAACCATAAGCAGGAAGACATTCTCTACCAAACCTTCATCTATCTATATCAGTATGTTTTGTAAAGTGAGCACCAACTGGGGCTCACCTCTTTAAATATATGTTATAGTCATGACTGATGTCATTCTTTGGGGTTAAGCTAGGGCAGCAGGAGCCAGTTTGGGTCTAATTGTTGAAATGTATGGTTAGTTCAAGTTAAACAATAGACCTCTGGAAAAAAAATCAGCACAGAGGTGCTGAGTTGTGAAAAGAGTGTTGTTTTGGGCCTAGTTTCCTGAATAGCCTTGTTAAAGTCCATGGCTGATGTATGCTAAGCAGGGCCAGGCAGTATGTGTAGAGAAAGGGAGGGCAGGCCAGCTGAGCGGGCACATCACTCTCTGAGCCAGGGCATACACTTTGATGGCTCCTTTGGAGGTATGAGTGAAAGCCAAACCTCTGTTCCCTCTTTTTTTTTCATTTCTGCCATGCAAAGATAATCGGGTTTATGTAAAGTATGTGTGCTCTTTTGACAGTCCGCGATATCTCATTAATTCTATCACACCAAACACCATTGTTCCCAAAGTGTTTGAAATGCGGATAGGGATGGAGGCTTTTTTAATCCTGTCAATCAATGTTAACATTTTTCTTGCAGTTGCCATGGCCAGGGCCAGAGTTCATGAAAACGGAGAATAAGAGCCAACAAAACAAGAATAAAGACTTATTTGAGATACTCTTTTTAAAGGACATCTACCATGCACAAAACATGGGAAGTAAATGTAGACAAGTTTGGACACTATGGCTCACTGAGAGGAAAAAGAGGGAAAGAAGAATTTGAAAATCAAATAGGCCTATAAAAACTTGACCCAAGAGTCTCTGGGAAAAACCCGATGAATTGCTCCCTAGTAGAACAATGTTCTTTCTTTCGTGCGTTCTTCAGGAGTACAATGCTCAATATATTATAACACATGCCACTGATGTCTTTACACTGTTGTAAGCCAGCTCAGACCAACGGAATGCTGATAGGGGACAACAAGAGATTGTGCTGTGGTAATTCTCTCTTTCTCCTGCTCTGCTACAAACAAGCACTGGGAAAATTATTCATGCATATAGACCAACAAAGGAGAGATGGGAGATTTGCGATGTCATGCAGTGAGATCATGTGACAAACTTTAAACTAAAACCCATGAATTCACCCTTTGAGACATGGTAAAATTACCAATTTATCTTTATGAATGTAACAACTAAAATGTCTTATTACACTTGTGGAAATTATGGCTATTTTGGGACTGTTGTACAGATTAATGAGACCACAGTGCACATGCTAAACAAAGAAACAGGACAATAACATAATTATGTGACTTTCACATCTACAAGTGGAAACTCCTAAATTAGATTTTCTACATCTACTCTGCCTTCTAATAGGCCCCAAATACAGTTATATTTTATTTTTCCTCTAATGAACAGGAAAAATATACAACAAAACATTCATATAATAATTCAATAGTACATTTTCCCTAAATATATGCAGAACTGTTTTGGCACCTATATAGTATAGATGTTACTTTTTTATATTCTTGCCCATCTTTTAATTTTCATTTTTACAAACTCAAATCCTCCTATAGTTAATTTTGTAGCTGCTGACACTTTATCTGTGACAAGAAGAGCAAGGTAGACAGCCTTCTTAGAAGCTTTCGTCTATGTCACTTTAAGCTTTGACCAACAAGAAGTGCTCCAAAGATCAAAAAGCAAGTACCTTCATTTCTAGACTTCAAGAGTACTCTTACTCTGATATGCCAGATCTCTACTGGCTGATGGAGTATGAATTTGCAGGTCAGTGCACTCTGACATGGCACAGAAAACATCTGCTGCATGGCACACAAGAGCAGCCACCATGCCAGGGACAGATCACTGAAGAATGAGAGCTAATATAATCCTTGGATAGATGAACAGGGAGCAGTGAGTAGGAGCAGGAATGTGATTTTACTTCTGTATAGCACATTGGTGGAATACTGTGTACAGTTCTGGCATCCACTTTTTAAAAGGATGTTGAAAAATGGGAGAAGGTGCAGCAAAGAGCCAAAAAATGATTCAAGGGCTGGAGAAAATGCCTTAACAGTGGGAAAATTAAGGAGTTCAATCCATTTAGTTTATGAAAAAGAAGATTGAAAGGTGACTTGATTACATTGTATGAGTATCTTCACAAGTAGGAAATATCAGGTACTAAAGGGGCTCTATAATCTAGAGGAGAAAGACATCACAAGAACCAACAGCTGGAATATGAAGCCAGACAAATGCAAATGGGAAATAATGCACAATTTTTTAACAGTGAGGGTGATTTTAACCATTAGTCCAAACTACCGAGAGAAGTGATGAATTCTCCATTTCTTGATGTCTTCACATCGAGACTGGATGCCTTTCTAAAAGATATGGTTGAGTCAAACACAAGTAATTGGACTCAATACATGGATAAAATGTATAGCCTGTGATATACAGAAGGTCAGACGGGATGATCTAATGGTCCCTTCCAGCCTTCAACTCTATGAATCACATGTAGCTATACATTATTGATTCTAAACTGGTAAATTGCTCTGGAAATACTAAATCTCAATAATATTTAGGATAAGTGCTATAGGTAGCTGCCCGTAACCTCATATTTATTTTATGTTTTGTTGGGGTTCAATATCCAGGGATAATTTACATACCTTTTAAGAGCTATCCAGGCCTGCCTCCACTACGTTCTGGAGCATGTGTCCAGATAGCAGCACTGCTTTGCACAGCAGCACCACATGTGGTAACAAGGCAGCAGCTGCTCACACTACCTCATAGTTGCCACCCACCAGGCTCCTGCATCATTAGCAGAAGTCATGTCTGTTCCAACTTGATAGGTCTAAACAAAGCAGGTGACCTCCCTGTTCACCCACTTCAGTGCCCTAAGAATCCCTTGCTACTGTGGCTCAGGAAGGGATAGACCCAGTTCTGTCTTTTTTCCTTCACCAGTAACAGTTCTTTCCCCTTCTGGTGCACATCTGCACAGTTCTGCCCCCTCACATAGCAGGGACAACATTCCTTGGATCAGATCAGTGCAATCATGGGAGCATCTACACATGGCTGCCTGTGCTGTGCAGAGAAAGGTTGGCCCCTAGCTACAAACCTTCACATTCATTACTGAAAGCAAAACAGAATGGAAAGAGGATAAATGGCAAGAAGGAGATCAAGACAACTCCTAGCAACCCCCTTCCTGCCTCATCCTCTTCCAAGGAGTCTCAGGAAGGGCCTGAGCTGGGATCACTCTAACTCCCTACAGCACTGACAACCAGCAGTCATATTTATGGGCTCCACAGATGCACTAAATTGAGCCCAGGACTCTCTGAAATCACAGATAGGGTTCCACAGTTGGAGAACCCCTGCTTAGAGAACAGGTCAGAAGCTCTTGAACAATGCCCCAATCTTATCATCCTAATTCATCATCATCATCATCATAGAATCATAGAATATCAGGGTTGGAAGGTACCTCAGGAGGTCTAGTCCAATATCCTGCTCGAAGCAGGACCAATCCCCAGCTAAATCATCCCAGACAGGGCTTTGTCAAGCCTGACCTTAAAAACCTCTAAGGAAGGAGATTCCACCACCTCCCTAGATAACACATTCCAGTGCTTCACTACCCTTCTAATGAAAAAGTTTTTCCTAATATCCAACCTAAACCTCCCCCACTGCAACTTGAGACCATTGCTCCTTGTTCTGTCATCTGCCACCACTGAGAACAGCCTAGCTCCATCCTCTTTGGAACCCCCCTTCAGGTAATTGAAGGCTGCTATCAAATGCCCCCTCAATCTTCTCTTCTGCAGACTAAATAACCCCAGTTCCCTCAGCCTCTCCTCATAAGTCATGTGCACCAGCCCTCTAATCATTTTCATTGCCTTCCACTGGACTCTCTCCAATTTCTCCACTTTCTTTCTGTAGTGGGGGGCCCAAAACTGGACACAGTACTTCAGGTGAGGCCTCACCAATGTCGAATAGAGAGGAACAATCACATCCCTCGATGTGCTGGCAATGCCCCTACTTATGCAGCCCAAAATGCCGTTAGCCTGTTGACTCATATCCAGCTTCTCATCCACTGTAACCCCTAGGTCCTTTTCTGCAGAACTGCTGCCTAGCCATTCGGTCCCTAGTTTGTAACGGTGCATGGGATTCTTCTGTCTTAAGTGAAGGACTCTGCACTTGTCCTTGTTGAACCTCCTCAGATTTCTTTTGGCCCAATCCTCTCATTTGTCGAGGCCCCTCTGTATCCTATCCCTACCCTCCAGCGTATCTACCACTCATCCCAGTTTAGTGTCATCTGCAAACTTGCTGAGGGTGCAGTCCACGCCATCCTCCAGATCATTAATGAAGATATTGAACAAAACTGGCCCCAGGACCGAACCTTGGGGCACTCTGCTTGATACCGGCTGCCAACTTGACATGGAGCCATTGATCACTACCCATTGAGCCCGACGATCTAGCTAGCTTTCTATCCACCTTATAGTCCATTCATCCAGCCCATACTCCTTCAATTTGCTGGCAAGAGTACTGTGGGAGACCGTATCAAGAGCTTAAAGTCAAGGACTAACACATCCACTGCTTTCCCCTATCCACAGAGCCAGTTATCTCATTATAGAAGGCAATTAGATTAGTCAGGCATGACTTGCCCTTGATGAATCCATGCTGACTATTGCTGATCACTTTCCTCTCCTCTAAGTGCTTCAGAATTGATTCCTTGAGGACCTGCTCCATGATTTTTCCGGGGACTGAGGTGAGGCTGACTGGCCTGTGGTTCCCCGGATCCTCCTTCTTCGCTTTTTTAAAGATGGGCACTCCATTAACCTTTTTCAGGTCATCCTGGATCTCCCCCAATCACCATGAGTTTTCAAAGATAAAGGCCAATGGCTCTGCAATCACATCTGCCAACTCCTTTAGCACTCTCGGATGCAGTGTATCCGGCCTCATGGACCTGTGGTCATCCAGGTTTTCTAAATAGTCCCGAAACACTTCTTTCTCCACAGAGGGCTGGTCAGCTCCTCCCCATGTTGTGCTGCCCAGTGCAGTAGTCTGGGAGCTGACCTTGTTCGTGAAGACAGAGGCAAAAAAAGCATTGAGTACATTAGCTTTTTCCACATCCTCTGTCACTAGGTTGCCTCCCTCATTCAGTAAGGGGCCCACATTTTCCTTGTCTTTCTTCTTGTTACTAACTGTGACAAAGCTCTGTCCTTGCCTCCATGGGTCCCGCATTTCCTGGTGGATTTCGCTAACCTCAGAGGCTCACTGTGACCCTCCACGTAACCCTTCTTTCTCTAGAGACAAAGGTCACAGTCTACTGAGCCATTTTCATGATAAGCCAGTGAGGGAGGTGAGGAAGTTACCCTTCCTTGCACAGTCTCTGTTGTCTCCCAGTCTCAGTGATTAATCAGGGGGCAAAGGGGGGGGGGAGCCCGGGCCCACCCTCTACTCTGGGCTCCAGCCCAGGGACCCTAATAATATCAGCTATGGTAGCTGACCTTTTAGAAACATGACATGTACAATTCCCTGGGCTACTTCCCCCACAGCAGCCCTCACTTCCTCAAGCTCCACTTCACCCTTACCTCAGGGCCTCCTTCCTTGTGCCTGATATGGTGTGTACTACTCAGTCTCTCCAACAGCACAACTTCCTCCCACATCTCCTGACATGTCCACCCACCTGACTGACTGGGAGGCTTTTAACTAGTTTCAGCCATCCCCTGATTGGCTTCAGGTGTCCCAATCAACCTAGCATACTCCCTGCCTTCTGGAAAGTTCTTAATTGGCCCCAGGTGTCTTAATTGACCTGGAGCAGCTTCCATTTCACTTAACCTGGTACCAGGGATTTGTTTAGATATATCTATCTCCCACTACTTTTCTATAGCCATCTGGCCTTGCCCCGTCACATAATATACCTGAAGAAACCCTTCTTGTTATTCTTAACATCCCTTGCTAGCTGCAACTCCAAGTGTGATTTGGCCTTCCTGATTTCACTTCTGCATGCCTGAGCAATATTTTTATACTCCTCCCTGGTCATTTGTCCAGTCTTCCACTTCTTGTAAGCTTCTTTTTTGTGTTGAAGATCAGCAAGGATTTCACTGTTAAGCCAAGCTGATCGCCTGCCATATTTACTATTCTTTCTACACATCGGGATGGTTTGTTCCTGTAACCTCAATAAGGATTCTTTAAAATACAGCCAGCTCTCCTGGACTTCTTTCCCCCTCATGTTATTCTCCTAGGGGATCCTGCCCATCAGTTCTCTGAGGGAGTCAAAGTCTGCTTTTCTGAAGTCCAGCGTCCGTATTCTGCTGCTCTCCTTTCTTCCTTGTGTCAGGATCCTGAACTCGACCATCTCATGGTCACTGCCTCCCAGGTTCCCATCCCCTTTTGCTTCCCCTACTAATTCTTCCCGGTTTGTGAGCAGCAAGTCAAGAAGAGCTCTGCCACTAGTTGGTTCCTCCAGCACTTGCACCAGGAAATTGTCCCCTACACTTTCCAAAAACTTCCTGGATTGTCTGTGCACCTCTGTATTGCTCTCCCAGCAGGTATCAGGGTGATTGAAGTCTCCCATGAGAACCATCATCATAGCAAATCCCAAAGGGACATCGCCTCTTTTCAGATTGAGTGCCACCAGGATCTATCTCTAGCTAGGTCCTTAAAGTGGTCTGGCTGGACATAATTTAAATGAATGTCTTTCCTAAAATCTTATATTTCTTTAAAATATAACAAATTGTACCCTGATGCTTGTAGCATTAGAAAATATTTTCTTTGGACAGGAAACAAGACCAGTAAAATTCATGGCTGGATATAAACTCAGGAAATATGTTTAAAACCCACATCATTAAAACTAGCTCGTAGCTGAATGCAGTACAGTTCCCCTAGCTAGAAGCTATTTTAATACTCTAAAAACTAGTTTATATTGTCAGCTATTCTTCAATTTTATATCCAAATACCTAAAATCCACAGAATAGAATTCATAGATTCATAGATTCCAAGGCCAGAAGGGACAATTGTGATCGTTTAGTCTGACCTCCTGTATGAAAAAGGCCATAGAATTTCCCTAAATTAATTCCTTGAGCATAGTTTAGCTTTAAAAAAAACATCCAGTCTTGATTTAAAATTTTCAGTGATAGAGAATACACTACAACCTTTGGTAAATTATTCCAATGGTTAATTACCCTCACTGTTAAAAATTTTGCCTTATTTCAATTTGAATTTGTCAAGCTTCAACTTCCAGCCATTGGATCATGTCATTCCTTTCTCTGCTAGATTGAAGAGTGCATTATTGAATATTTGTTCCCCATGTATATACTTATAGATTGTAATCAAGTCACCCTTAGCCTTCTCCTTGTTAAGATAAATAGATTGAGCTATTTGCGTCTATCATTATAAGACAAGTTTTGTAATCCTTTAATCATTCTCATGGCTCTCCTCTGAACCCTCTCCAAATTCTCAACATCCTTCTTGAATTGTGGGCACTGAAACTGAACACAGTATTCCAGGAGCTGTCGTAACAGTGCCAAATATAGAGGTAAAATAACTTCTCATCTACTGCTTGAGATTCCTCTGTTTAAAGATTCCAGGATTGCATCAGTTCCTTTGGCCACAGCATCACACTGAAAGCACATGTTCAGCTGATTATCTACCACAACCCCCAAATATTTTTTCAGAGTCACTACTTCCCAAGATAGAGTCCCCCATTCTGCAAGTATGGCCTACATCAGTGGTGCCCAAACTCTTCCTGTCACGCCCCACCCCCTACCAGTACATCAGTGATGCCCCCCTCACCTGTCCTCCATTACTGCACAGCCAAGTCTTCCTCATGTTGTTGCCCACTCCACATAGAATCATAGAGTCATAGAATATCAGGGTTGGAAGGGACCTCAGGAGGTCATCTAGTCCAATCCCCTGCTCAAAGCAGGACCAATTCCCAACTAAATCATCCCAGACAGGGCTTTGTCAAGCCTGGCCTTAAAAATATCTAAGGAAGGAGATTCCACCACCTCCCTAGGTAACGCATTCCAGAGTTTCACCACCCTCCTAGTGAAAAAGTTTTTGATACGGTCTAAGCTTTTGACACGGTCTCCCACAGTATTCTTGCCAGCAAGTTAAAGAAGTATGGGCTGGATGAATAGATGATAAGGTGGATAGAAAGCTGGCTAGATTGTCGGGCTCAACGGGTAGTGATCAATGGCTCCATGTCTAGTTGGCAGCCGGTATCAAGTGGAGTGCCCCAAGGCTCGGTCCTGGGGCCGGTTTTGTTCGATATCTTCATAAATGATCTGGAGGATGGTGTGGATTGCACCTTCAGCAAGTTTGCAGATGACACTAAACTGGGAGGAGAGGTAGATACGCTGGAGGGTAGGGATAGGATACAGAGGGACCTAGACAAATGAGAGGATTGGGCCAAAAGAAATCTGATGGGGTTCAACAAGGATAAGTGTAGAGTCCTGCACTTAGGATGGAAGAATCCCATGCAACCCTACAGACTAGGGACCGAATGGCTAGGCAGCAGTTCTGCAGAAAAAGACCTAGAGGTTACAGTGGATGAGAAGCTGGATGTGAGTCAACAGTGTGCCCTTGTTGCCAAGAAGGCCAATGGCATTTTGGGCTGTATAAGTAGGGGCATTGCCAGCAGATCGAGGGACGTGATCGTTCCCCTTTATTCGACATTGGTGAGGCCTCATCTGGAGTACTGTGTCCAGTTTTGGGCCCCACACTACAAGAAAGATGTGGAAAAATTGGAAAACGTCCAGCGGAGGGCAACAAAAATGATTAGGAGACTGGATCACATGACTTATGAGGAGCGGCTGAGGGAACTGGGCTTGTTTAGTCTGCAGAAAAGAAGAATGAGGGGGGATTTGATAGATGCTTTCAAACACCTGTAAGGGGGTTCCAAAGAGGATGGATCTAGACTGTTCTCAGTGGTGTTCTGATGACAGAACAAGGAGTAATGGTCTCAAGTTGCAGTGGGGGAGGTTTAGTTGGATATTAGGAAAAACTTTTTCACTACGAGGGTTGTGAAACACTGGAATGCATTACCTAGGGAGGTGGTGGAATCACCTTCCTTAGATATTTTTAAGGTCAGGCTTGATAAAGCCCTGTCTGGGATGATTTAGTTGGGGATTGGTCCTGCTTTGAGCAGGGGGTTGGACTAGATGACCTCCTGAGGTCCCTTCCAACCCTGATATTCTATGATTCTATGATTCTAATATCCAACCTAAACCTCCCCCACTGCAGCTTGAGACCATTTAGCGGGAAGTAATCAGAGAAACCCTGAGAAGTTGCTAGATGTCGCTATGTAACCTACAATGAGGGAACATTTCAGACAGATGCAACAAGAAGTTCCCATCTCACACGAGGGGAATATCTCTCCCCTCAATGAGCAAGGGGTGCCCAGGGCAGCGTCTGATGTAGTCTCTCTCCCGGGCATGGGAGGAGGGAGCCAGGGCAGGGAGGGGCAGGGTCCATGTGAGGGAGTCTCTCCCCCATGTGTGTGGGGAAGCCAGTGCAAGGTCTGAAGGGGAATCTCCCCCACAGCAAGGGGAGGTGGGGCAGGGTCACTGAGGGAGTATCCTCAGGAAGGGGAGGAGGCCGCACTCACTGGTCTGCTCTAGCTCTGCTGCGCATGCACCTGGCCAAGCTGCCCCAGCCCAGCCTCCCCCCTCCCCACTTGACCGCAGCCTTGCTAGGCCTGTCAGGGGTAGCACCAAGCTGTTCATCTGCTGGAGCATCCGGTGACTCTGGGCCGGGCCACACCTGCAGGTCAACCTCTCTGGCTGCCACTGCTCAGACCTCCCAGCTCAGAGGGTTTGTTATTTCCAGTCCCTCCCGGCTCAGGGCTGAGAGCCACCAGCAACAAGTTGGTGACTTTTTTCTCTGAATGTCCTTGTGATCGGCTGAGGCAGTCTCTCGGTTTGTCGCCGGTCACTTTGTCCTCCCTAGGGAAACCGAAACATTGCTAATTCTAGTGACAAAATCACTAAGCTGGGAACACGGCTCCCTCAGCAGCGACACTTGGGCTCAAGGCAGAGCTGAGGGTGGAACTGGGGATGGGGGAGTAGCTGGTGCTCGAGTCAGAGCTGGGTGGGGGGCGGAGAGAGAAAAAGGGCAGAGCTGGGCTGGGGGCAGAGCAGGGGGCTGAGTGCAGTTGGGACGAGAGCTGGGCTGCAGGCAGAGCGGGACTGGGTGGTACTACTTCCCCGCCCCCAGTGGGGGCTGTCCTGTGCCCCGCCTCATGTCTCCACTGGAAACACATCCAGTCAATGATCATTCCCAGTTTACAATTACATTTTGATGCCAGCCAGTTTTCAATTCATTTAATATGTGCTATAATAATTTTAAATCGTTCTAGTTTTTTAATCAAAATGTCATGTTGTAAATGTCTTACAGGTCTACATTTATGATATCAACACGATTACCTTTATCAAACAAGTTTGTGATCTCATCAAAGAAAGAAATCAAGATAGTTTGATAGGATCTATTTTCCATAAACCCATGTTGATTGACATGAATTACTTTAGCCTTCTTTAATTCTTTATTGAGTACCATATCAGCTGCTCCATTATCTTGCCCAGCATCAATGACAGGCTGATAGGCCTATCATTACCCAGATGATCCTATTTAAACTTTTTAAAAATTGGTACTACATTAGCATTCTTCCACTCTTCTGGAATGTCCCCAGTGCACCAAGATTTTTGATAATCAACATTAATAGTCCAGTGAGCTCCTTAGCCAGCTCTTTTAAAACTCTTGGATGCAAGTTATCTGGATCTGCTGATTTAAAAATATCTAACTTTAGTTGCTTCTCTTTAACTTCCTCCCAAAATACTCGTGCACTATATCATCTTTTTTTACCCAAATACAGAAGAGAAATAGTTTGAACACTTCTGAAGTATTATTGATAATTTTACCATTTCCATCTAATAATGAACTAATATAATTGTCATGGTTCTTATATAGATAAATCTCCTTACTGTCCTTAAATCTGATTGTCACAGATTTCTCCAACTTCCCCTTTCTTCCATTTGTTTATATATATAATAGCTGCCTTTACCAGAAATTAAATTGATAACAGCTATACTGTCCTGAAATGGATTTGAAATGATATTTTGGATATGGAACAATTTTCTGTTGATGGAATTTTTATTCCCAACTCCAGCTGATGGCTCTCATTTATGAAAATATCTTCAGTTGAAAAATTCATGTATTTATGTATCTATCTTGTCGTTTCCTACATCCCCAAACCCTCCTCTCTAATGTCTCTCCCTAGGTTTATTTTCTGCTTTTCCCTCACTCCCTACTCCCATTCACGCACCACTCTCCCTCTTCCTCTGCTTGGTCCTAACTCTTTCCTCAGTTATTAGGTCATGATATGAGTGTAGGACCATTTAGTCACTCCTCCCCTCCCTTCTGTGCTGCTTCCAACTGGCCTCACAGTAATCACCTGTGAGGCAGAGGAAGCTGCTGACAGTTAGCAATCAGTTGTTTGGTAACAACTCAGCATATTTGTATATGGAATTGTGACAGATGAGCCTCCTGGATCCATGGATCTAATCTCTGCGCTCTTGTGAGTGCTCTCTCAGCATGGCCCTTCATCCATGAATCCACACTTATTCTGCCTGCAATAATAAGGCTGCACAAGTAAAATCACAAAAAGCCAAAGACATATAAAACTTAGGGTCCCAAAGGCAACTTTAATTTTGATCGCTTACAGCTCCTATATATTGCATGCTATACATTTTATAGTAGACATCCTCTATATTGTATGGTACACAATGTTAGATTAAACTGCAAATAACCAGAGGAAAACAGAAAAGAAAATACACTAGGCCAAATTAGAGATACGAGGTGTTGAAGCTCCTTTATACACCAGTATTCCTCACTGATGGCATCACTGCCTGTTTCAAATATCTGCAAGCCAATGGACAACACTCACATAAACACCTCACACACAGTGCCAAACTCATCCATTTCAACCTCACACATAACAACTTTACATTTTACAGCAAAAAGAAAAGGAGGACTTGTGGCACCTTAGAGACTAACCAATTTATTTGAGCATAAGCTTTCGTGAGCTTATGCTCAAATAAATTGGTTAGTCTCTAAGGTGCCACAAGTCCTCCTTTTCTTTTTGCGAATACAGACTAACACGGCTGTTACTCTGAAACCTGTCATTTTACAGCAAACACTTTTCCAAACCATGGAAACAGACATGGGTACTGGGATAGCTCCCCAATCTGCCAACCTCTTCATGAGTCACCTTGAGGAAGAATTTCTGGAAAAATGCACCATGAAACAAATGGTACACCTGACATACATCAATGCTATTTTCATTCTCTGAACAGAAAACCTGAACTGCCTAGTAAATTTCCACCGCAACTTCAACAACCACCACCATCCATCAGCCTCTCTCTAGAACACTCGCAGACCATGATCAGCTTGAACAATGGAGCCCGATAGACAACTATATGGAAGAAACCACAGATCACCACATTTACCTCCACAGATTCAGCAGCCACCCCATAAATCTGTTATCCACAGCAAGGCACTCAGATACCACAGACTATGTGAGGAGAATGTCCAGAATACAGAACACACTTAAAACTGCCTTCACCAAACAAGGACACTCCATCAGAGAAATAGATCATAACATGGAACGGCCAACCAAATAGCCTGAGAAAACATGCCTAAATACGGGGGTGGGGGGGTGGGAGGGGGGGAATGAGCTTATGCCCCTAGTTGTCACCTACCACCCCACACTGGAACCCATATGGGATATTATCAAACAATTGCATACCATACTTAATGGGGACCATACCTGAAAGAAATTTTTCCCGAACCTCCTCCTCTGGCCTTCAAACAACCCTACCCCAACTCTCGCCAACTCATCATCAGAAGCAAGCTCCTCACAGACCAGGACACACAAACTCAAAATGGCATCAGACCCTGCCATAACAACCTGCAGACACAAAGTGATCATTCCATATTGGATCTCTCAGTCCTTGCCCTCAAAGGAAACCTGCACAACACCATCAAAAGACAAGCCTGGGAACTTACACTTATAACTCTGCTAGACACCAAAAATCATGGGGTCTATGGAGACACTGGTTTTATGGCTCATTACAACAATTTGTAACCTACTAACCCTCCTTTATCCTATGACTTCAGAAATGTTAATTGCCCACTTCACTTTAACTGGTCTCCCTGAATCATATGTTAACTCCCTATGCGTAACTCCCTATGCGTAACCTTGTATTTAGCTGTGATACTCTGATTACTTTTTCCACACCTGAAGAAGAGCTCTTTGCAGCTTGAAAGGTTGTCTCTTCCACCAACAGAAGTTAGTCTAATAAAAGATATTACCTCACTCACTTTGTCTACCTCATATCCTGGGACCAACACAGCTACAACAACACAGCAAACAATATAGACCAAATTATGGCATTTAGCCACTGGCCCATGAGGAAACATGGATACAGCTGGGCAATTTTTTATAATAGTTTATTCGTATAAATAATTCAATATTCAATGAAGCAGCAGTTGGAACTTAGTTCTCTCCTGACAGGTGACTCCCCTACCCACCAGGTATAGAGTTATTCTTGTTCTTTTTTCCTGGCCCAGTGACTCTTCAAGTATTTTATAGAAAGTGGAACAGTTTCAATAGGAGGGATTGAGAGATACCTGCACCATAGCCCAGTGGTTAGGGCACTCTCTGGTGAGATGGGGAACATCTCCACATCAGGCAGAAGGTGGGTGGGGAATTGAATATGTGTTGCTCACATTCCAGGTGAGTTCTGTAACCACTGGGCTAAAAATTTTAAGCTGGGGGCAGGGGAGAGGGAAATCCATCTCTTGCTCCTTCAGCTATTTTGTGAATCTAGCCTTTAAAAATGCCCAGAAACAAAATGGTTTAGGTGAAATGAAACATTTTGTTTGACCCAAAATGGACTTTATTGATTTGCTGCGAATTCCAAGTTTGGTTCAACCCAAATCAATTTTTTTGTAACTGCCAAATAACTGACATATTAGTTATTCACTCAGCTCTAGTGGTGGAGCTACTACACCATATGGGGAACTCTGTGCATTGTGACCATCCCTGACCTCCCACATCCACTGATGGCTGGGCAGGCTGCACCACCCTTTAGAATACAGCAGGCTGCTCCTTTTGGTGAGGCTGGCCAACTCCACAAGTTGATGCATATAATGGACCAGGTCATGGGATTCATGAAGTCTCCAGCAGCACACTGAGGGTCAGATTTACTGGACGGAAGAATCCCATGCACTGCTACAGGCTGGGGACCAATTGGCTAAGCAGCAGTTCTGCAGAAAAGGACCTGGGGATTAAGGTGGATGAGAAGCTGGATCTGAGTCAGCAGTGTGCCCTTGTTGCCAAGAAGGCCAATGGCATATTGGGCTGTATTAGTAGGAGCATTGCCAACAGATCGAGGGAAGTGTTTATTCCCCTCTATTCTGCACTGGTGAGGCCACATCTGGAATACTGCATCCAGTTTTGGGCCCCCCACTACAGAAGGGATGTGGACAAATTGGAGAGAGTCCAGCGGAGGGCAACAAGAATGAGCAGGGGGCTGGGGCACATGACTTATGAGGAGAGGCTGATGGAACTGGACTTGTTTAGTCTGCAGAAGAGAAGAGTGAGGGGGGATTTGATAGCAGCCTTCAACTACCTAAAGGTTTTGTTCCAAAGAGGATTGAGCTTGGCTGTTCTCAGTGGTGGCAGATGACAGAACGAAGAGCAATGGTCTCAAGTTGCAGTGGGGAAGGTCTAGGTTGGATATTGGGAAATACTATTTCACTAGGAGGGTGGTGAAGCATTGGAATGGGTTACCTAGGGAGGTGGTGGAATCTCCATCCTTAGAGGTTTTTAAGGCCCAGCTTGTCAAAGCCCTGCCTGGGATGATTTAGTTGGTGTTGGTCCTGCTTTGAGCAGGGGGTTGGACTAGATGACCTCCTGAGGTCTCTTCCATCCCTAATCTTCTATGATTCTATGATCGTCCTATTGGAATCAGTGCAAATACTCTCAGAGTAGGTACAGTTCACCCTGAGTAGCACTGGCAAAATCTGGCCACGGAGGAGTAGATCCTGGGTTCCCATGAGTAGATGAACTATACCTCTGATGGTCTCCTTGTGCAGGCAGGAAGGAGAAGAGTATTTTAGTGCAGTCCCAACCTGTGCACGTGTAGAAAGACCTGTCACAATCAGGCCCAAGGACCTTAAATAAGCATTATCAGATTTACTCTGATTTGAACTGTGAAACATAAATGTATTTTAATTAATTATTTTTTTAAAATAAAAAGAGAACAAATTTGCCTTTGCTTTATTATATTTGCATTTAAATGACTGCAGGTGGACTTCAAAGGTATCAGATCACTCTGAGGAAAGGTGTGAAGACTGGATGAGATTTTCGCCACTATTGTTCATCTAGAGACAGATGTCAAACAGTTTATTTTGTGGTACTTGTACCTAATACTGTGATAGTTGTATTTAAGATCAATTTAACCCTTAAAACAATGAAAGTGAAGAATTTGCAGGTTATTGTAACATACATAAACAATCAGAGATAGACCCTAAAATTGTGGAAGCCGTGTATTTTCTCATGGTCATTATTCTCTTTCTTTCCTTTTTCTTTCTCTGGCACCACTTTAATTTAGATGAATTTTCTGTGTGTATTTCAGTGAGGCTATGGCAATCTTCCTCTTGTATATTGTCCTAGAATCAGCCTTACAGCAGCAGCCTCTGGGTCTGTCAGATTATGGAAAGAGAACGCGCAGTGATAAAAAATATTGGATAGGATTTAGTTAAAAATACTAAAAATATTTGCAGTTGCCTAGTGAGCATGTTCAAATATATATATATATATATATATATATATATATATATATATATATATATATATATATATATATATTAGTATTAGCATTAGTATTTCCTCCCAAGCTAAGCAAGGGCATTAATCTTTAGTGAAGACTGTTTTCATGCATATGTAACTTTCTAATTTGTAGGGGGTTGTGCTTGTTTTTAATGTATTAAAATGTAGTAGTTATTTCTTTTAGTATAAAACATGATTCGATTTTTTTGTGTAAATGGGAAATATACTCCTAAAAATTCTCTAACAATTCAAAAAGAACTCAAAGTATTTTGTTTGATAATTAAAGTAAAAAAAAAAAAGAAAAGAAATTCCCAAAATCTAAACTCATAATTAGAGAAGGAAAAAACATGGACAATTTCAGCTCAAAAGATGAATGTGATTGAGAAAGTTATGAGCAATGAAGATGGGTTGTTTCATGGAACTGTGCTACAATTTTAACTATAGTGGGAGCCGCTAAGGGCTTGCTAGAATCCTTTCTATTTCAAATACAGAGCATCTTCTCTCCTCTTTCCAGTAAGTACCCAAAATAGTCTTCAGGATCCACATCTGATTTTTTCCCGCTTTTATCACTCTCATCTCACAAATTCCAATACTGAGTTTGCCAGCTTCGGGCTGAGTAAGATGCACAGAACCTGCCAACTGATCTGAAGTCGCTACATCACCCCTAATCCATTTGAGCATCTGCCTCTGCGCTCTCCAAATCTCTATTCTTCCTGGAATCAAGAGAATAGGTAAACTAACCAGTCCCCGTGTTATCCTGGAAAATATTTTGTGAGCAATACTGAAGCTCATTGTTACTTATGGTATCATATTTTTGGTATAAACAATTTAGGTTCACTGTCTTAATTAACTGAAAACCAAGGGTTACTAAGGGGTCAAGCAAAAATGGTCCTAAATATTAGTGTGTTAGATCATGATCTCCCTCAGGAAAATGAATGGTAAGGGGCAGGTGGAGAGGAAAACTTCATGAGGTTCTCATAGATTCATAGACTTTAAGGTCAGAAGGGACCATCATGATGATCTAATCTGACCTGTTGTACTTTTCAGGCCACAGACCCTCATCCAGCCACTCCTGTAAGAGACCCATAACTTCTGGATGAGTTCCTGAAGTTTTTAAATCATAATTTAAAGAATTCAAGTTACAGAGAATCCACCATTTACTCTAATTTAAACCTACAAGTGACCTGTGCCCCATGCTGAAGAGGAAGGCAAAACCTGCCAGGGTCTCTGCCAATCTGACCCAGGGGAAAAATCCTTGCCAACCCGAAATATGGCAATCTGTTAGATCCTGAAGACCTGTCTCTACTGGAAATACCTTGCCTGATGCATCCTAGGACTGCATTAGCCTTTTTCACAGCTGCATCACATTGGCAGTTCATAGCCATTCTGTGATTAACCAATACACCCAGGTCTTTCTCCTCCTCTGTGACTTCCAACTGGTACATCCTTGGCTTATAGCAAAAAATCTTGTTATTATTTCCTAAATGCATATATGTAGGAATGGAAGTCTTTCCATTGACTTTCATGTGGTTTGGATTAGAACTTGAGATGCTGTTGTGATGGCTGCAGTGTAAGAACCTAGATAAATATGTTAGAAAATGGCAGAGTGCAACTAAAAGGAACAAAATTTTGTACATTTGAAAGTTCCAACAGCAAAATTATCAATGTTAACTAGAATATTTATAATCAGCAAATCTCCTACTCCTCTTACTTGTGTTACCAGATATTCTCTCAGCCATTGTCAAGATTCCTTCCCCACTCTGACCTCTAGGGTACAGATGTGGGGACCTGCATGAAAGACCCCCTAAGCTTATTCTTACCAGCTTAGTTAAAAACTTCCCCAAGGTACAAACTTTGCCTTGTCCTTGAACCGTATGCTACCAACACCAAGAGTTTTAAACAAAGAACAGGGAAAGAGCCCACTTGGAGACATCTTCCCCCAAAATATCCCCCAAAGCCCTACACCCCCTTTCCTGGGGAAGGCTTGATAAGAATCCTCACCAATTTGTACAGGTGAACACAGACCCAAACCCTTGAATCTTAAGAACAATGAAAAAACAATCAGGTTCTTAAAAGAAGAATTTTAATTAAAGAAAAGGTAAAAGAATCACCTCTGTAAAATCAGGATGGTAAATACCTTACAGAGTAATCAGATTCAAAACATAGAGAATCCCTCTAGTGAAAACCTTAAGTTACAAAAGACACAAAAACAGGAATATACATTCCATCCAGAACAGCTTATTTTACCCGCCATTAAAAAAAAGAAAATCTAACGCATTTTCTAGCTAGATTACTTATAGATTACTTACTAACTTTACTGGAGTTGTAAGGCTGCATTTCTGATTTGTTTCCGGCAAAAGCATCACACAGACAGACCAAACCCTTTGTTCCCTCCCCTCCAGATTTGAAAGAATCTTGTCCCCTCATTGGCCATTTTAGGTCAGGTGCCAGCGGGATTACCTTAGCTTCTTAACCCTTTACAGGTGAAAGGGTTTTGCCTCTGGCCAGGAGGAATTTTATAGCACTGTATACAGAAAGATGGTTACCCTTCCCTTTATATTTATGACAGCCATACTTTCACTTAGAGGTGTCTGCTAACATGAATAACATGAATAATCAAGCAAGTTAGGTTGAAGATTCTGGGTTTTTTTTAAAAACGATACAATTTTGAATTGCTTACAATGCAAATTATTGGAAGATTTTTTTAATGCTATGGGCCTGAATCTGCCCAGAACTATGCCCCCTTTGTGGCACTCTTGCAGCACAAAGGGGTCATCCAGCTGCCCTAAGTGGACAGTTGGGAATTATCTTCATAGCCCCAGGGATCAGAGAAAGGCCAAGTTGAAATACAGCAGCTCTGACTCAGATGAAGAGCTAGCCTCATATTTTATCTATGTCAGTTATTACCAATTTATCCTTGATTTTCATAAGGTTTAAAAAATGAACTTTGTAAGGTAGGGTGGTGCAGGGTGGATGGTTTTGGTTTAGTGGAACACTGATCCACCTTTTCTGGGGAATGTGGGCTGGGTATTTTGGATGACCTCCACCTAAATAGGAGGATTGATCTCCTTGGGGACAGGATTGCTAGAAGAGTCTGGAGGGCATTAAACAAATAGAAAAAGGGCAGGGTAAAAAGAGGAAAGATATGAGCACTCAGCACAAAATTGAGAAGCTGAAAAGAAAATTAATCAAGGAATCAAAGGACAAGAAGAGAAGAAGCTCTTGAATTGCTTATACACCAATCCTAGGAGCCTAGGTAACAAACAAGAGAAACTGGAATTGTTCATTTATGAGCATAAATTTGATCTAGTTGGTTTTACTCAAACCTTGTGGGATGATTCGCATGACTGGAACATTAAAATCCATGGTTATAACCCTTTTAGGAAGGATCAAATGGGCAAATGAGAAAGGGGAGTGGCCCTCTATGTCAAAAATGGCATTACCTATTTGCAAGTTATTGATAACTCAAAATACAATGATCTTGAATACTTATGGATCAATGTCCTAACAGATAAAGGACAAGACGGATATTAGTTGGTGTCTGCTACAGAGCACCAAATCACATGAGGGAGCAGGAGAATCACAGCTTTGAGCACCTATCTGAAATGTGTAGGGAAAACAACTGTGTGACCACTGGGGACTTCAGTTTGAGTGACATATGCTGGAGTTCTCATGCTCCACTAATAAAACATCCATGGAATTTCTAAACTTTATAGACAACAATTTCCTGACTCAAAAAGTGTTGGAGCCAACATGGACAATAAGGAGTTTTAAAAAATATAATATAAGAACAAAAAGAATCCTGGCAATAGTGTTGATCCATTACTAGATGGAAGTGGTAAAATTATCAATAATAATTCAGAAAAGGAAGAAGTGTTCAATAAATATTTCTGTTCCGTATTTGGGGAATAAAAACAGATGAGAATGTCTACTAATATATCTGTAGGATGTTAAAGAGAAGCTCTTACAGTTATACATTTTTAAATCAGCAGGTCCAGATAACTTGTATCCAAGAGCTTTAAAAGAGCTGGGGCAGGAGCTCATTGATCTGTTAATATTGATTTTCAGTAAGTCTTGAAGCACTGAGGAAGTGCCAGAAGACTGGATGAAACCTAATGTGCCAATTTTTAAAAAGGGTAAACAAGATGACCTGGATAATTATAGACCTGTCAGTCTGTCATTGATATTGGGCAAGATAAAGGAGAAGCTGATATGGGACTCGATTAATAAAGAATTAAAGGAGGGTAGTGTAAATAATGCCAATAAAGATGTGTTTATAGAAAATAGATCTTGCCAAACAAACTTGATATATTTTTGATGAGATTATGAGTTTGGTTGATAAAGGTAATAGTGCTGATGTAATATACTTAGACATAAGGCATTTGACTGAACATATTAAATGGATTAAAAACTGGCTAAACGATTGGTCTCAAAATGTAATTGTAATCATGGAATCATCACTGAGTGGATGTATTTCCATTGAGGTCTCACAGGGATCAGTTCAAGGCCCTCCACTATATAACATTTTTGTCAATGATCTGGAAGAAAACATAAAATCACCAATTTGCAGATGACCCAAAAAATTTGGGAGTGATAAATAATGAAGAGCACAGGTCATTGATTCATAGTCATTTGGACCACTTGGTAAACTGGCCATAGCCAAATAAGATGTGCTTTTAATACAGCTAAGTGTAAATGCCCACATCTGGGAACAAAGAGTTTAGGCCATACTTACAGAGTGGGTCACCCTGTTTTGGGAGGCAGTGACTCTGAAAAAGATTTGGTGGTCTTGGTGGATAATCAGCTGAATGTGAGCTCCCAGTGTGTCTCTGTGGCCAAAAGAACTGAAGCAATACTCGAAGCCATAAACAGAGGAATCTAAAGTAGTACTTGAAAGGTTATTTTACCTCTATATTTGCACTGCTCTGACAGCTGCTGGAATACTGTGTCCAGTTCCGGTGCCTACATTTCAAGAAGGATATTGAGAAATTGGAGAAGGGTCAGAGAAGAGCCATGAGAATGATTAAAGGATTACAAAACATTCCTTACAGTGATAGACTCAAGGAGCTCAATCTACTTAGCTTAATAAAAAGAAAGTTACGGGTGACTTGATTATAGTCAGTAAGTACCTACATAGGGAATAAATATTTAATAATGGGCTCTTCATTCTAGCAGGGAAAGGTATAACATGATCCAATGGCTGGAAGCTGAACCTAGACAAATTCAGAATTGAAATAAGGTATACATTTTTTAAGGTGAAAGTAGTTAACCATGGGAACAATTTACTAAGGGCTGTGGTGGATTGTCCCTCACTGACAATTTTTAAATCAAGATTAGATTTTTTTTCTAAAACCTATGCTCTAGGAATTATTTTGAGGAAGATATATGGTCTGTGCTATACAGGAGGTAACATTCGATCACCACAATGGTCCCTTCTGGCCTTGGAATCTATAAAGATTAGCCTGGTATATCAAAACTCCAGATCACAAATTTAATATTTGAGATTAGGGGTTAATCCTGCTCTCACTGAGGCCATTTTTGGCAAAAGCCCTGTTCCCTAAAGTAGGGGATCAGAAGTGATGGCCTACGAGGTTTCATGCATTGCCCATTCACTTTTGCAATTAACTTATATGTGAACGGAGACAGGGGAGCTCATGTTTTGGAAATGGGGAATACCGCAGAACTCTCACAAATATCAATGCATTCTCATTGGTGACAGGATTATGACCTGTTCTTATGAAGCTATGTAAGAAAGTAAGGGGGTGTCACAGTTCACAGGAGAGACCAATCTCTGTGGGGCTGCAGCTCTCCCTGTACCTAAGTGGGTGGGGACTGGGTAGGCAGTGGTGGGGAATGGGTCCTATACCACTTACCCAGAGCTCTCTGCTCTTAACACCCACTTCCCCTCCCCATTTCAGAGGCTGCAGGAGATACAGGAGCTAGCTTTACTACTGTGGGGGACTCTTGCGTGGAGTGCTCAGAGTCACCATCCATTCCCTGGTCTGCTCCTGAGGCAGCACAGATTTCTACGGTTATAATCTAGCTCTTTTATGATCAGTTAAATTATAGGCAAAAAAAATTACAATAGTTTCAAACTGTTTACTGTACAGATTTGACTTCTTGGGCAAAGACATTTACTTCCCCATTGATGAAAGTGCCGTGTGCTACCCAAGATCATTTTTACTTGTAGACAACATGGAACATTTTACTAATATCCATCCCCCATCCTATTATTAGGAACAAAAGGCTTACTCTAGGAGAATTCTGTTAAATAACCATATAGTGCTTCCAACATTTGTCACCAAAGGTATTTCAGCTTTTGGCTTCAAAGGAAAACAACCTACACATTTTTTTTAACTTTAATTACAAAGATATGTGAGGAGGAAAAGAAAGTATCTGTGAGGTGTGACCTCTTGGCCTCCCAACAAACTCTTATCTGCTAAATTCATTCAGTGGCAAGAATCTAATATTTCAATAGTCCTTGAGATCCCTTTTTCTGTGTGTGTGGTACAAGAGGATAAAATCATATTGTGTAAAATATAAAATATCTAAAGATGTCCCAGAAAAATAATGGGAAGAAGGGGAAACAGGGCTCTTGAGTCATATGCGGGTGCAAGGTGATCAGAGAAAGTTTAGATAAATTTGGATATGGAAGTAAAACAGTCCTGTTGTTAAATAGCACTTGATTCCATTAGACTGTGTCGGATTGTTAAAAATGCTAACACTATGTGTGACTATTCATTTTCATCACCTGCTCTTGATTAATCCAGTCCTAAATGGCATCTGCAGACCCTGCAATCTCATACTACTTAATTAAATTAGCAACACATTTGTCTCCCCCATTTTCCTATCAAAGGGCTGTGCTCAGGAGAAATAAAACCTTTGTTCACCACAACTCCGTATAATTTACACTCTTTTCTCTTTTTCCTCCAGCTCCTGGCTCAGATGCTAAATTGTAACTGGTAATAGGGAGCTATTAGATCTGGTGAAGCGTGTCAAAGAAGTCAGTGGAAACCAGGCCGGAAAGGAGGCCGCAGCTCTCATAAAACAACAGGGTCAGGATTCTAGATTCACGATTACATTGTACTGAGATTCATTCATTTTGCAATAAAAAAGCATTCTGACCTTTAGATATATATATATGGGGCAGAAAGGAGAGAGAGAGAAAGGGGGGGAGAGAGAGAGAGAGAGAGAGAGAGAGATCATAATGTGAGTAGAGGGCTTTTATTTAAACTACAGTAACTGTACTTGCTCATGAAAATAAACAATATATTCCATGGCTTGCAAATAACAGACACCTACAGGTAGGGTCATCAATTCTGGTTGGATGAATTCCTGAAGGTCTCATCACATGACATACTCTTTAATTGAAGATTACTCTTTACTTCGTGGAGACTCTAAGACAATTGTGGGGGGTTGGCAACCCTACCTATAGGTGAGCTATGTGATACTGTATTGATGTATTCGTGAGTTAAGGATTAATGTAGCAACAGTAAAGTTTGTTATGACTACTTGACAATAGAAACCCACTCTGTAATAAAACAAGCACACATTTACTTCCTGCTCAGCTCCAACATTTATTTTTAAAGATGGATTAAGACTGTGCTGGACACTGATTCATCCAAACTTTTCTCCTGTTCACAAAAATCTTCAGCCCTTTTCTTCCCACCAACATCCATTACAGATGGCAGCAGGGCCATAACCAGGGTGGGAGGAGCAGGGCAGCCATCCAGGGTGCAAAGTCACCGGAGTGGGAAAATGGGGCAGCGAAATGAAGGGAAAAAAAACTCTAGGGGATGCAACTATGCTTGCTTACCCCAGACACTAAAAAGTCCTAGATATGGCTCAGGATGGCCGAGTGTATTACATGTATCAGTCAAGTCAGAGTATCACCTGCTGACTGCTTTGTCCTTGTATCAGGTCACACCATGGCATGAGTAAAAGTTGAGAGGAGCACCTACTTTTCCCAGGGTCCTGAGTGAGCTCCAGGTGACCAACTAGCAACCATTATGCCATCTTGCCTGCTGCTCATTGATTCATTGGGGTCTCTTCCAATCCTGGGCTTGGAAAACTAAGGCTCCAAAGGTTCTTCTTTAATCCTCTCCTTCCTGTACCATGTCATTTTGTTCCTACTACATCTATAGAGCATTTTGAGTTTCAGTATTTCATTTTCACTGAGATGCCAAGTCTAAAAGGTTCTTGTGCCCTTTAGTAAATTTTCTAAGCAGGGTGTCAGAAGGTTTGATAGACCCAATTGATACACCATCAAACAGATAAAAAGTGACTCAGTAAAGACCATTATTTTCACTTTTGAAATAAGAACACAAACCTGCAGGACAAGCTCTAAGCTCTGGCAGCCAAAGACTGTGGTAATTTAATCTAACAGCACTTATTACTGGTTGGAGTTACTGACTGGAGCAAAAGTTCAATTAATGCCTCCTATTTTGCAGATCTTTAAGCAGTTTCTTGACAAATCTGGCAACACTGTCACTGGGGTAAGAAACAAGGATATGGATGAGGCTGTCATGTGGTTACTATGGAGCATGTTGCAAACTGTTCTGAACATACCTAGAGAGTATGTTCAGGGTGTGTGCACATCCATTGGGCAACTGAGAGGGGTCAGAGGGGTCCCTCCTCTTACCCTGCCCTTTGCCTCAGATTCTGTGAGTTTTTCACTTTCCCAAATACATTGAATCAGTGCAAGGGATCTGCAGTAACATGTGACATGGGAGATAGGGATGATATCCCTCTCATCCAGATCCTAAGCTTTTTTGTCCTCATCATGGAAGTCAGATTTCTGGGATGGTGTAGGAGTGAGCATGAGGGTATATAAAGAGAAGAATAGGTCTATAAGAGGGCACTTTTTGATCAGTATGGGGAATTCAAAATGAACATACACACCGGGCCCAAGGAGGGCACATGTTAAAGGATATGGGGCACCAACACAACTATAGTGCCTGATCTTGGAAGATTTTCACATGAGGAATTTTTAATCACACTAGCAGTACAATTCTTGCATGAGTGAAAATTAACCATATGTAAAATGACTGGCAGAACCTGGCTTTTGAGTATCTTTACTTGATTTGAGGAAAGGTACACCAATGTGTCTAAATAAGCAAACCACAATCAATTCACAATTTTAGTAATTGATCTTCTACTGCACATCAAAAGGACAAACAATATTACAAACTAGGATGAAAGTTTTTAAAACACAGTTCTTTAAAATGTTATGTTTCATTTCTAATGGTGATCTCATCTATTTCTTCTAAGGTCAAGTGTGATATGTGTGTTCCTAAGATAGATACGTGGCAAGTGTCTCACAGACAACTAGTTCATTTGCCAGAAAATGCAGTTTCAGGTTTGACCAATACTATTCTCAAATTCAACACAAATGTGCTGAATAGTTTTGGCCAAAATATTTGGCGGGGGGGAGGAGGACAAAATTCACAAGGCACTTAGGCCACCAGTGGAGGTTCTTTTACCCTACAACTCACTGTTTAGAACACTCAACCAGAAGGTGAGAGACACAGGTTCAAATACCATTCTGCATTATGCAAAGCAGAGATTTGAAGTTGGATCTACTACATTGTAGGTAAGTACCCTAACCACTGAGATATACAGTATCTGCTGAGCTTGAATTAATATGCAAACTAGATACCTTTAACTTGTGTTTGAATAGAGACTGGGAGTGGCTGGGTCATTACACATATTGAATCTATTTCCCTAAGTTAAGTATCCTCACACCTTCTTGTCAACTGTCTAAATGGTTCATCTTGATTATCACTACAAAAGTTTTTTTCTCCTGCTGATAATAGCTCATCTTAACTAATTAGCCTCTCACAGTTTGTATTGCAACTTCCAACTTATCTGTATGTGTGTATATATATATATATATATACACATATATATATATCTTCTTACTATATGTTCTATTCTATGCATCTGATGAAGTGGGCTGTAGCCCACGAAAGCTTATGCTCTAATAAATTTGTTAGTCTCTAAGGTGTCACAACTATTCCTGTTCTTTTTACAGTATTCTTATACACATCTGTCTCAGGCTCTCCTGTTGAAGCTTTCCTGCTCTGTATAAAGAAATAGTCATTGGGTCAGAAAGAGAATACAAGAATGACTCTATAGCCTGGTGGTTAGTATGTGATCATGTAATTAAAGAATGTAGCATAATGCATATGCCCATGAAGGCCAAATTAAGGCTGCACAGGCAACCTTAATTCTGGCATTTCCTAAAATTTGAGTGCTTGGCTTTGCAACTTTAATAAGGTTCCTTAAACACGTGTTTTTTTCTGTGTGAAATATATATGTGTGTGTGTGTGTATAGTGTATATAATATGTGTGTAGTATATACACAGAAAATATGCTAAAAGGAAATTCAGGTTCTCAGTTGAACACAGTTGTGAGTCATTTTAGAAGCTGCATTTTTTAAAATTTAATTGAGTTGTTTCTCTTCTGCAGAAGCCAATTTGGCATAGACAGAAATGAATGATTTTCATTTAAATGTCTTCATATCAAGGGTGACATGCACAATCAATCTTCCTGGTGACAATGTAGGAGGGCAGAAATTATTGACGCTTAGTAGCCACAGGAACATAAACAAGGAAATTGAAAGTGATAATTAACAAAGCCTTGTGTCTTACAGAAACTTTTCCATTTTCCCACCGAAAGGATAAAAGAGTCAGGAAACACATATGAATGGATGCCTGAAAATATTGATTGAATAATGAAGCAAAACATAGATGACTTTTCACAGGGTCTTGATCTTTACAGAGGCTGCTTAGCCCCTTTAATTGGGCACTCTTTCTCCTCTGTGCACCAAAGGGGAATTTCCCTGGAAGTTAAAAATTATAAATATTTCGTATAGATTAAGGGCCTCATTCAGGAAATCATTCCTATTTGGGACAGATTTCAGCACATGTTTAGGTTTACAGCAGAACATGTGCTCAAGTGCTATCCTGAATAGGAATGGACTCATACATTTAATAATGTGTTCACCTGCATCAGGGCCTAGCTAGGAAATGTAAGCAGAAAGCTAATTACTCTGATTTAATATTAAAAATACAAAATTATTAAATGTAAGGAAGGTACCTATACATGGTATCATGGTAATAAATGATCATGACAAAAAGTTCTGCAGAGAAACCTAAACCACAATGGTCTAGATTCACTATGCCTAACTTTCTGGTGCCTAAAAAATCATGGGAACATCATTACAATTCATAAAGCCCGAGTTAGGTGCCCAGGCTCCATATGCAATAAAAGGGGAGAGAGAGATGCCTAAGACCAGTGGTGGCCAGCCCACACTGCTTCCCACAGCTCCCATTGGCCGAGAAGGGCAAACTGTCTTGCGGCCCGCCCGCGGATTACCCTGATGGGCCGCATGCAGCCCATGGGCTGCAGGTTGCCCACCACTGCCTTAGACTATGATTCACAAAAGCCAGCACAATAGGTGGGCAGACCCCTATGCTAGTTAATGGGAGATGCTGCGGAGAGGGGTGTGTGCTAATCCCGCTCCCTCTCCCAAGACAGGTGAACCTTTTCGTGGAGTTGGGTACCTATGATTTTTTTTCCCAAGAAGCCAAGGGATGAGGGAGAGGGAAGGAGGAGGAGCACCTCCATCATAACTTTTAACCCCATGGTTAGGGTACTCACCTGGCATGTGAGAGACCCCGGCTCAAGTCCTGCCTCCATCTGCTGAAAAGAAAGGATTTGAATAGGTGTCTGCCACCTCTCAGGTGAGTGCCCTAATCACTGAGCTATGAATATTCTGAAGTAGGGCTCCTTCAATCTCTCCTGTTAGAGTTGTTGCACTGTGGATAAACAATTAAAGAGTCACTGGGCTGGAAAGAGAGTGTGTGAAAGAGAGAGAGAGTGCATAAGCATGAGAATCCCCCAATTATATGTATTGGGACCACTGCTATTACATGTGTTCATAGATGATCTGGAAAAAGGGGTTAACAGTGAGGTGACCAAGTTTGCAGATGATACAAAATTACTTGAGGTAGTTAAGTCCAAAGCTGAATGCAAAAAGCTCAAGGTTATCTCACAAAACAAGGTGAATGAGCAACAAAATGGCAGATGAAATTCGGTGTTGATAAGTGCAAAGTAATGTACACTGGAACACGTAATTCCAATCATAAATACAAAATGATGGGTTCTAAATTAGCTGTAAGTATTCTAGAAATATCTTGAAATCATTGTGAATAGTTCTCTGAAAACACCCGCTCAAAGTGAAGCAGCAATTAAAAAAAGCTAATAGAATGTGAGGAACCGTTAGGAAAGGGATAGATAATAAGACAGAAAATATCATGCCACTATTCAAATCCATGATATGCCCAAACCTTGAGTATTGCATACAGTTCTGATCACCCCATCTCAAAAAAAGATGTATTAGAATTGGAAAAAAGTACAGAGAAGGGCAACAAAAATGATCAGGGGTATGGAACAACTTCCATATCAAGAGAGATTAAAAAACCTGGGACTGTTCATCTTGGAAAAGAGACAGTTGAAGGGGGATATGATAGGGGTCTATGAAATCATGAATGGCATGGAGCAAGTGAATAAGAAAGTGTCATTTACCCCTTCACATAATACAAGAACCATGGGTCACCCAGTGAAATTAATAGGCAGCAGGTTTAAAACAAACATAAGAGAGTACTTCATACAACAATCAATCTGTGGAACTCATTGCCAGGGGATGTTGTGAAGGCCAAATGTATAACAGGGTTCAAAAAAGAATTAGATAAGCCATGGAGGACAGGTCCATCAATAGCTATTAGCAACCCCATGCTCCAGGTGTCCCTAAAACTCTGACAGGCAGAAGCTGGGACTGGATGACAGGGATGGATCACTCAATAATTGTCCTATTCTGTTAATTTACTCTGAAGCCTCTGGCACCAGCGACTTTTGGAAGAGAGGATACTAGGCTAGATGGACCATTGGTCTGTCCTAGTATAGCTGTTCTTATGTTCTTAATGACTGTATGGTGATTAGAGCACTCATCCAGGATGTGAGAAACCCAGGGTCCAGTGCCCCTGCTCCAATGACTCTAATTATTTATCCTTGGTGGAACAGCTTCAATGTGAGAGATTGAGGGAAATAGGTGTCTGGACACCTACAGTGAAGCAGCAGTGCTGTTGTCAGCGATCCCTTGAGGTCGAAGATGATCTCTTTCACAGGTTTTATTTTTTATAGGTCCTTTGGTGACTGAGGAGTCCGATCCTTGAGCTGCAGGCTTGTTGGCAGACATTGTAGGTGGTATTGGAAGTCAGGGTTGGGCCACGATTGCTGCATGACAATTGTCTGTCCTTTCTTTTCTGGTGTTTTTCTGCAACCAGGACAAGACGATTTTCCTCAAAAGTGAACGTTCGTTCTCTGAGAAGTCTTCACCAGTTATCCCTATCCTGGGCTACTATCTCACAGTGTGTGGTGTCATGCCACATCTCTTGCTTTATCTTGAGGATGTTTTTAAAGCATTTCTTTGGGCCTCCCTGTGTCCTTTCTCCTTTGATGAGTTGGGTTTACAGCAATTGTTTTGGTAAGCATACATCAGGCATGCGCACACAGTGCCTGCTCCACCTCAGCTGGTGCTGCATAATAAGGGCATCAATACTGAAGATGTTGGCCTCTGTGAGGACACTGACATTAGTGTGGCAATCCTCTCACTTTATATTGAGGATCTTCCAAAGAAAGTGCTGGCGTTCCAGGTTTGTATAGGTCACATAAGTCTCGCAGCCATAGAGGAAAGTTGGGATTACCACTGCTATATAAACTAAAAGTCTAGAGTGTGCTGATGTCGTGACTGTTGAACACCTGGTGAGACAGTCTGCCAAAGGCAATGCTGGCACAGTGGATTCTGTGCTGAATTTTGATGTCTATGTCTGCCCCCTGTGAGAGATGGTTGCCAAGATAGGCAAAGTATTCTATATTTTCCAGTTCTTCTCTGTCAATGTAGATCTTCATTGCTGGGTCTGATGACTGACCGGGAACTGGCTGGTGGGAGCAGTGTACATGCCCAGAGGCAGAAACTCAGGCACCGAGGGAACTTCTAACTGAAAAGCGTAGAGGTTGAATACATTTAGGTACTTACAGGGTTCAGTGAATCACAGTGGAGCCTAAAACTTGAATTTATTTGCCTAAACTGAACATTAGGCACCTATATCTGGGGTACCTTTTTGATTTAGGCCAATGTCATTTGACATTACCAAAGGAAGTTCCCACTAACCATAGAGTAAGGGAGCAAATAGCAGAGATGAATTATTACTGACATATCTATGCTTCTCTCTAACCCCTCAGTACTGAGAGATATTTTGTTGTTCTGGAGAACATCTGTTAATTAATGAATGCCTTTGAATTATCATTTTAAATTATTGACTAAGCTATATTTATATCTACAGTATCAACAGTGTTACTTTGAAGAATTTCATATGCAAGTAAAATAATACATAAAATATGTCTAAGTTCATAGGCATGTTGATATAAATGTATTTGTAACAGAGTCTGTCTGTGGCACCTCTCTATCTGGGATGCAGTCCCTTGCCATGTCCAATGACTACCACAAGCATTGGCCAGTTCAAGCCCCAGCCTTTTAGTCCTTCCAGTCATCCCTGGTCATGTTGCCCTGCTTATTTTGTTTATAGGAAGGAGGAAGAGGAAAAGTTCAGACTCAACAGAGAACATGCTCCTCTGTGGGTCAACAAAAAGCAAAAAGGTCAGTGGCACCAGCTTACTTCAGGGGTGCCTGAGTAACAGCTTTACTGGAGTCCTTATTGCCAGGTAGCTGAATCTATCTCTCCATACTGGGCTTGCCCTAGAATTCACTGGACTTCTTGCAGAGCTGGAGGGGTCTCTGGCAAGGGGGTTCCTCCTCCTGCTTCAGAAGCCACTCCACCCACTCCCTTCTCAGAACTTCCCCCTTGCTGACTGCAGCTTCTTCCTTTTAAAGCTCTCCTCCCTACCTTGCATGATTGGCAGGGTTGGAGGGGCAGAGCTACCTTAGCACACAGAGCTTCTCTAGCCCCTTCCCTGTCAGTTCATGATTTATACTCCCTGTCAAATACCCGCCCCTTAAAAATGACAAAGGGATAACATGTTCTATGGTGGATGTGCTGCCCCTGCAAGATGTAGTGTTGCACTCCAAGAAAAGAAATCAGCATTGGTAGAGGGTTGTCTGCTCTGTGGGACACCTGAAATCTGTATGGTTATGAGTCTAGGTACCAGCACAGGAGCCTCATGTTCTTATCTTTCATCATGTGCAGCCATTGGAAGGGTACGTGGTCCATAATCAGTGAAAAGTAGGTCCCTAATAGGTCATAGTGTCAGGCATCCATGGCCCACTTGACAGCCAAGGCTTCCTTTTTTATTACTGTGTATGTCTTTTCACACAGAAATAATGTTCATCGCAGGTACTTTATGGGGTATTCCTCTCCCTCGAAGACCTGTGAGAGCACAGCTCCCAGGCCCACATCCAATGCATCCCCCTGAAGTATGAACTCCTTTGAAAAGTCTGGGTTGAAGAACACTGATTGAATGACCTGGGGTCTCTTTTAGTTTTCTAAAGGCCTTATTGCAAGTATCAGACCACTGCTCTGTCTGGGGTTTCCTATCCCTTGTCAGGTCTCTCAGGGTGGCTGCAAAGTTTGGCATGAAGTACCTGTAATACCTGGCCAAACCTAAAATTTATCGAACTTCCTTCTTGGTCGTGGGCATTGAGTGGTTGACACCTTGTTCACAAGTGGGTATATATGCCCACCTCCCACCATACATCCCAGGTATGTGACTCTGTTATTCCCAATCTTGCACTTAGCTGAGTTGATAGTTAGGCCGGTTCTGGTGATTAAGTGCAGTACTGCAGTAACATGGCAGAAATGACTGTCCTAATCTTGGCTATATATAATTATATCATCTAAATAAGAAGCAGTGTATTGCTCATGAGGAAGAAGGACCTGATCCATTAGTTTTTGAAAGGTCACCACAACTCCATGCAGCCCAAAGGGCATCATTCAAAAGTGGTACAGCACATGTGATGTGGCAAATGCTGTCTTCTCTATGGACTCCAGAGTCAAGGGAATCTGCCAATATCCTTTGCTAAGATCAAGTGTATACATATATCTCACTTCCCTGACATCTATTCTAGGCATGGGCTATACATCAAACTTGGAAATTGCATTGACCTTTTTGAAATCAATGCAAAATCTCATTATGACAACAGATTTTGGGATGAGGACTATGATGCTACGCCACTCACTATGAGATCCCTCCACAATGCCCAGAGTCTAACATAATTTGGAGTTTGGTCTTGACAGTGTCCCACAACTTCCTGGATAAGGGTTGAGTATTCTCTCTTACTGCCCATTAAGGTTCCATCTCAATGTGATGACATGACACATCCTGGAAGGGCTGAAAACTCCTGAGGAAATGCCTGTATCAGGTGATCCAGCTGAGTCTTTTTGTCTGCCCTTAGTACTGCTCTCATCTTTATGGAGCTGTACATTTCTGAGTTGGGACCTTGGGGCCTAACTTGGGGTCTGTGTCAAGGGAAATGATAAAAAGGGCCTCTCTATCATGCCAGATCTTCAGTAAGTTGATATGACAAATTTGGGTCTTTCTCTTTTCCTCAGGTGCTGCACCTTGTAATCTACAAGGCCTACCCATCACAGTACCTCAAAAGGCCTTTGCCACCAGGCCAATAACTTGGACTTGAAGTTCAGCAACAATCCCACTTGCCTGGCTGGAGCACACATAGCCTACAACTGTGGAGTGAGACTATCTCCTAGTGTTGTTGGGCTTTCTGTAGGTTTTCACAGGCGTAGGTCTGCAACCTTTTAAGATCATTTAACTAGAGGACATATTGG
This sequence comes from Chelonia mydas, assembly GCF_015237465.2. Classification (NCBI taxonomy): domain Eukaryota; kingdom Metazoa; phylum Chordata; order Testudines; family Cheloniidae; genus Chelonia; species Chelonia mydas. The sequence goes on along the minus strand of NC_057850.1, from coordinate 144,209,180 downwards.
ACCAGGTTTTCTGCCTGTGGTTCTTGGCTTTCCCAGGTCTCCCATAACAAATTGAGGATGACTCTGGGTTGCTGACTGTATAGTTAATCGAAAGGAGAAAAGCCCATAGAGGCTCCTGGATGGCAAATGGCAGTGGGGCAATAGTTGGTCCCAACGCTTCGAGTCTGTGATGACAAACTCCATCAACAGATCTTTGAGGGTTTTGTTGAAATGTTCTGGCAAGCTGTCACTCTGGGGATGGTAGACTGATGTATGCAATTTCTCTGTCTTCAAGAGCTCACGCAACTCTCACATCAATTGGGGACATAAAGTTGGGCCCTTGGTCCATCACGATTTCTCATGGCAGGTCCACCCTGGCAAAGATGTTCATCAGTTCACTTGCCATCTTGTTCGCATTGGTCGATCGCATGGGAATGGCTTCCAGAAATGTGCTGAATAATTCACTATCACTAAGCTATAGTGATGGCCCACTGAACTCTTTTCTAAGGGGCTAATTAGGTCTAATCCTATCCTCTCAGAAGGGATTTCCACTAGGGTCAGTGGCTCCTACCTGACACCCTTAGCCCCAGAAACCTGGTAGTCCAGATAGGAAGTGCAATGTCTTGGAACACCCCAAACCAGTAAAACCATATCATGGGTACGGGAGTGGGGAGAGGAGTCAAAGGTTTTCTTCCTCTACAAATGTCCTGAACAGGGGATTTCATGGGAAAACCTTAGTTCGTCTCACCAAGAAATGTTAGAGACTAGCAGCTGGACCCTGTTTTCCCCAGTCTGTCTGTTTTGTTCTGTGCAATAGAGATGTTTTCCTCAAAGCTCAAACTGGGGCTATTGTCTCTCCCTCCGGGGGTCTATGAGCTCCCCATTCACCAACAAATTGGTGGTATGTCCAGGAAAGGGTGGGATTTACCTGTTGTTCCCTCACAAAATTGGTGTCTCAGGAGAGGCTATTGGCCCAGGTACTAAATGTCTTATCCTTAGGTGGATAGGGTAAGGGACGAGACCCATAGTCTGAAGGCCCTTCATAGGGGTCATTGAGTTTGTTTACCCCAACCCATTCTGGTTTTGTAAGGATATGTCCTAGGTCCCAGTGTTGCAGTTTTGCCTGTTACACCAGGATCTCGTCTAAGTATTCCCAATCTCTGCCTAGCATGACCAGATAGGGCAATGTGGTTACTAGTCCCATATGCATGCTTGCTGAATGTCCTCCCAAGTCAGCTGTGCTTGCCACATAGGGTACAGTTTTATATCCCTATGGATACAATGGAGAAATATCATCCACCCCACTGTCCTCTCCCATGCCAACTAGCTGCCAGCAGACCAGGGTCTGGTTACACCCCGAATCCACCAGTCCTATCACCTTCTTTCCCTACACCCACACTGGGACAACTACTTTAGTGGGTGTTTTCTCATGCACCCTCATCCCTGCAATCCATATTTTCCCATAGTTACACTCCACATAGGGGCAGTCCCTATGGAAATGACCCACCTTCCTCAGAAGAAACACTTCCAACCCAACAGTGCTAACAACGAAGGGCAGTGATGCAAGAGGCTCCCCTGTCTTCTCTTCAGCCATTCAAAACTAGTGAGAAGTGCCTGGGGTGTCAGCAGGGCCCATCTTAGCCAGCTTCACCAGGTTGGGTGGGCCAGGGTTAGCAGACACCAAAGTCCTGTATGTCCCTTGGGGCTGGAGTACTGACAATCCTGCTGCCCCAGTGCATCTTTTCTTAGGGCAAAAGGGAGTGGTTATTGTTGTTTTCTCCTCCCCGTTTCATGCATCTGGAATGCTAGCTTTGTACCCATGTAGGAGGCTTAGTTGGGACTGGGAACATGCTCATTGCCTTTGACTTGGAGGAAGTCATGCGAGGTTGCAGCTTGCTTAGTGCAGATAGACTGTTTAGAGTAGAACTGGCTTTTGAAATTCCATTTTTTCCATGGGAAACTTAAAAAAAATAGTTTAACCACTTTCCCATACTGTCTTACTGTTTCCCAACTTTTTCCAGTTGAGAAACAGTCAGGAATCATAAGAAAGTAAGGAAAACCCCACTTTACATATTTACAAACAACAATACTTCCACGTTACATGTTAACACTAAAAATGAAAGTGTTACTTTCTCTACAAATGTTACAAGCAACTCCTAGAAACTTCCACCTCCAAATATTTCCATGGGAAGTGATGCTCTGGGCTGTGTTTTTTCTTCCATCATTATTCCGCAAAACTCCCCCGACAAACTGAGTAAAGATTTCCAGATATGATTGATACATAGTAAGTTACATTATTCATTAATTTATTATTCTAAAATTCTGAATAATATTTTTGTAAAAAAAGGCGACTTATGCCACTTTCGTCCAATTTTTTGACCATTTGACTAAAAGCCCACTTTTTACATCTCTATCCATCTTTTCATAATTTGAGGAATCCATCATCATCTTCTCAAGAGCTAGTTTTACAAGTTCTGCTTTATATGCTAATATTCACACACCTACCATCATTTTTTTCCAGGAACAAATAAAAATGACTGTCTCATCTCCATTCTCATTTTTCCCCCTCTGCCCTTACTAGAATATTTTCACTCCAGTAGAACCTCAGAGTTACGAACACCAGAGTTATGAATTCAGTTCCAAATGAAGTGTGTGGTTGACCAGTGAAGTATTCAATCAGACTGCAGCAGCAATAAAAAAGCAGTACAGTACTGTGTTAATGTAAACTACTAAAAATAAAGGGAAAGTTTAATAAAAAAGATTTGACAAAGTAAGAAAACTGTTTCTGTACTTCTTTCATTTAAATTAAGATGGTTAAAAGTAGCATTTTTCTTCTGCATAGTAGAGTTTCAAAGCAATATAATGTCAATATTCAGTTGTAAACTTTTGAAAGAACAACAACATTTTGTTCAGAGTTGCAAACATTTCAGAGTTATGAATTACTTTCATTCCCAAGGTGTTCCATGCCTGAGGTTCTACTGTATTTCCCTAAAATCTGATCTTTTTAACTTGCAGGCATTGGAGATGAGTCTCAAGTTTCCATTTACTTAGCTTACATTACTTGTTTTTTTTTTAAAAAACAAATTACACCAGTTCAGTTCTGTTGGATGTGTTTCAGGCATCCTATCTCCTGCCCTGAGCTGTGGTGTGAAAACAAGAATATGAAGAAAGGTTTTTTGCTCAGATTATTCCAGAAAGTCAAGAAAAATGTATGTTTCGTATGGACTGAGTATTCTGAAAAACCCATAGTGGTAATATTGACACACTTACATGACATCTTGTCACTGGGATTTCCTGTTACATTCATAGGTGTTTGGTTAGAATAGAAAGGACTCCAGACTCAAAATCCACACATTACTCTAAATGATGCTAGTTTCTCCAGGAAAATAGCACCACCAGTGATCTGAAGTAACGTATACAAATCTCTATGAATTTCTCCTCTCAAATATCCTATCTTTTCAGTTGAAAGATAATAAAGAAAAATGGCAGTAAATTCTGCTTCTGCCTGCTGTGTCTATTGGTGACAGAGGTTCATCTCTAGTATTATGTCTCCCATCTGCAAAGCATCTCATCACAGATCAACAGAAGGATTCTTTTTATAATTAATATGTTTATCAATCCAAGTCTTGCATTACAGGCTGATGATAGAGTACAGACTGGAATATGAAATTTTATGAGTTAAAGAATAACCTTCATTAAAAGGATTTCATAGGCTCATAAACCATCAGGATGCTGTATCATGCAGATCTTATCTGTTGTATAATAAATCAAAGGGCTTCCCATCAGTTTGGATTTCATATGTAAGTGCCTTTAGTGATGTTTCATTTCATATATTCTTAGATTCATCAGATAATTAAGAGACAGTGATTGATTTCTAACTGGAATCCATCAACCTGGGTTAAAACTTTATAATATTCACATTAATTAAAATGTATCATCTATTTTCTTTCAGTGCACAATAGGCTAGGAGCCTTTGGGCTTGAACAAGAGCAAACAGTTTCAAAGTGCTAATGTAAAGGATTTCTACCCATCAAAAACAATTATAAACCAAGCAGAGTGTTAACAAACAACTAGGAAAGGGAGCAGAGACAAAAACCCATAGAATCAAACAACAATATCCATTAAAAATCATTATTTGATAGCAAAAAAGTGATTCTTGAAAACTGTCTAATTTTTCTCTTGTTATCTGTCAGCTGCATCATTTGTTATTTTAATGTTATTTTATTTTGGTGGGAATTTATATTAGAACAATAGTTCTTTTTGGCACAAATATAATAGATTAATAAAACACACACACAACACATTCAAGTGTGTATGCATACAATTAAGTATGTTGTAGGACAGAGAGAAACAGACAAGAGAATAAGTTTAGAGGAAATCTTGTCAATGGACATACATACTTAATTATTTACCCATCAAAACAGCTACATTCCCCTCAGGCAATGCTACTAAAAATTCCCAAAACAAAGCCTATGAGAGCCAAAGTTAGTGGGGACCTTGCCAAACTGTGGAATTGCCAGAAAACATAAGGCTAAGCCCAAGCTTAATCATTTTCGGAGCACATTGCAAGATCTGGATTTTAAAAATGCCTTCCCACGATAACCAAATACCTAAAAATATAACAGCAAAAAAAGAGAGGGAGAAAAGATGAAGATGGGGGAGAGGGAAGAGAAAGCAGGTGGTTCTTACATTTGGAACATCCTTCCAAAGTATCTTTTCCCATTCATATCACTCCTAAAAATCTACTTCTGCAGTACTGTCTACAATAAATGTGTGTATTAATATTTTCAAAAAATGTGTTTTGAAACTCCAAGGCATATGTGTGCCTAAATTAAGTAATAGCATCAGCATATCTCCATCGTCCATGTTTTCCCTGGCCCCTCTTCTTGCTAAGGCTATGCTACATCCTCAAGTAAAACATCTACCCCTGGAGGAGGGAGGGCAGGATCTGAAGTGCCCATGCACTCAGGTCCATGTCTTCCGCCTCCAGGCCCTGCAGAAGCTCCTTTATGGTGCAGGTAGTCCGGCGTGGAGAGTACTGTCGCATGCCTTCCTGCTCCGCCTCCGAGGGCTCCGATACGACCGGCAGCTCCTTTATACCGATTCGAGAGGTCTTCCGCGAGACCTCTCCATGCGCTGGTCTTCTACCAGGACCTCCTCTGGACCTGGAAACTCTTCTCAGCGACCAGGTCCGTGGCGGCCACTGAGGGGGTGGATCTCCTTGTAGAGCCCCTGCTACACAACCCCCAGCTCTGTGTGCAGGTGGCAGAGTCCCCCTCGGTGCACCAGAGGTTGGTCCTGGCAGAAGTCACCAGAGTCGGAGACCTCCTGGATTATGACCGGGGAGATTGGATAGAATCCCCTGATGGCTGGCTCAGCGTATGGGGCTCTCCTGGTCTTGTACTACCCGGAGCGTACTTCAGGAGGTAAGGTCCGCTTTGCCGCCCAGTGCTTGGCTTTACCTCGACCGGGTCCTGCACAAGGGCATGCCCCACCCACCCTCCACCCCAGGACCTCCGGACCTTTTCGTCAGGCCCTGCCCCATGGACCCAAGCAGTACCCCCGCCCCTTCTCCATGAGCCGGCTGCACGACTTGCAGGTGGTTCGTTTCCAGACTGCACCAAGGAAACACCTATACACGCTCATGCTCCACACTCTTTACTTCCTCACCATCGCGTCCCGCCCCAACACAAAGTGGCAGGACTTCCTGCCACCTCTAGAGGGTGAGGAGCCCCGGTGGGCCAGCCTATACTCCACCCTGGTCCCGAGGCCCGCCGGGGATATCAGCTGGTGACTCCTTCATGGAGCCGTGAGCATGGGTGTGTATTTGGCGCAGTTTACCTCTATCCCGGACACCTGCCCCTTCTACGGCGTGAGGGAGACTCTGGCGCACTTTTACTTGGAGTGCACTAGGTTGCAGCCCCTATTCCGGCTCTTCACAAATATCCTGTTACATTTCTGGCTGCACTTTTCCCCTCAACTCCTTCTCTATGCATTCCCTATCCGTGGCCCCACAAAGTCATGGTACCTCCTGGTCAACCTCCTCCTGGCCCTGGCTAAAATGGCCATCTATAAAACCAGGGAGAGGAGGTTGGCTGATGGAGACTCCTGTGACTGTGGGGCCTGTTTTTGATCCTCTGTCCGTTCTCGAATCCTGGCAGAGTTCCCCTTGATGCCTTTGAGGAGCAGTGGGAGCTGTCTGGGGTTCTCTGCTCGGTGCCCCCATCAGGCTCCCTTCTTTTGACCCTTTGACTGCACACCTGTCCCTTTTATTTCATTAGTTGTCCCACGGAATCATTTGGTTTCCAGGTCCTGTAGATCCTCCCCTTAGGCTTGTGGGGGGGGGGGGGGGGGCTTAAGCAGTGGGCAGACTCCTGGCTGCCCACTTCCTGGAACTCAATAGGTACAGTCCAATAAAAGATATTACCTCGCCCAACTTTAACTGGTTAAATTAGACAGGCACTGGTAGGGCTAACTGCCTATGCTGCCAACCTTCCCTTGTAGGGTTTATAAATCCAAATATAAGCACAGGATTCTGCAGCTTCCCAACAATGCTGTGAGTTCATTTTTCTTTTCTTTGTTTTGTGTTTTTAAAGGTGGATTTTTTCCATTAAAATGGCCTTTTTTGTGTTAGGCCTGGTCTACAGGATAGAAATCTGGTTAGCTCGTCGGGCTCAACGAGTAGTGATTAATGGCTCAATGTCTAGTTGGCAGCTGGTATCAAGTGGAGTACCCCAAGGGTCGGTCCTGGGGCTGGTTTTGTTCAATATCTTCATTAATCATCAGGAGGATGGCGTGGATTGCACCCTCAGCAAGTTTGCAGATGACACTAAACTGAGTGGAGTGGTAGATACGCTGGAGGGTAGGGGTAGGATACAAAGGGACCTAAACAAATTAAATGATTGGGCCAAAAGAAATCTGATGAGGTTCAGCAAGGACAAGTGCAGAGTCCTGCACTTAGGATGGAAGAATCCCATGCACCGCTACAAATAGGGACCGAATGGCTAGGTAGCAATTCTGCAGAAAAGGACCTTAGGGGTTACAGTGGACGAGAAGCTGGATATAAGTCAACAGTGTGCCCTTGTTGCCAAGAAGGCTAACAGCATTTTGGGCTGTATAAGTAGGGGCATTGCCAGCAGATTGAGGGACGTGATCGTTCCCCTCTATTCGACATTGGTGAGGCCTCATCTGGAGTACTGTGTCCAGTTTTGGGCCCCACACTACAAGAAGGATGTGGAAAAATTGGAAAACGTCCAGTGGAGGGTAACAAAAATGATTAGGGGACTGGAACACATGAGTTATGAGGAGAGACTGAGGGAACTGGGATTGTTTAGTCTGCAGAAGAGAAGAATGAGGGGGGATTTGATAGCTGCTTTCAACTACTTGAAAGGGGGTTCCAAAGAGGGTGGATCTAGACTCTTCTCAGTGGTAGCAGATGACAGAACCGGGAGTAATGGTCTCAAGTTGCAGTGGGGGAGGTTTGGGTTGGATATTAGGAAAAACTTTTTCACTAGGAGGGTGGTGAAACACTGGAATGGGTTACCTAGGGAGATGGTGGAATCTCCTTCCTTTGAGGTTTTCAAGGTCAGGTTTGGCAAAGCCCTGTCTGGGATGATTTAGTTGGGGATTGGTCCTGCTTTGAGCAGGGGGTTGGGCTAGATGACCTCCTGAGGTCCTTTCTAACCCTGATATTCTATGATTCTACACCTAAAATGTAGGTTGACCTAGCTTCATTGCTCAGGACTGTGAAAAATATCAAGCCATGTGTGACATAGTTAGGTGAACCTAACCCCCAGTGTAGACTCAGCTTGATTGATGGAAGATTCTTCTGTTGACCTAGCTACCACCTCTCCGGTGGGTGGATTTACTATAGTGATGGAAACACTGCTTCTGTTATCTTAGAGACTAACCAATTTATTTGAGCATGAGCTTTCGTAAGCTACAGCTCACTTCATCGGATGCATACTGTGGAAAGGCAGTTTCCACAGTATGCATCCGATGAAGTGAGCTGTAGCTCACGAAAGCTCATGCTCAAATAAATTGGTTAGTCTCTAAGGTGCTACAAGTACTCCTTTTCTTTTTGCGAATACAGACTAACACGGCTGTTACTCTGAAAACTGCTTCTGTTGCTGTAGTAAGTGTCTACTCTACAGTGCTACAGCAGCATAGCTGCAATGCTGCCACTGTAGCGCTTGTAGTGTAGCCAGAATGACAGCAATTTTGATTTGTAATTAAATGTGAAAAGCATCAGATTTGGAGACTCTGAAAAACTACTCTCTATATTTCACATACTTCCATTTAGCACACTTCAGAACAGTGTACTGAGTGTGCAGTCTAACAATATATTGGCTCTTCAATGGAGCAGTGTCTTTGCAGACTGTGCAGTCAGTAAGTGGGGAGGGAAAAATGGGACAAAGAGCTAAATTTTGTGCCTTGCTACGTAGATATGTTTTGTGCTGGGGGGATGGATGGGAAGAGGGTCAGGGAACCCTTCTCCACACCCCACCTACAGTGCACACAATCAAGGGCAGTCATAGTTTGGCTGTAGGCCATTAGAGTATGTCTGCACTGGAACTGGAAGGTATACAATTTCCAGTTTGAGGAGAAATATCTGTGCTAGTTCAGAGTGAGCTAGCATAATAATAATAGCAGCAGTGCAGTTTTGAAGGCACGAACAGTGGGACGGGTTAGCCACCTTCAGTACAATCTAATCAGGGACCATAAGTATGTACTCGTGTGGCTAGCCCTGCTTAGGCCACCATGGCTACATTTTTGTTTTTAGCACACTAGCTTGATCTGAGCTAGAGTAGTATGTCTCCTTGAGCTGGAAATTACAGCTTTCCAGCTCCAGTGTAGACATACCCTTAGGGAATGCAAGGGAGAGCGCTGCTAATGCTGTTGGCTATACTAGCAGTTCTTAGATAAGGTGGCAGGGCTATGCCAAAAGGAATACATGGGGGGAATGTTGTATTGTAGCAAGGTCTCTTTCTCTCTTCCCCTGGCCTCTCTCACTCTCCCCATAAGCATGCAAGAGGTATTATACTTCTTCAAAGGCACAATACCTCTCCTAACCCTACCTTGGTTATTACAACTCTGCTGTTACCCTGCTTCCCTCAGCCTCAGAGGAGGAACAATTGAACTAAAAATATGAAGTAGTGCATGCATGCTGTAATGAATATTGTTGTAGCAACCAGGCAAGGTACTAACAAACTTCAACAGGACTTTATTTTTAAAATGGAAACCTCTTTACCAAGCTGCTGCTGCACCCTCGGTAACTCTCACTCAGCCTCCTCAACTTCCCCCCCCCACACACACACACACATTTCCTGTTTCCTGTCCTTTCAGGACTCCCAACAGCCAGTGATCCCAGTTCTATAATTAGAAGCAGCATCTAAACACCACATTCCCTCCTCTCTCAAGAAACTCTCCCAATTAAAATAAACATTGTTATTCTAACCACAGGAACAAATATGAAACAAGAAGCTATACTGTTGGCAGAAATATTACACTGAAAACACTGTAGATACTACATAACATAGTTTCTAGTCCAGACAGGTGGTCATCTGGGTCTGACAGGCCGTCTCTCAAGCCCCGGTTCCAGTGCAATGTCTTGTTGTGTTGATACTACGGTGAAGTCATCCAGTACAGACTGGGTGTTGGCATAATCTCCTCTTGGTGCATAGGCAGGTGCAAGATAAGAAGCATTCCATACCCACCCATCAGAAAGTCGATAGGTGTAAGGTCCCTTCTTCTCTATGATTTTAAGAGGAGCTGTGAATTTATGGTCCCCTTTGCATAAAATTCCAGGTTTTCGTATTCTAATGAAGAAACCACACTCAAACTTTGGTTCCTTAGCACCCCGCCGCTTGTCTGCAAAAGCCTTATACTTTGCTTGGTTCTGTTCAACTGTTTCTCACATGATCCTTGGTTGGGGCATCCAGCAATATTCAGTTAAGTATTCATCTGTTTCCCATGCAGTAACTCTGCGAGTGATCTTTGCATTGTGGCATGTCGTGTAGCCTGGTATGCTTGTGGATAACCTTCACTACTGATTTCTTGCAATCTCCCTTCCAGTTTAGCCGTTTGCAAACTCTTTCAAACTTCTGTTAAACCATTCGGTTTCCCCATTGGCTTGAGGGTAATATAGGGATGACCTTCTGAGTAAAATGTTCCTCTCTGCTAGAAAAGTTTCAAACTCCAGGGAAGTAAATTGACTACCATGATCTGAAACCAGTTCTTTGGGGTTACTTTCCCTGCTAAAAACTGAAGAGAGGAACTTAATTACTGTAGCAGAAGAGATTTGCGATGTAAACACTACCTCAGGCCATTTACTGAAATAGTCTATTAAAGTGATGGCATAACGACAGTCACTTGGAGCAGTATCAAAGGGTCCTACAGTATCAATCACCACTTTTTCCCATGCAGATTCAGGAAGAGGAACAGGCTGTAATGGAGGGGTACACGTCACTGCTGTCTTATCATGCATTTGGCACGGGACACAGGATTTTATGAGTGCTTCAGTTTGAGAGTCCATCCCTGACCACCAATACAGATCCCGTAGTCATTGCTTGGTTCTGACAATTCCTTGATGAGTATCGTGTGCCAGGTGTATGAGTTTTGACTGTAATTCTTCTGTCACAAGTAGCCGGTTTGTACCTCGTAGCACACAGCCATCAAGCAAAGAAAGTTCATCCCAAATTCTAAAATAAGGCAGCAAAACTAGGTCAAAGTTTTTAGGGTTACTGATCCATCTCTGTCAGAAATTCCTGTCGTTTTTGTTGTTGGGCACACTGAGCAAGCAGCTTGAAATTGTTCTTTTGTAACTGCAGTAAGAGTGCTTGTAATAAGCGCAACTACTACATCTTCATCCTCCGGTGGACCATCTGGTAAAGGCAAAGGCAGACGAGAAAGGCAATCAGCTACCACATTTTGGTTTCCAGGCTTATATTCCAGTTCATAATTGAAAGACAGTAGCCTTGCAGACCATCTAGCAATAAGAGTTCCTGCTCTTCCCAGTCCTTTTGTGGTGAGCAACGTCGTCAAAGGGCTGTGGTCTGTGCGCAACTTGAGCATGTGGCCTCACAGGTAAGTTCTCCATTTTTCAGTAGCCCAGACAAGTGTTTCTTTTTTGACTGTAGAATATTTTCTCTCACCATTACTTAGTGTCCTTGAAGCAAATGCAAACAATCCTCTCTGTGTTGTCCTCATGAAGTTGTGTGAGGACAGCCCCAAGTCCATAATCAGAAGCATCAGTAGTTACAACGTGGGCAATGCAGGACTGAATAGTGCAAGTACTGGACTATGTACAATCAAGTCTTTCACCGTTTTGAAACTAGCTTGTGCATCCGTTGTCCACACTAAGGTTGAACTTCTCCATGGTAATTCTCATAATGCTTCAATGACAGAAGCATAATTGGGAATGAATTTTGCATACCAGGAGGTAAGACCCAAGAAGGAATGTGAGGTTTGCAAATCTGTTGGAAGAGGAGCATTGGAAATTGCCAGGATATGATCTGGATCAGGTTTTAGTCCAGCCTATGAAATTGTAAGCCCCAGAAGGAGAGTTCAGTTTGTCTAAATTTGCATTTGGACCTATTGAGCTTGAGGCCAGCTTTGCTGATGCAGTTTAGTACAGACTGCAGGTTATTGTCATACTCCTCAGAAGTATTTCCAAACACAATAATATCATCCAGATAGCACTGAACTCCATGTGGATTCTTCAGAATCAATTACATAATTTTTTGGAAGGTACTTGGGGCAGATGTGAAATCGTATGGAACACATTTAAAACAAAATAGTCCCTCATGTGTAATAAATGCTGTGAGGGCTCTGCTATCTTCATGCAACATAACCTGGTAGTATGCGCTCTGCAAATCAAGAGTAGAAAACATCTTTGCTCCATGGAGTTCTGCAAATACTTCTTCTATGTGACGAAGAGGATGGCTGTCAATCACAATAGCTTTATTTGGCTCCCTTAAGTCCACACAAAGGCAAATGCCTCCACCCTTCTTCTGCATCACTACTATAGGTGAAACCCATTCCAAGGAGTCAATCTCTTCAATAACGTCCTTTTGAACAAGTTCTCAGTTCCTCTGAAACAGCTTCCCTGACTGAAAATAGTAAGCGCCATAACTTCTGTCGAACAGGCATCACATTATTCCGCATTTTAACTTGATGCAGAAACCCATAAGCACAGCCGAGTTTCTCCTCAACCTGGTGTTGGGTCGTAGCTGAAACTGGTGTGTGTACCGCAAGAGTGCTTTGCTGAGGAAGATCAGTTTGTCCATTAACTACCCTGAGATTTAAAGCAGCCAGTAAATCTCCGCCAAGGATAGGAGTGCCTTTGTGGACAATGTAGAACTCTGCAGTTACACAGCAATCACCCAAAGTAACTATTGCTGGCAGGCGGCCATGTATTGGAATATGGCTTTTCAAATAGCACACCAAGTGAAGTTTGGATTCAGTAAGAGGCATGTCTTTAAAGTAATGCAAATAGGTGGAATCAGGTAGTATAGATACTGCTGAGCCAGTGTCCAACATTAGCTGAATAGAGTGTGATTTGCCTGAGGGTATGGCAGAAATTATTACAGTGCACTTTATTTGTTCTGGAATATGTGCAGTGTGATTTTGTCCATGCTCAGCACAGTAACATCTGGTATTGTAACTGCATGCACCTGTTGATTGAACTGGCTGCTGTGACATACTTTAGCAAAATGACCAATCTTTTTGCAATGATTGCACTGAGCTACTTTTGCTGGACATTCTGTGTAGTTTGCAAGGTGTTGTGGGGCTCCACGGCGAAAGCATGCTTTTACTATATTTTGAATTTGCTGATTCGGTGGTTTTTCATTAGTTTTCCTCTTGTAATCATTTGTCTGCAGCAGTATTGAACTTTTCTGCAATGGAGTTACAGCCTGGACTGTGCCTCTTGTATCCATGCTCATTATTTTGGCTTCAGCTGTAGCTGACTCAATCTGAGTAGCAATGGTTATTGCTTTTTTCTAGTGTAAATTGTGGTTCTAGAAGTAAGCGTTCTTTTACACAAAGCATAGTTGTTTTCTCAATGAGCTGGTCTCTAATTATCTCATCTGCCATATTCCCAAAGTCACAAGTTACAATCAGACTCCTCAGGGAAGCAATATACTGCATTATAGCCTCCCCTGTTTTCTGCTTGCGCTGGCAAAATCTGTAGCGATTAGCTACTACATTCACTTTTGGCACAAAAAAGTTCTTTAATGCAGTGAGTGCAGTCTCATATTTATCATCTGCAAGGGGGAAAGTGTAAAATATACGCTGCCCTTCTGCTCCAAGGCAGTGGATTAGCAGAGTATGCTTTCTTACTTCAGAAATCTCTGTAGCACTGATTACAAGCCGATAAGTCTCAAACATATGGATGCAGGTAGTAAAAGCAATTGGAGGCTCACCTGGGCTTTGGAGAAAGGGTGCGGGTGGGTTCAGAGGCAGAAGATCCATCCTCGTCACCAAAATGTTGTAGCAACCAGGCAAGGTACTAACAAACTTCAACAGGACTTTAAAAATGAAGTGGAAACCTCTTTACTAAGCTGCTGCTGCACCCTTGGTAGCTCTCACTCAGCCCCCTCAGCTTCCCCCCGCCCCCCCCACTCCTTCCTGTTTCCTGTCCTTTCAGACTCCCAACAGCCAGTGCTCCCAGTTCTAGAATTACAAACAGCATCTAAACACCATAAATATTTTAAAATACTAGGTTATGAAACAACATCAAGAGAAACAATGCACAAGGGAAATATATACAGTACAGGACAACCTTATTACTATTTATTATTATTAATCTTGTTTAATATAGTAGTGCCTAAGAACCATCCAAGATTCGGGACCCATTGTGCAAGGAACTGTAGAAACACTCAGTAGTAGATGGTCCCTACACTGAAGAGCTTAAAATCTAAATAGACAGGACAGATACAGGGTGGGGGAAGGGGAACAACTACACAAGCACATTGAAAAATGTGATGGTGGCAAATGGTATGCTAGTTCCACAATTGTGTGGGGTTTATGTGGAGTGGATCTACTTAGGAGGGGATCAGCTAAATGGAAAGAAAAGTGAAGAGGAGAAGAAGGTATCAGGGGCAGATGTGGAGTGAATCTGAGGAGAAGACACTGTGAGAAGGCAGAGACTTTATGCAAACAGGCAAGGGCAGAGAAAATCCAGTGAAAACTGCATGCATTTTTCTGAAGGTTCTTGAAAGGGCTAATTCTGCAGCTGTTCCTAGTGTCTCTGGGGTGTTTGTGGGCCTCTCCTGCACAGTTTTGGGTTGGAGGGGAGGGGTTATGGGCAGAAGAGTGGCCCAAGCTGGGCCCCATCTTACTTCCTCCCCCCTCAGTGCAGCAGTGCTTGCTTTGATTGCTAGTCCTCCTACCAACTGGAGTGTCTGGGCTGGTTTCTCTGTGCAGTTTTTTCCCCCGGCGATGTGACGAGGACCAAGGGAGGCAAAGTGAGTATCCCAGTGTGTGGCCTTTAACCTAATACTATTCTGAAGAAACACTGGCACCAGAAGGAGCAGTATAGAAAATACCAGGAAGTCAAAAACAAAAGAAGATCCAAAAAAACCCACTCAGGTGCAATTTAGACTATAAAAGAGCCAAATTTGCAAAAGTAGCTTGTAAAATTGCACATGCAATTTCTTTTCATGTGCAAGAAGTTCACCAATCATATTCAAACTACTTTTGCATATTTTTGAGTAGGTAGTTAGCAATCTACATGAATTGTGAGTGAAAATGCTGTTTGTACAAGTATACGGATTTCTGAATATGCTCCAATTTGGATAAGACAAATTGCACACACACATAGTTTTGGAGGCTACTTGGAGGCACCCATGAAAGGCACTCTCGATTCAAAACCTATTAGTTACTCAAATTAAATTTTGCAAGTCATGCAAGATTATGCCTAGTATTATTAATGCAGAGAACACAGTGATTGGAGACTCAAAAGCCATTTTAGATTAATTCCGTACATTTTATAGCAATCTCTTCACACCAAAGGGTTAAGACAATAATGACTATGAATATATTTATTAATATTGTAAAGCACCCTTCAGTTACACATGAGGACAGAATAGGACTAGAAGAACAGTTACCCACAGTCCGATGGAATGTGCAAATAATTTTGGGTGAAATTCACTTCACCTGCATAAAGCCAGGCTATTACTGGACTTTATGTACATGGGGTCCAGAACAGGGGTTGCGAATGTGAAATCCACCCCTTCAACCTGGGCCAGAATGCATGGGTGCAGCACAACTTCTCTTGCAAAAGCTATTCCAGTTTATGTGTTGAAATATCAACCACAGCTCCTCCACACTATTTTCATGGGATGGTAGGTTCCATGTAATTAGGTTTCCCATGGTGTTTCCTCTGGCCCGCTTCTGTTTCATGACATTGTAGGTTGTGTGCAGCTACTTCATGCACAGTGCAGTGCCCCATCATACGGGTTAAGAGATAAGGAAGACCTTGAGTGTGTCCCCTGCACTGGGGTGAATTTCAATCTCACTGAATACCAGAAAATCTTCAGATGCTTTGTCTTTAATTTTTACAGATATGTAAAAAAATATTTCCAAACTGGGTCTCCGTTTTTAAAGTAGAGAATCATAGAAGATTAGGGTTGGAAGAGACCTCAGGAGGTCATCTAGTCCAACCCCCTGCTCAAAGGAGGGGAATATTGACAATCTTTTCTGTACAACCTCAGTTAGGCATTAAAATCTCAGATGCAATTCATAATACAGGTATATTAATTATAGTGTAGTTACACTATAATTACAGTATAGTTACAGTATGGTTCTAATTTTTGATACAAGTAATTCCATTAATTCATATAACCAGAAGTTGTACTCAGTGCCTTCATTACTTAGTATTATTCCTCTAGTCTTATCTGGGTATTTTTTAGAATCCTGGTACAATAGAACTGTGGAAACTGTCTTCTAATTAAAATGACATTGCAATTTTTGATACATTACAAAATCCCACAGTCAGAAATGTAACTATTTGGCTGATCTTGTTTTATGGCATACCTTTCAATTGCCTTCCACTGCAATCTCATGTAGTTGCATGGAATTGTCAGGTAGATACTTCAGTTTCAAGTAGAATGTGTACTTGCCTGGACTTCCATACATAACCCATTATGTGGGTCCCTTGAATGTGTACTGTATTTTGAAGTGAACCTGTCGAGCAGATCGAGGGACATGATCGTTCCCCTCTATTCGACATTGGTGAGGCTTCATCTGGAGTACTGTGTCCAGTTTTGGGCCCCACACTACAAGAAGGATGTGGAAAAATTGGAGAGAGTCCAGCGAAGGGCAACAAAAATGAGTAGGGGTCTGGAACACATGACTTATGAGGAGAGGCTGAGGGAACTGGGATTGTTTAGTCTACAGAAGAGAAGAATGAGGGGAGATTTGATAGCTGCTTTTAACTACCTGAAAGGTGGATCCAAAGAGGATGGATCTAGACTATTCTCAGTGATAGCAGATGACAGGACAAGGAGTAATGGTCTCAAGTTGCAGTGTGGGAGATTTAGGTTGGATATTAGGAGAAACTTTTTCACTAGGAGGGTGGTGAAACACTGGAATACGTTACCTAGGGAGGTGATGGAATCACCTTCCTTAGATATTTTTAAGGTCAGGCTTGACAAAGCCCTGGCTGGGATGATTTAGTTGGGAATTGGTCCTGCTCTGGGCAGGGGATTGGACTAGATGACCTCCAGAGGTCCCTTCCAACTCTGATAATCTATTATTCTATCACAGCGTGACTTGCCCCCTTAATAGGGAGAAAGCCAGTGCACTAGTGACTAGTCAGCTGTCTCCCAACTGGGCTTTAAGAGAAGGCACCTGTTCCATATAAAGAGAGGGACAGAAAGCAGTGAGAAAGAGCTGGCAAGGGCTACTGAGAGAGAGAGTTACAGGAGACCTGAGAGAGAGAGAGAGAGAGATGGAAGCTGGTACCAAGAGCTGTTGGAAAGAACAGAAGTTGAACAAAGTTGTTAGCAGCGGTAGGACTCACAGGCAGGGAGGTCTGGGTGGATGGAATGCTGAGGGGAACCCTCTTGCAGTAGGCCTGAGTGGAGGGTCTGTGCGCAGCTGAGTCCAGAAACAAGAATGTTGACTCTGGAGCAGTTTTCCCCACGCAATTGTTGAATTAATTTTGTTATGTGCATTAATATGGAGATGACGTGTGACATCACCTCCATAGTGGTGCACATAACAAAATTCCTGTGGCGGGGGTTCGGCCGAGGGGTTCAGAGTGTGGGAGGGGGCTCAGAGCTGGGGCAGAGGGTTGGGGTGGGGGGTGAGGGCTCCAGCTGGGGTTGCAGGCTCTGGGGTGGGGTTGGAGATGAGGGGTTTATGGTGCAGGCTGCCCCAGGGCTATGGAAGTGAGAGAGGACTCCCCACAGCTCTCTCTCCTCACAGCAGCTCCTGGACAGTAGGGGAGAGGCACCTCTCCCTGCCGAGGCAGGTCTGGGTTGGGGATGGGGGAGGGATGCTTCTTCCCCATCCATGGGAGGTCTGGGGCTGGGCTGGGGAGGGGCACCTCTTCCCCATCAGCAGAAGGTCCAGGCTGGGCTAGGTTGGGGATGGGGAAGGGGCACCTCTCCCCCTGGCTGTGGCAGGGCCGGGCCAGGCTGGGTTGGGGCCTGGGCACCTCTCCCCTGGCCATGGCAGGTCTGGGGCTGGGCGCCTCTCTAGGACTCAATTGGGAGTGGAAAACTGTGGGGGTAGCTCTCTTGTGGGAGACCTGGCTTGAGGGCAGAGTCTGGAGAGAAGTGACTCTGGTAACTGTTCAGAGTATGACCTAGAAAGTGAAGGGGAGCCCTAGAACAGGGGCAAATGGAACTGTGAACAGAATGAAGATTGATTCTCGGGAGTAGGGGACAACCTGGAAATTATGTTCCTGGAGGGGGCATGTAAAACTGTTGTGATTGTACCTGTTGCGATTTCATTACAAGGGTTCAGTAGGTTATTGTATGTGTACATGAATAAATTATGCACAGAGGTAGGTCTTTGAATTGGACTTTGAGAGACAGACTTTTCCTTTCTATAGGCAAATGAAAGGGAAACTGATGCAGGATGTCATGGCAGAGGTATACCTCTTCACCCCTTTGGGGAGGGGGCATTATGGCCTTGCGGCAAAGTCAATAAGCCCACCCTTCTGTGCAGGGCAGCATGGCCTAGCAGCCAGAGTCAAATAAGGCTTCCCTTCATGCAGGGAAGTGTGGCCTAATGGCCAGAGTCAATGGGACTGCCCTTCTGCCTTAGGCAATATGGCCTAACAGCCAGAGTCAGTAGGACTGTCCTGCATCAGACAGTGTGGCCTAGTGGCAAAGCAGGGTGGGCCACCACCCAGGGGTGAGTTGGCAGCCAGGGTAGGGGAACCTAGGCCCAGTCTACTCCACCAGGTCCCACCCCAGGGCCCTGTCAGCAGTGATCTGTCTGAAACATGCTGACTCAGTTCCTGGTTCCACAACCAGACCAATGTCTGGTTCCCCTGGGCCACTTCCTACCCTGTCTACCTTCTCTGTAGTCCACAGGCCCTCTGGCTCTCCGAGATACTCAGCAGGCAAAGCTCCTGACAACTCCTTCTCCTCACAGGCTTCCATGGCCAGCAAAATATTCATCTGAGTCTCAGTGTGCCTAGCCTCTGCAGTCTGGGGCTCCAATAGCTCCTGGACAGGTGCCTGCAATGCATATCCTCTCTCCTCAGCAGTCAGGACAGACTGAGCTGGGCTATTCCCTTTTATACTGTGGTTCCAGTTGGAGCATGCCCAGCAAGGGTGAGGAATTTCCTTCCACAAAGCATTTTCAAAAGTGAAGCTCCTTCCCTCTTTGGTGTTCTTGACCTTCTTCAAACAGCACAGTGCACGTGCCTAAACAAGTAATGGAGTCTTCTGGGAACTGTAGTTATAGTTCATTTGCATTTTTTTTAAATCCCATTTGCTGGGAGCTTTCGCCACATCCTGGCTCTCAACAACTTAGTTAATTATGTTTGTATTGAATGCATGTAAAATTGTAGGACAGTTTATTCAGCTGTTGAGAATTAGTGGCAATTATATGTAGTTAAAAAAGTAGTACAACAATGCAACTACCCTGTAATTATACTATGGACTACACTCTAATTATTGTATCCAAAATCTCTAATTGCCCTCCAAAAAGACAGGGACTCTAAATGCTATGCTAGTTATACATGTATTGGGTTAGATCCTCAGTGGGTGTAAATTGCTCTAGCTCCAATTAAGTCAATGATGATAGGCTGTCTTTATACCAGTTGCCCACCTGATCAATTTTCATTTTATTTAAATAGGTCATCTTAGGCTACCTTGTCCTTTGTAACATCTGATGTCTATTTTGGCTCTAGCAATGCCTCTCACTGTGGTGATTAGAAAAAAGTCATCTTGCAAAGCTCATTAAGATTGGAGAGGTGGAAGATATGATCTTTCTATATGCAGCTGATTTCTTGCTTTCTTGTTAGCCCTAAAGGAGTCAACTAAACAGCTGATGTAGACAGTAGTGAACTCTTTACACTTACAGAATTAACTCAAGACTGGTTCTGAGAATGTCACTGTGCGGTTTTCATATCTATTCTTCATTGCCTTATGAAATTAGCTCTTTTTACATGTTTTTTTTCTTACTAACAAATCTACAGTGTTAGCCTGTGCTCTGAAAGTCAGGTTGCAGTCTCTCCTTATGCATCATCACCAGTAAGAAAGATGGCCTGTGTAACACCTGTGCAATCCAATTAACTTTCAATGTAATTTAGGGAAATTTATTAGTCTAGATTTAAAAGACTCAAATATTAAATTGACTTGTATACCTTATTTCACATT
Source organism: Chelonia mydas (assembly GCF_015237465.2). NCBI lineage: Eukaryota > Metazoa > Chordata > Testudines > Cheloniidae > Chelonia > Chelonia mydas. The sequence continues at coordinate 144,189,357 of NC_057850.1, read as the reverse complement.
AAGGATAGTGTATGCTAATCTTATATTATTTTTTCAAAATATGCCTCATCAGCCTTGGACTCTGAAACCAAGGTTTTCAAATACCAATACCTCCCAAATCCATATTTAGATATGTAAATAACCCATTAAAAAATCTTAACCATAGTATCCTGTATCCTTGTTTTTGTGCAATACTTTCTTGGGGTGGGAAGAAACTTGAAACAAAACTGTAGAAAGTCATTTAAAATACATTTATCAATCATTTTTTCAAAGGTGCGATAGATAAATTTGACATTCCATAAGAGCTTGTCTCTTATAAAAACATTGTCAAAATCGGGACAGTTGCAGCATGAACATTTCATGTAAATGTGTTCATTTTTTTGCTGGAAAAGAAAAGAATCTTTCCTCCTCCCCCCCCCCCCCCACATTTAAGACTAAAACAAGGAAATTTTGTTTTTACAAAACTATTATATGTATGGCTTAAGCAACAGGTATATATAATTTGCAAGTTCTATCTAGTGACCTTAATTGGGAGCCTCTCTGTTCAAATTAAGTGTTGCTGTGCACATAACAGGTTATTACTATAAATAACTCATATACAAATAGAAGTATGATCCCATTATTTTACATTTTTTCTAACTTCAATGATGCTTTTGCAATTATAGTATCATCAGAAAACCATACAAAGACAATTTTAGAAATTGAACGGACACCATGGCCTGCACAAGATTTTACATTTATAGATAAGATAAATAATTTCATGCACAATACTTCCATGACATGGATCTTCTAACTTCATTGACTCTAGGACCCAAGGGAAGCCCAAGCACAATTGTCAATAGGCTTCCTTGAAATGAAAACATCATTCTTCCTTCTGCCCATTGCAAGGAAGACCAAAACTGCCACTGATAATTAATCCACTGAGAGAAATCAATATTGCAACTGGTTGGAGATGAAACAACCCATAGCAAAATAAACGTTTGCCATGAAATTGAAGCAGCTATTCTGAGCATATTCTGTCTGCTGCAGCTGTGCAATCCTTATAAATAGTTGTAAAAAAACCTAGAAGTCAGTTGCACCAAACAGTTGGATTTTTGTGCAATAAAATGTAACTATTGTTCTTGCATATGCTGACTTGCTTTTCAATATATAGTACTGGGCTATGTATTTATGAAGACTGCAAATGATCTTAAAGAAATAGAATGGAAAGAGAAAGCTTTGCAAATGGCTTGTGGAGGCCATTCTGATAGAAAAAAATTTCAGCTTTGTATTGTATATTATTTTTAAAGAAGGGCTTTCCTGGCATTACACTATAATGCAGAAAGCTAGATTCTGGCATTACATTTAAGATTCCTAATGACAAGGCCAACTTTTACAGAGAAACATTCATTTTAATTCCCAGCTGAAGAGTAAAACATTTACTGTAGAAAGAAAGGCGAGTTTGGATTTCACATAAAAATGCAGACTAGTGGCCTGTTTTAATATACCGGTAACTCCCTGATTCAGTTTAGACCACTATCACAAACAAAATATCTCAATATCTGAAAGCAGTGAGGGTCCCTGTCCTAGTACATGCAAATTGAACCTGTGCCTCTCTTCATTTGTGAAAGTGAGTCGAGAATATCTGGGACCACTGATGAGCAAGATCACCAGTGATTTCGCTGGTGTATCCCTACAGTATATGGTTAATGGATTCACAGAGTTTAAGGCCAGAAGGGACCATTAGGTTATCTAGTCTGACCTCTTATATAACACGGGCCATTATATTTCACCTAATTACCCTGTTTGGAATGAAACAACTTTCTCACAATGAAAGTACTTACATATTGTAATCAATTTACCTAAATCATCTTTTTGATAAAATATACAAATTGAGCTCTTCCAATATAAGGCATTTTCTCCAGTCCTTGAATCATTTTTGTTATTCTTTTCTGTATCCTCTCCATTTTAAAAAAAAAATCTTTTTTAAAAAAATATGGACACCAGGACTGAATGCAGTATTCCAGTATCAGTCTCACCCGTGCCATATACATAGGTAAAATCACCTTCCTACTTCTACTCCCCTGTTTATACATCCAAAGACTGAATTAGCACATTTTGCCACAACATTGTCCTGGGAGCTCATGTTGAATTGCTTGTCTACTAGGACTTCTAGTTCCTTCTTAGAGTCCTTTCTTTCCAAGATATGATCTTCTGTTCTGGAAGTCTGGCCTGTGTTCCTTGTTCCTAGATGTATATCTTTGTGTTTAGTTGTATTTAGACACATTTTGTTTGACTATGCCCGTCTTACTAAGCGATCCAGATAGCGGTTATAGAGGCACTGTCCTAATCATTGTTTACCACTTCACCAATCTTTCTGCCATCCACAAATTTTATCATCAGTGTTTTTATATTTATTTCCAGATCACTGATGTAAATGTTGAATATTTCAGGCCTAGCCCATCCTTGCGGAATGCCAGTAGAACCATCCCTATTCGACCGTGGTTTTCAGATCTGTCAGTTACCCAGTTCACAATCCATTTAACATGTACTTTTTTCTTATTTTATAGTTCTAATTTTTTAATCAGTATGTGATGAGGAAATGTCTGTTACATTTATACAGTTACTTTTATCAACCAAATTTGTGATCTCATCAAAGAATGAAATCAGGTTTGTTTGACAATATCTGTTTCCCATAAAACCATGACAAACAACATCAACTATAATCACATCTTTAATTTTTTTCCCCTTCTTTTTATTTTTGTTTTTTAAATCATACATCAGTTTTGCCATTATTTTCTCTGGGACTGATGTCAGGCTAATCAGAGTTACCTAGGCCATCCCACATCCCTTTTTGAACATTGGCATAATGTTGGCACTCTTCCAATGTTCTGGAATTTCCCCAGTATTTCAAAACTTATTAAAAAAATAACATAAGCAGACCAGAGATCTCCTCTGACAGATCTTCATGGACTCTTGGGTGGAAGTTGTCCTGTCCTGATGATTTAAAAAGATTTATCCCTAGTTGATGGTGTCTAAAATCCTTCTTCGGTACCAACGGACTAGAAAGTACTCCATCATCCTCATGTGAAACAAGCACATAATCCTGCTTCTTTCAAATACAGAGCAGAAATATTCATTGAACACTTCTGCCTTTTCTGTATAATTTTCAACTGTTTTACTGTTGCTATCTACTAATGCACCTATACCATTTCTAGGATTTCTTTTGTTCTTATTATAGTTAAAAAACTCCTTATTGTCCTTTGTCCTGCCAACCATAGATTTTTCTCTTTTATTTTTGGTTTCTTTTATCAATTTTCTACACTTTATACCTTCTAATTTATATTGATTACTAAATTGTTTCCTTTTTTCTATTTGTTAAATGACGCTGTTTCATTTTTAATTGCTGCCTTCACTTCACTACTGAACCAGGATGGACTTTTCTGCAAAGTTGTCCTCTTTCTTGGTTGTGGAATTGTGGCTTTTTGGCCTCCTATTAAACTCTTCTTAAAGAACCCCCAATTTTCATTCAGTTCCAATCTAATTTTTTTCTTCCAAATTCACTCATAATTTTTCTCATCTTTTGGAAATTAACTTTTTTGAAGCACCAAGTGTGTGTATCTATCTATCTATCTATATATAATCTATACATATATATATATATATATCACTGTCCTCTATTTCCCCATATTGAATGATTAGATCATGATCCCTAGTCTCCAGACCACGAACTTCCAGTTCACTGATTAATTCATCTGGTTCCATCATAATGAGGTCAAAAATAGTTAGACAACCATTTGCATTAGAAAATTATATATAATTTACCATTTACAGAATTTTACAAAATGTACTCTATCATGCTATCTTTATAGTTCAGTACATAGTCTGTTAAGTGGTGTGAGTCATACTGAGTCATAATCTGAGTCACACTGGTTTTCTAATCACATGAACATGTAACAATGTGGTCATCAGGCTGTATATTAGTTGCAACGATCATTTCTGATCAGTTTGGAATTGCTGAGTTATCTTCTTGTTCTACATCTGCTATCTGTAGAGTTTGCTCTGTTAATTGTTCATTCTGAGAACAAACTGAAGATGTCAGTGTTTTCTGTTGAGCTGTCCACTATCAGTCTCGTTCACATATGATCTGGCCAATGATTCTTTTTTCTTTACAAGAGGTGTTCTCCATCCCTTTTTGTCCATCCAGTTTGACCCAGTCGTGACCACCAGGTTCTAGACCAAGCAGTTCTCTGAGTGACGTCTGTTACAAAAGAATTAATAAAGCTCTTTTTGTCTTTTTATCCAATTTGGCTACTCTCTTCATGTCGGGCCACTTTGGAGATAGATTCTTTTCCAAAGTTGAAATGGTAGTTCTGAGCTGACTTCCCATCAGGAGTCCTGCTGGACTATATCCAGTAGCTATTATCCGTGTTGATCTTAGTTTAGAAGAGCAAGGAATGGACCTTTCTGTTGTAGGATTTTCTTGGCTGTCTGTACAGTTCCTTCAGTCTCTCCATTCACTTCTGGATAATGTGGCCTGCTAGTAATATGATCAAAAGCATAATTTGTTTGGAATTACTTACACTGTGAATTGTGATCTGTTGTCTGTCATTAGTTGCTCTGAAATATCAAAATAAGCAAAGGTGCACTTTGTTTCTCGACAACACTTCAACATGTTGTGTCTCTCAAATACATTACAGAGAGAGATACCAGAGATGTGTCCTCCATATGATCCTGTAATGCACTGCCATCTACAGCTGTTATATACTCAGATAGGTTACACGTAATACCACCTAATACAGTTTACCATGCCATTATATGGGGTGTTCTTAGTCTCTCCTGTTTAAGCTGTTCCACTGTGAATAAAGAGTCATTGGAGCAGAGGCCTGGATCCTGGATCTCCAGATCTCCCATGTAAGAACTCTAACCACCAAGCTTCAGAGTCATTCTCATGTTTGTTCTCTCTCTGGCTCAATTACTTTTTAAATTATGTAACCACATTGGAACTGCTTCAACAGAAAAGACTGAGGGATCCCGATCTCAGAATATCCTATAAGCTAGGCTAGGGTATGCCCTGAGAGCTGTCAGATCCCCGTTCAAATATGTTTTTCCCCTTAGGTGGAGGAGGACCAGGAATCTCCCACCAACCTGGCGTGCTAACCACTGGCCTAAAAGGTATGAAAGAGCTCCTCCTGGCCTTGACAGAACAAGAAGAATGTTAGCAACAAGAAGAAAGTCAAGGAAAGTGTGGGCCCATTACTGAATGAGGGAGGCAACCTAGTGATAGAGGATGTGGAAAAAGCTAATGTACTCAATGCTTTTTTTGCCCCCGTCTTCACGAACAAGGTCAACTCCCAGACTACTGCACTGGGCAGCACAGCATGGGGAAGAGGTGACCAGCCCTCTGTAGAGAAAGAAGTAGTTCGGGACTATTTAGAAAAGCTGGACGAGCACAAGTCCATGGGCTGGATGCACTGCATCCAAGAGTGCTAAAGGAGTTGGCGGATATGATTGCAGAGCCATTGGCCAATATCTTTAAAAACTCATGGTGATCGAGGGAGGACCTGGACGACTGGAAAAAGGCTAATGTAGTGCCCATCTTTTAAAAAGGGAAGGAGGAGGACCTGGGGAACTACAGGAAAGTAAGCAAAATCATGGAGCAGGTCCTCAAGGAATCAATTCTGAAGTAATTCTGGAGAGGAAAGTGATCAGGAATAGTCAGCATGGATTCACCAAGGGCAAGTCATGCCTGACGAATCTAATTGCCTTCTGTGATGAGATAACTGGCTCTGTGGATGAGGGGAAAGCAGTGGACATGTTATACCTTGACTTTAGCAAAGCTTTTGATATGGTCTCCCACAGGATTCTTGCCAGCAAGTTAAAGAAGTATGGGCTGGATGAATGGACTATAAGGTGGATAGAAAGCTGGCTCGATCATCGGGCTCAACGAGTTGTGGTCAATGGCTCAATGTCTAGTTGGCAGCTGATATCAAGCGGAGTGCACGAAGGGTTGGTCCGGGGCTGGTTTTGTTCAATATCTTCATTAATAATCTGGAGGATGGTGTGGACTGCACCCTTTGCAGATGACACTAAACTGGGAGGAGTGGTAGATACACTGGAGGTTAGGGATAGGATACAGGGGGACCTAGACAAATGAAAGGATTGGGCCAAAAGAAATCTAATGAGGTTCAACAAGGACAAGTGCAGAGTCCTGCACTTAGGACGGAAGAATCCCATGCACCGTTACAAACTAGGGACCGAATGGCTATGCAGCAGTTCCACAGAAAAGGACCTACATGTTATAGTGGACAAGAATCTGGATATGAGTTAACAGTGTGCTCTTGTTGCCAAGAAGGCTAATGGCATTTTGGGATGTACAAGTAGGGGCATTGCCAGCACATCAAGGGATGTGATTGTTCCCCTCTATTCAACATTGGTGAGGCCTCATCTGGAGTACTGTGTCCAGTTTTGGGCCCCACACTACGCGAAGGATGTGGAAAAATTGGAAAGCGTCCAGCAGAGGGCAACAAAAATCATTAGGGGACTGGAACACATCACTTATGAGGAGAGGCTGAGGGAACTGGGATTGTTTAGTCTGCAGAAGAGAAGAATGAGGGGGGATTTGATAGCAGCCTTCAACTACCTGAAGGGGGGTTCCAAAGAGGATGGAGCTCAGCTGTTCTCAGTGGTGGCAGATGACAAAACAAGAAGCAATGATCTCAAGTTGCAGTGGGGGAGGTCTAGGCTGGATATTAGGAAACACTATTTAACTAGGAGGATGGTGAAGCACTGGAATGGATTACCTAGGGAGGTGGTGGAATCTTCATCCTTAGAGGTTTTTAAGGCCCGGCTTGACAAAGCCCTGGCTGGGATAATTTAGTTGGTGTTGGTCCTGCTTTGAGCAGGGGGTTGGATGAGATGAACTCCTGAGAATCATAGAATATCAGGGTTGGAAGGGACCTCAGGAGGTCATCTCATCCAACCTCCTGCTCAAAGCAGGACCAATCCCCAACTAAATCATCCCACTTCTCCTTGTTGAACCTCATCAGATTTCTTTTGGCCCAATCCTCTAATCTGTCTAGGGTCCTCTGTATCCTATCCCTACTCTCCAGCGTATCTACCTCTCCTCCCAGTTTAGTGTCATCTGCAAACTTGCTGAGGGTGCAGTCCATGCCATCCTCCAGATCCTTAATGAAGTTATTAAACAAAACTGGCCCCAGGACTGATCCTTGGGGCACTCCGCTTGATACTGGCTGCCAACTAGACATGGAGCCATTGATCACTACCTGTTGAGCCCAACAATCTAGCCAGCTTTCTGTCCACCTTATAGTCCATTCATCCAACCCATACTACTTTAACTTGCTGGCAAGAATCCTGTGGGAGACCATATCAAAACCTTTGCTAAAGTCAAGGAACAACACGTCCACTGCTTTCCCCTCATCCACAGAGCCAGTTATCTCGTCATAGAAGACAATTAGATCAGTCAGGCATGACTTGCCCTTGGTGAATCCATGCTGACTGTTCCTGATCACTTTCCTCTCCTCTAAGTGCTTCAGAATTGATTCCTTGAGGACCTGCTCCATGATTTTTCCAGGGACTGAGGTGAGGCTGACTGGCTTGTAGTTCCCAGGATCCTCCTTATTCCCTTTTTTAAAGACGGGCACTACGTTAGCCTTTTTCCAGTCGTCCGGGACTTCCCCCAATCGCCATGAGTTTTCAAAGATAATGGCCAATGGCTCTGCAATCACATCCGCCATCTCCTTTAGCACTCTCGGATGCAGCGCATCCAGCCCATGGACTTGTGCTTGTGCAGCCTTTCTAAATAGTCCCGAACGACTTCTTTCTTCACAGAGGGCTGGTGAGCTCCTCCCCATGCTGTGCTGCCCAATGCAGTAGTCTGGGAGCTGACCTTGTTCGTGAAGACAGAGGCAAAAAAAGCATTGAGTACATTCGCTTTTTCCACATTCTCTGTCACTAGGTTGCCTCCCTCATTCAAGGAAAGTGTGGACCCCTTACTGACTTTCTTCATGTTGCTAACATACCTGAAGAAACCCTTCTTGTTACTCTTAACATCTCTTGCTAGCTGCAACTCCAGGTGTGATTTGGCCTTCCTGATTTCATTCCTGCATGCCCGAGCAATATTTTTATACTCTTCCCTGGTCATTTGTCCAATCTTCCACTTCTTGTAAGCTTCTTTTTTTGTTTAAGATCAGCAAGGATTTCACTGTTAAGCCAAGCTGGTCGCCTGCCATATTTACTGTTCTTTTTACACATCGGGATGGTTTGTCCCTGTAACCTCAATAAGGATTCTTTAAAATACAGCCAGCCTCCTGGACTCCTTTCTCCCTCATGTTATTCTCCCAGGGGATCCTGCCCACCAGTTCCCTGAGGTTGTCAATGTCTGCTTTTCTGAAATCCAGCGTCCGTATTCTGCTGCTCTCCTTTCTTCCCTGTGTCAGGATCCTGAACTCGACCATCTCATGGTCACTGTCTCCCAGGTTCCCATCCCCTTTTGTTTCCCCTACTAATTCTTCCCAGTTTGTGAGCAGCAGGTCAAGAAGAGCTCTGCCCCTAGTTGGTTCCTCCAGCACTTGCACCAGGAAATTGTCCCCTACACGTTCCAAAACCTTCCTGGATTGTCTGTGCACCGCTGTATTGCTCTCCCAGTAGATATCAGGGTGATTGAAGTCTCCCATGAGAACCAGGGCCTGCGAACTAGTAACTTCCGTGAGTTGCTGGAAGAAAGCCTCGTCCACCTCATTCCCCTGGTCCGGTGGTCTATAGCAGACTCTCACCATGACATCACCCTTGTTGCTCACGCTTCTAAATTTAATCCAGAGACACTCAGGTTTTTCTACAGTTTCATACTTGAGCTCTGAGCAGTCATACTGATCTCTTACATAGAATGCAACTCCCCAACCTTTTCTGCCTTGCCTGTCCTTCCTGAACAGTTTATATCCATCCATGACAGTACTCCAGTCATGTGAGTTATCCCCACCAGATCTCTGTTATTCCAGTCACATCATAATTCCTTGACTGTGGCAGGACTTCCAGTTCTCCCTGCTAGTTTCCCAGGCTTCTTGCATTTGTGTATAGGCACTTGAGATAACTTGCTGTTTGTCTTGCTTTCTCAGTATGAGGCAGGAGCCCTCCCCTTTTGCGTTCTCCTGCTCGTGCTTCCTCCCGGTATCCCACGTCCCCACTTATCTCAGGGCTTTGGTCTCCTTCCCCCGGTGAACCTAGTTTAAAGCCCTCCTCACTAGGTTAGCCAGCTTGCTTGCGAAGATGCTCTACCCTCTCTTCATTAGGTGGAGCCCGTCTCTGCCTAGCACTCCTCCTCTTTGGAACACCATCCCATGGTCGAAGAATCCAAAGCCTTCTCTCTGACCCCACCTGTGTAGCCATTCGTTGACTTCCACTATTTGACAGTCTCTAACCAGGCCTTTTCCTTCCACGGGGAGGATGGATGAGGACACCACTTGCGCCTCAAACTCCTTTATCCTTCTTCCCAGAGCCACGTAGTCCGCAGTGATCCGCTCAAGGTCATTCTTGGTGTTATCATTGGTGCCCACATGGAGAAGCAGGAACGGGTAGTGATCAGAGGGCTTGATGAGTCTTGTCAGTCTCTCCATCACATCGTGAATCCTAGCTCCTGGCAAGCAGCAGACTTCTCAGTTTTCCCGGTCAGGGCAGCAGATAGATGATTCAGTCCCCCTGAGGAGCGAGTCCCCGACCACCATCACCCGCCTCCTCCTCTTGGGAGTGGTGGTCGTGGAACCCCCATCCCTCAGACAGTGCATCTCATGCCTTCCAATCGGCGGAGTCTCCTTGTGTTCCCTTCTCTCAGATGTATCATCTAGTCCACTCTCCACATTGGTACCTGTGGAGAGAACATGAAAACGGTTGCTTACCTGTATCTGCGCTGCTGGTACATGGATGCTCCCCTTATTCTTCTGGAGGTCACGTGCTGCCAAATTTCTTCACCGTCCTCCTGTCCCCGCTGCTCAGCCTTCTCTGAATCTTCAGAACATTGTGCCCATAGAAGCATATCCTGATGTCTGTCGAGGAAATATTCAGTTTCACTTATGCAACGCAGGGTCGATACCGGTTGCTCCAGAACTTGAACCTTCTCTTCCAATATGGAGACCAACTTGCACTTTGTACAGACAAAGTCTCTTCTGTCCTGTGGAAGAAAGACAAACATGGCACATCCAGTGCAGGTCACAACAGCTGAATGCTCCCCATCCATATTACCTTCCTTCTACGAGCTTCCTCAGGAGTTGTAGTAACTACTCAGAGAAGCCAGCAAGATGTAAGCCTCAGGGGGTCTCCCCGGGCAGTTCTTGCCTTCCCAGCATTCCATGGGCTTCAACTGTGCTTAGTGGCGTTTTTAATGGCCCCTGTTTACTGTGTGCCCACCATCTCTGTATGAAAGGATGGATATGGATGGATGGATACAGTGGACGAGAAGCTGGATATGAGCCAACAGTGTGCCGTTGTTGCCAAGAAGGCCAATGGCATTTTGGGCTGTATAAGTAGGGGCATTGCCAGCAGATTGAGGGACATGATCGTTCCCCTCTATTCGACATTGGTGAGGCCTCTTCTGGAGTACTGTGTCCAGTTTTGAGCCACACACTACAAGAAGGATGCGGAAAAATTGGAAAGAGTCCAGCAGAGGGCAACAAAAATGATTAGGGGACTGGAACACATGACTTATGAGAAGAGGCTGAGGGAACTGGGATTGTTTAGTCTGTGGAAGAGAAGAATGAGGGGGGATTTGATAGCTGCTTTCAACTACCTGAAAGGGGGTTCCAAAGAGGATGGATCTAGACTCTTCTCAGTGGTAGCAGATGACAGAACGAGGAGTAATGGTCTCATATTGCAGTGAGGGAGGTTTAGGTTGGATATTAGGAAAAACTTTTTCACTAGGAGGGTGGTGAAACACTGGAATGCGTTACCTAGGGAGGTGGTAGAATCTCCTTCCTTAGAAGTTTTTAAGGTCAGGTTTGACAAAGTCGTGGCTGGGATGATTTAGTTGGGGATTGGTCCTGCCTTGAGCAGGGGGTTGGACTAGATGACCTCCTGAGGTCATATTCTATGATTCTGTGATCCCGCAGTGCTCTATATTGTTCTTGTCACTGTTATGAACACATCGTGGATGGTCTTGCAATATATCATGAACATCCAATCTGAACAGACATCAGAGTTTTCTGAGCTACTGTGTGCAATGGAAAGAAACATCAAATTACTATTGGCATTCAAGGAGTAGCTGAACATGATGAACCACCGCTCTGGGGCTCGTGAAACAATGACTGAGTAGTGGGATTTCATTGTTATGCAGGTCTGGGATGATGAGCAGTGGCTGTAGAACTTTTGGATACAGAAAGCCACCATCTTAGAACCGTGTGTGGAGCTTGCCCCAGCAGTGCGGAGCAAGAACGCCAAAATGAGCGCTGCCCTCTCTGTGGTGAAGATTGTGGCAATCACTGTCTTGAAGCTGGTGAATGCAGACTGTTACCAGTAGGTCGCAAATCAGTTAAGTCAAACATTTGGGCTGCGGTAACACAAGTGTGCAGGACCATTAGTCACATCCTGCTAGAAAGGACTGTGACTCTTGGCAATGTGTGTGAAATATTGGGTGGCTTTATGGTTTTATGGAATTAGGATTAGGGGCAATGGATGGCACGCATATTCCTGTGGTCATAGCAGCCTGCTGCGCATGCCATCATATTTTTAAGGCTTACGGTGAAAAGTTTCCCCCGGGGCGGAGTGTGGAGATAGATCACCTGGCTGCTGAATTTGTGGGGCACAGCAGGGGGTGGGAGGCTATTTGAATCAGGGAGGTTTTGAGGCAACATTTTGACAATGAGCACCAGTAATGTGTTTTTCTATACAGCACTCTTCCATGATTTGTTAACTTGCCACCTTGCATGAAAATTATGATGATTCCTCACCAGGATTTGCAGTCAGCAAATGATCAGACTGATACTATGTATTACTACCAGCAGCAATCACCATGTGTCAGAGACAAATCAAGATTGCTTATCTTTCAGAGAGTTTGTTTTTATTAAATACCAATTAACAAGACACACAAAAGACTTGGTGAGAAGGGAGATAAGAGTGCAGGGCAGTGTAGGCTTTCATATCTTTGTGTAAGTCCAGCTATCATTTTGGAAGCTGTCCAAAGGGGTGGAGTGAATGGGGTAGTGAGACAGGCTGGAAAGTGGCAAGGAATATATGGAAGGAGTTGGGGAGGACATGGAAAACAGTTCTGTATCATCTGTACATTTCTATCCCTTCACCCACATCTAGAATATAAAGAACAAAGGATTGCTGTACCTCATATAACCGAGCACCGTCAACTCAAAAAATATCACTTACCAGGGCTCACTTCACCTGCATCATGCACACCAGAGATGGACTGCTGGGACTGGCTAGACCCCCTCTGGAATGGAAAACAGGTCCTGACTCGCTGTGTCACCAGACGACCTTGACGTGTGCTCCAACTCAGCATCCTTGTGCATGACTTTGTCCTTGGGGTTGAGTCCACTGTCCGCCATTTACAGCCCTGCTGAAGTATCTACAGGGCTCTTGGCGGTGGAGGTGCGGTTGCCACCAAGTTTGGTGTCCAGCTCCTCACAGAAGTGGTACATCTTCGATGCAGCACCAGAGTGATGGTTTGCCTCCATTACCTTCTGAAAAGCCTGCCTCAGCTCCTTTATCTTTGCATGGCACCACTGCATGTTCCATTCGTAGCCCTTATCCAATAAGCCAGAAGAAATCTGATTGTAGGTATCGAAGTTCCTATGGCTGGAGCGGAGCTGGGACTGCACAGCCCCCTCTCCCCACAGTACCAGTAGATTCAAACATTCAGGTGTGCTCCAAGCAGGAGAGTGTTTGCTACATGGAGCCATCATGATCAAATGGGAAGATGCAATGTGACCTCTCCATGCTGAGCAAACAGGATGAGGAATTTCAAAAATTCCCAGGCCTTTAAAGGGGGAGGGGCAGATACCTGTGTACTTGAGTGCAGGGCAGAAGAGTTCAAACTGCTGAACAGAGCGGTCAGGATGGGCATTATGGGACACCTCCTGGAGGCCAGTTATAGCTACATAACCAAGCACAGTGTCTGCACTGACACTTTGTCAATATAACTATGCCACAAAAAGCTCTATGCCTCTCGTCGACTTGTTTTTATTTTGTCGGCAAAGCAGGAGAGTTTTGTCGGCAGAGGTAGCATTGTAGTGTGTGCACCTCCACTGTTTTGTCCATGAAAGCTGGCTTTTGTTAACAAAACTGTGTCATGTAGACAAGGCCTAATGATAGTATAACCTTCAGTTTGGGGGTAAATCTACCCTATTTCTCAGCAGTTTGTCCTGAATCTGGTATTCTCAGCTGTGACCCACTGAGGCATGACGACACATACACAGACAATTTCTTTGGAGTCCTGTTAAGGATACTGTATACAGTGCCTTGGACAAATGCGATTACTATTTGATAATTACTGGACACACGGTGAATTGTATTTTTTTATTTTTGGGTATTCTTACCCTTGATTTTTTAAAAAAAATATCATACAGCTGTCATGGATTTCATTACTGCTGTGAAAGTAATATCAAACAATGCAATAAAGTAGTAAAATATGATTTTATGTGCAGTCCTATAGTGTTTTCTATACATAGTATAACAAAATCTGCACTGACTAATAATGATTTTAGTTATTATTTCTTCTTACTTCACCTTCTTTAGGGATTTTTTGAAGTACTTACCTGAAACCTCCTATTTGCTTAAATTAAATACAGGGTTTGGTTAGATTTATATCTAGGAAGTGACCCATAATACTTCTTTGTAGCTTTAGACATTGATTAAATTAAGTTGCAAAACAAATGTAGTCTCCCTCATATTGCAACACTAAAATAGTATTTTCAATATCATCCTCTATGCCTCATATATCCATGCTATCCCAACATTATATATAGCATATATTAGCATACTCTCACTCCTAGACTTCACTGGAAGGAGTATTGCGTGAACATTCACAAGCAATATAATTATACTGGTTTTTGATTGTTGGCTTAACTTGTATCAACAAAACTCTGTAGTGTAGACAAGGCCTAACATATACCAAGCCAGTAACAAAAGTAAATTTCTGTCTCACCATACTGGCTAACAGGAAGTTAAAAATGCAGTTTCCTTGGGCATTCTAGCACTTGTTTCACCATCCACACACTAGACTTTATGATGAGTAGTTATTGAAAACCAATTTAATCAAATAAAGGGTTCTACTGATCTCAGCCACATAACCAAGTCAATATATAACTTAGATCTTACCCAATAATCATGCTGCTGCTAATCTTTTAGTAATTAAAATCTAAAAGTTTATTATTAAAGAAAAGAAGAAGAGAATTAAATGATTAATAGATAGTATACGTACAATAATGGGAATGGTCTGATATCAGGTTTGTAGCAGTGATGGAATAAACTGCTGGCTTGTAAAGTCTCTGGTAACTTCCAAAAGATTGGAAGGTCCCCTGTCCATAGTCAATATGCATCTTTTAGTTGTAAATCCACAGTCCAGAGAATCAGAACAGGAAAGAGGCAACAAGGAGATGATTCAAGGGTCTTTTATAACATGTGCTGTATGCTTGGAATTTAACTGTCCCAAAACCAAGCTCACAGCACAATTTGCAGAGAATTACTGGCACAAGATGGATTCCAGGGTCCCATGAGCAAGACACTTGCCCTTACATGGCTTGCTGACTCACAGGGGCAGCCATTACCCATATTCAGGCTGGGGCATCCATAAGAAGGCTCACCGCGCAAGAGAAGCTTCTTCTATGGCTCATTGTTACAGTGAAGTCTCCTTTAGTGGGCCATCAAACTTTAATAGTCCATTCACAACGTGCTGGTCAGACTAGATGTAAATTACCTTGTGGGTGTTACTCCAGAAACAACACATTTATGATACAGATACATAGCCAATATTCATAATTTCAGATACAGTAATGATACATGGATTTAAACAGGATAATCATAGTTAGAAAATCATAACTTTTCCAATGACACCTTACATGATATACTTTGTACAAGTTTTGTTGCAATTGTCTAACAGTGGCAATATTATTGATATAAATGGATATATTTCAATCATACAGCATCACAGTATGAATAAAAAAGTATGTGACTGGGAGAAAACATGTTTGGGTAAATTACAGACTATGCATAAACCTAAGTATCTCCATCCTCATTTGCTAATTTAAAAGAATTCTTATTTTCTATATGAAAACCACTATTTCCACTCCCAGAGAGTCTGCCCAGCATAACAGACACCATTAAAAAGGCCAACAGGGTTGTCTCTTTGACTGCATAAGATCTTTTTTTCCTTCCGAGTTTCCTTAAATCAGGAAGGAAACTCTTAATCTACTCTTAAGAAGTAGATATTAAAATAGTGTCCATAAATCCAGGCTTGCCATCTAGAACATGAACTCAGGTACTTCATCAGGGATAACAACATTCCCAGGTCATCTGAGAATGTGTGCCTTTATTTTCACATGAATATTTGCTCTTGCATACTGCATGTGAGGATCTCAAAATATCTAAAAAACATTTCATAATACCTCTGTGAGTTGGATATAGTTATATACATTTTACATAAGTGTAAAGATTCCCTCAAGACTTACGGTAAGAGGGTGCAGAGCTATGAGTAGACCCTAGGTATCTTGACACCTAGACTCCTGCTCTAGCTATCAGCCAGCAGTCCTTCCTCTTTTTGGAATTGGGAAGCAGCCCAGATAGCTTCTCTAAAAAGAATTGTATAGTGTTGTTGTTTTTGAACCGTGTCTCCAGTCCTCCTAGGAGAAACTGCAGTTTGGTGTTAGGTTTTATAAAAGCCTACAGCCACAGTACTCTCTAAAATAAAATAATTATGTTATCCACAGAAAGCAAGAGTCAAGGGATAATACATTGCTATTGCTGCACCTCCTCTGTTTTAGAAAAGCTACTGTAAAAGATATTACCAATTTTACAGCAAAGTTTGTTATAACTGAATTTCAGAAAATAGGTTTGTGATTTCCCCCTTTCAGATACACAGGAGTTTTCCCTAGAGGGGAAACCAGATTGAAACGATTTTGGAATTTTCCTCTAGGGAGGACTGTTAGCTCCGTTCTTAGGAGAAGTTAGTTTTATACTATTGATTCTTTTACTGCATATCTCTGAAGTGTTCTAACACTTTTTTTATTTATTGGTTGTCAACATCAGTGAATACAATTATCATCATGAGTTTGATAAATATTAATCATGAAATTACAATGATTTTTATCCTCAGTCTTATAAGCACAGCGTGAAAGACTTTTCTCAGGATGGAACAACTCACGACAGTCACTTGGAAATTCATTAGCCCCTTTAAGGGAGATCACTTGTCTTTAGGGCTAGCCTTAAAGACCGACAAATTAAGTAGTCACCTGAGGAGCCAAATTTTGGAGGTAATGAAGGGATCACAGAATTTGCTGTGTACTGAACACTTACTGTCAGTGTTTCTCTCTGTTTGAATTGATCACTACTGGGCAACAAACAGGAGTTGAGGTTTTCCATTTTCAAGCCTTCATTAAAACAATGTGAGCTCTACATAGCCTAGGAAGTGAAAAGCCTGATTTAGCCTTGAAGTAGGGTGAATATGTCCAGAGACAATTGAGTGAAACACACACAAACAGGTAGTCAGTAGCAGGCAGGCCAGGTGATGGTTGGGGTGAGAAGAATATGGGATAAATAAGAAAGGAAGAGGAATTAAGAATCTAACCTAGCAGGCAGGCCCCATTTGTGTGACACTAATACTCATACAAAGCTGAAATCATACTTAAGTTTTACATTGAGAACACAGTGGGATACTCAGGTATGCTGCTCTTTCCTCTTCACAACACTTTCAGTAGCTGCCCAGTACTTCCACTCTCTGGCATAAAGGAGAGGCACTAACCTACCACATATATAACTCAACTAAAGTCCTGTAGTGACATACTGACCTGAGGAGTCTTGATCTGAAGGACTGATGTCAAAAATAGATGGGCTGCATAGTTGATTTATGTCTGCTAAAGCAGACTGCCAGCTACTCTGAAGCAGTCTCAATTACCTCAATGTAAACCTGTTATTCTTCTCCTACAAGTGGTAGTCATGTTTGAGTGGTCCAATTTGTGAGGCTTTGGCCTGCCTTGTCCACTTAAAAGATCATTAATCACCAGCGCAGTTTATAAATCAAGGAGGCCAACTTGCTGAGAGCAACTGAGAGGTTGAAGCTCCGCAAAAGTACTTAACCAATTCCCAGACCCAAGCTTAGCATTTCTTTCTCCTTACCTCTAGTAGTCAGACAATTTATCATCCTTCTCCCATTGAGGCAGAATGAATCTGACAGAAGAATGCGTGATAGCTAAACAATATGATTAAGCTGAAAGTTGAGGGCAGAAAGTTCTCCCTAATTTTTAAGTTTCTTAGTCTTTTATGTAAAGAAAGCCTATTTGTTTTAAGATTTAGTAGTTCAAACTATTTCAGACTAAAACCAAAAGACAAATGAGCATATCTCAGAGTTACACAAACACAAGTAGTAGCAATAGGGTGAAACATATTGTAGACATTCTTTAGCTATAGCTATCTATGAAGAAGAATAAAAGCACCAGGCAAAGAGTGGGATGATGGTGATTCTGCGTTATTGTGCTTGGATGCTACAGTCATACAGGATCACTTTTCTTTTACAATGGTGTCTAGTGCAATTGGCAGGCCAGAAGTCAGAAGGTTTGCTCCTGCTAAATAAACATTAGCCTGCATTATGCATATGTGAGGACTAATGAAGCTACAACAAAAAACTGATCCTCTTCACAACACTGCAGAATAAGGGAAATTGCACAAGAGTTTTCTTTTCCTTTTCCATGATAAGTTACTTTATGTTTTTCAAGCACAGCCTTTTTTGAGAGAAAGAAAGCAAGAAAAAGAGAGAACACATAAATTGTTCATTGTACAGAAGAAAGCATGAGTGACAACTGTAAGTGGAATAGACAGTTTCCATTACCCCCTCACACTTGCTGAAGAATAATTTGCAAAGGCTGGGTAAATTGTGTTTTAAGAAGTGTAATGACGTGTAATAATTTCCTGTCAGCATGTCAGTTACAAGCAGAGTGAGTTTGATAATTTTGGGAGGGGAGCTGGAAAGAATTGAGGAAGGGAGCAGAGAGGATACAGAGAAGAAATGGGAAGGTCTTTTAGGATCGCTGGCATCAGAAACTAATGAAAGCATAATTGTATAAAAACAGGTGGAGTGCTAGATAAAAGCAAGAGCTGTACAGCAGCCTGCCCAGATACTAATTCCCATTTGCTTTCCCATTAATCTTGCATAAAGATTCCAGGTCACAGGTCTAGCTACAGGGAGTATTAAGCAATTTAGTAGGATGGGAAATAGCTCAGAAATCAGAAAATGGACGATCAGGAAACATTTCTTTTTCTCGTCTTATGAAAGGCATCTGTATAATAATGTAGACATTTTTTTTTACTCACATGTCTCCCTGAGCTAGAAAAAAGCCAAACAAATCTGGGTAAAAAAAAGAGTTAGAATGTATTTGACTATCTACTTTTGTTTTTGAGAATGCACAGTGTGCTGGAGATCAGTAAATGCCACAGCTAATAGATCAGCCTAAGATGAATGAGCCAGTTATTTTCACATGCTGTTACACTCCTTCTCATCTTTAGCTTAAAGGAAATATACTCTTGATTTTATTATTTATTAATTTTGTTATTTTATGTTGCTGGAAAAACTGTCATTACAATAATATTTGTTTTAAACTTGCCAAGGTTAGAATAAAATTCTATTCTCCACTATATCTGTGGATAACTCCATTGATGTCATTGAAATAACTACCGATTTACACAGATGAAAGTGTGAGGAGCTTTTGGGCCAGGATTTTAGAGAAATGAAGTACCTATGAAATCATCCTGTCCATCTGCTTGCCTGTAGTGAGGCTTAATTTGGAAACCCTGGGAGATGCGCATGCCCACTTCTAAAGGCCCCGCCCCCAGCCTAGAGGGAGGGACCACTGGACCCGGGTTCCAAATGAAGGCGGGGGACAACTAATGAAAAACAGGGTCGGGAGTGGTGGTTAGAGGTTCAAAACAAGGGTGGGGACACCGAGCAGAGGACCCCAGACAACGCCCACTGCTCCTCAAAGGTGTCTAGGGAGCCAGCTGACGTTGCCCAGTGGAATTCTGCCTGGAGGCGTGAGACAAGGGAAGACCGGAAATAGGCCCACAGGGTCGAAACACAGATATAGTGGAGAATAGAATTTTGTTCCAACCTTGGCAAGTTTAAAACAATGTGGGTCTCCTGCAGGAAGATCACAGAGAACCCCCTCTCCCGAAGGAAAGAGAGCACCTGGCTCCTATGGAGACCCACCCGACAGCACCCGGTGTTTAAGCTGGCAAAGGTGGCTACTTTCATATGGAGGGTTGGGGTGGATCCTCATGGGCAGTGGAGTCGACAGCCCCCAGTGGGCCCTGCAACAACCCAGTTTCGACCCTGAAGGTCAGCAGAGACAGAAGGGCTGGGGCGGGAGAGGGGACAGGAGCGGGGTTCTGAGCAGGGGCTGGGGTGGGAATGGGGGCAGAATTGGGTCCAAGGTCAAGGGGATGGCAGTGGGAGGGGGGTCCTCACCGATGCTAGGCCCAGGCATCGTGATGAGCGCATCACCTGCAGCCACAGCATCAGGCATGGTGGAATCTTTAGGGGGGACCCCTCAAGAGGGAAGGGCAACCGCTCCACCTGGGAGGTGGAGGGTGTGCCCACAGTCTTAGGGCCTGGCTGCTTGGCATCAGCCATCGCCTCAAGGGGCTTGGCAGCCTCAACTGTAGTGCCATCTGCGGCCAGGCAGACAGGTAGGGCCAGGGGCACCCCGAGGCGGCAGCCTGGGGTGGGGGGAGGGAGGAGGAGGGGTGGCGGCTTAGTCCTGCCACCCAGATTGAGGCCCGTTGGTGGGGGTCAGACTCCCCCTTGGTGACCGGGGTCACATCCAGGGCCTCAATCTCCTTGAAGATGGAGGTAAAAATCAATCCCCAGGCCCTGGGGTCCTCCCTGCTCGTAACAGGGGCAACAATTGCCTCGGTAGCAGCAGCGGCGTAGGGCACAGTGGGAAAAGGGGCCAGGGGAACTCCAGAAGAGGCCTCCTCATTGAGGGAGTCGGCGAGGGGAGCAGTATCGCCTCCATCCACTGCCATGGCATCTACGGCCAGCGCAACCTGCTGGGCTCCTTCAGGGGGCATGGTGGGAGATGTAGCAGCAGCAGCCCCCCCACAGCATCTTTTTGGGGCCTCCTCTGCCTTCTCGTTGAAGGGGAGGGATCAAGATCATGACTTGCGGGCGCTGCGCTTCCTCTGGACAAGCATCCAGCCCTCCAAGGTGGAGGTGGAGGGCTGGTTGGCAGGGGCAGGGTCAGGGGGCAAGGGTGATGTTTCATGGCCACGGGGTGGCAAGGGCGGGACAGCAGGGGAAGGGAAACCTCCCCCTACGGTCGGCCCTCTCTCATGCCCAGCAATAATCTCGCCACCCTCTCCTCCGTGGGCCCTGCGAAACTGCAGCTGACTGAGATAGGGCCCACTCGCTCATCTGGGCGTGGAGGCCTGAGCGGGGGCAATGGCATAAGAAGGAGGGGCAGTAGTGGTAGCCGGGCCACCAGTGTCGCTGGCATTGGTATGGCCGGCGCCCACCCAGGTCCCGGGGGTGCCGAGCATCCCTCCGGGGCGAGCCAGGAGGCAGTCCCTCCAGACATGCCCTATCACCCGGCAAACGAAGCACTGGGCCTCCCCCGTTGAATAGTGGACCTGGTAATGAGCTTCCTGGTAGGGCACCCCGTCACACGCCACCGGCAGAAGTTGGATTTTCACCTGCTGGCGGAATGATAGAATGTGACGCAGGGCAGGGTCCTTACAGCCTAGCGGGAGAGGGTTGATGACTGAGATCGGCTTCCCCAGAGAGGAGAGTGCAGGCAACAGGGCAGCATTGGAGAGGAAGGGCAGGATGGAAGTCAATACCACCTGTATGCCCAGGTCCTGTAGGGGTTCTAGGGGGACAAACACACCCCACACTGCCAGGCCCTCCTCCACCGCCTCCTGAGCAGTGGCCTCTGACACCAGGAAGAACACGACCTTCCCCATACATTTTAGAGGCTGCCACGACAGCCGTGGGCCCCACCACCAGCACTGACGCCCGCATGTATATTTCGACGTGGGGCGAGGTGGGCACTAGGAGGCAGTGGATGCTGTGCCTCCTGGTCAGCGAGGGGAAGGGACCCCAGCTGCCAGAGATGGTACTGGAGGCGGCGGTTGGGGCGGATGGTGCAGTGGCACGTGGAGTGGCGGCGGCCACCTGGGCGTACGCTCTAGGGCTGATGGAAGGAATGGAAGGGGAAGGAGGGGCCATGGCAGGTGTTGGGCCGCGGTGGGGAGGACGGTCTTCGCCACGGGAGGTTTTGCTTTCCAGGTGGGGCCTTTGCCCTTCTTGTTACCCTGGCCCTTTTTGTCGGTGGACGGGGGGGGGGGGGGGGCATGGCAGCAGCAGAGTCTGGATCAGTGACCGTCGAGAGGTCAGCCACAGGGGCGGGCAGGGGCAGTAGCAAAGGGGGGACCACTGGATCAGTAGGGGCTGGGGTAGGGGTGGGGGCATGGGCTGGGGCAGGGTTCTCCCCCATGTTAGCAAGGGGCAGGAGGAGGCACTGATATGGTGGTGGGGCGAGGGGCAGCCACTCCTCTCCCCTAAGCAATACGCAGGGGAGGCGGGTCCAGTTGGAAGGGCAGGGGGATGGGGGAGAGGGAACGGGGCTAACCATTCCTCTCTGCTCTGCTGTATGCAGGGAAGGAGGGTACCAGCATGGCGGGGCTGGGGGGAACTGCAGGGGGTTCTAGGAGGAAGGGAAGAAGAAACTACTCCTCCTCGCTAGACTGCGGGAGGGGAGGATCATGCCAGTGGTGGGGGGAAACAGAGGCAAAAAGGAGGACACAATCACAAGTGCAGGGCGGGGTACCAGCTCCTCCGGCTGCACTCGGACAGAGAAGGGCTACCATGGCATCAGGAGGGTCCAGTGATCAGGGTTATAACGTAAAGGGGTGGGGTGGGACACAAGCACTCAGGGAAAGGACATGGGTGCACGGTGCAGTGGGTTGGGCGGGTGGGGGGCCAACAGGAGGCAAGGGATTGGGAACAGGTGGAGAAATGACTGCGGGCAGGGCAGGTAAAGCAGGGGAAAACAAACTGTTGGAAAGGGTGGGGCGGGCAAAGCAACAAACTCAGGAACCTATGGCAGGGTCAGTGTGGGGCAGGCAAACAAACAGGTGGAAAAAAAGAACTTCCAAGGGGCCACGGTACCAGGGGGTGGGGGGGGGGAAACAAACTTAGCTGCAGGGGGCAGGTGAGGTGGGTGGGGCAGGCCACAAAGGGTAAAGGGGCAAGCTGCTACGAGGGTGGGTGAGTAGTGGGGAGGCCCTCTGCCCAATGCAACTCAGATGGTGGTGGGAGGAGGAGCAAATGGCCCCATCGAGGGGCAAGCAGCAGGTGCCAGTGGTTGGCTGGATTGGTAGAGGGGGAAGCAGTGGGAGTGGTGGCAGAAATTGGCGGGGCAGGGGGGGCAGCTGGGCTAGGGAGAGGGCTCAACGCCTCTACCCTGCCCCCCTCCCCCGCCACAGCAGCAAAGGCTACCACCACCCCAGGAGCACAGATGTTAGAGTCACTCAGTTCAGTACCTGCTGCAAACCCCCTGCACAGTGTCTTGCAGCAGTCTTCCTCCTCCTCTACGAGGCAGCAGGCTCAGGAGCAACAGTCAGCCAGGTGAGGACCCAGACAAGGAAGATGGAAGTGGTGGTGGTGGTGATAATGGGGTCCTCATTTCTCCTTCCGGAGGGGTGGAGGTGGGGCTGGAGGGGCAGGCTGGCAAGCCCCGCCCTTCCCCACACCAGGAGCTCCAGCCAGTAGCAGTCCTTCAGGGAGGGAGGGAGCTCCAGCCAGCAGAGCAGACTGACCAGTCTCTGAAGTGATGTGAGTGGCTGCCTGAGGACCCGGAGTGGGAGGACCCCTGCACTGAGCCCTGATAGGTGGAACCAGGGCCTAGTGCCCCTCCCCCAGGAAGTGGGTAGGAGGGGCAGGAAGTATAAAAGGCGGCCCAAAAAGCTCAGTGGGGAGGCAACCACCAGAGAGACCAGATGCCTCCTGAGCTGGGAAGCAGTGGAGGGGGCCGAGGGAGCAGAGGACTAGCCAGGGCCACTAGCTGATTCAGACCTGGAGGAAGTAGATAACTGGCTCAGATTGCACAGACTGCCGTCTGACCTGACCTTGGAGGAAGAAGATGACAGGTCTGGACCACCGACGGCCCAGACCGCCAAAGACTTGTTCGCGGTCCCGGAAGCTGCCGTGAACCTTGACCCCTCATGGCAACAAGTACACAAAGAAGGGGAAGGTGGAAGTGGCCCGGGGTAGCAGACCCCTGTCTGGCCGCAATGCTGACAGAGCGTGAGTTGGTGTGTTGCGGTGTGGATCTCTACTGACCGAGTGGCAAAGTGCTTTGTTGCTGCTAGGGCCCTGGGCTGGGATGCAGTGGAGTGGATGGGCCTGCTTCCCCACTGTCACCCCAACCCGGGGGTGGCAGTGTCCCCTTTCCTACGCCAGAATCCTGAGCCTCAGACTCTGGGTTGCCCCACCTTGATCCAGGGCCTGGGGTAATTGACTGCTTATCTGCTGCTCAGCCTACACCCAGGCCTGAGCTCCAGACTCTTTGTTGCCCAGCCTTGATCCAGGGCTGGGGCCAACTGACTGTTTCCCGCCCAGCCTGAGGACAGGCCTGGGCCCCAGCTGCAAGTGGAGACTGCTTCGTTCCCCATGGTGGCCAATGTATCAGTGACGTATTTCCCGGAGTGGGAAGGCCCCCGCACTGAGCCACTACACTGCCAATGCATGATTTTTCTCTTCAGTACATTTTGTATAGTTTTGTCTAGTCTAGTTTTAAAACTCTCAAGCAATGGGGTTTCCACCATTTCTTTGGGATTCCATTAAAATGTTCAGAACAACACAACACTTTTCCTAATATTCAGTCTAAATATTCCCTTTCTCTATTTCATTCTGTTTATTTTTCCAGTTTGACCACCACCTTACACTTCATTCATGAGATCTCTTCAGCCTTCTTTCAGGAAGGAAAACACAGTAGCTCCAAAACAGGTCTCAACAGTTGTTCCCTCATTGTCCATATCTGCTACCTGGTATAGAGTTATACCAAGTCCCTTTACATGTAAGCACAGGATATGAAGCTAATCCACTCAAATCGCTCCTGTTTGCCACTCCTGGTCATCATTATCTATTTTAGAGTTATTGATTACTCAGAACTACAGGATCTTGAATTGCTGGGTTGGCTAAGAACAATGAAAAGGAGTTTTTTCATAGTATATGAGGAACAAAAGAAACTCTATCAATGGATTAGGCATGGTGTATAGGTAGATCCTGAGCCAGCATTCAAACCCCAAGAGACTCAGGTGGGGTTGACCATCCAGGCAGACTCTTCCATTGCAGCTACATGTGAGCTCCCCTTTAAGTACCACAGATGGAAGTTGAGAAAGAGTCTAAGGCATACCTCACAATCAACACACAAAAGGGTTTGTACCAGTACAATAGGATAGTGTTTAGTATTGTTTCAGCTCCTTCTATATGGCAACAGGCAATGAACCAAGTTTTGCAAAGTATCATGAGAACACAGTGTTATTTGGATGTCATTATTGTGACCAGTGGAAGTGATGAAGAACATCTGAAAATGCTGAAAAAAGGTATTAAAATATTTAGAAGAGTTATGAGCTGATCACATAGAACATCAATTTTTTCAAGGACTTGATAGCTTATGGTGGGCACATTTTTGATGCAAAGGGCCCACACAAATCTTAGGAGAAGATTAAAGTAGTCCTGGAAGCTCCACTGCCAAAGTATGTGTCACAATTTAGATAATTTCTGGGATTTATCAGCCACTGTAGCCAATTTGTATCCAACCAAGTAACTGTACTGCATCTGCTGAATTGTTTACTACAGACTCGACAAAAGTGGGTTTGGTCATGTGAGTACTAAAGAGCTTTCCTGAAAGCAAAATAATTGGTCACATCAGACAGTGTATGTATACACTTTAACCCAGCCTTGCTCAGCAAGTTAGTATGTGATGCTTTCTCACATGGAATTGGGACAGTTATATAGCACACAATGCCTCAATATCTCTCACAGTGGCATAACGTAACTGCACAAATAGATAAGGACATTTTAAATATGGTAGGGAGCATGAAGAAATTTAATGAGTATCTATATGGGAGAAGATTCACCCTTTTCACAGACCACCAGCCCCAGTAGCAATCCTTCATCTGAGGAAGGGAGTTTCTGTGATAACAGCACCACAAGTGCAATATGGGGCTCTCTTCTTAGCTTATTATGTCTATGATATCAAATTCAAAAGAACAAAACCACATGCAAATGCAGATGGGCCCTCCCGCCTGCCCATGCTAGTTGAAGGACAACTTGTAATAGAGACAGAATCTATCAAATTTGTCAATTTGTTTCAGATTGAGTGTGCCACAGTGACTTGCAGTTTGATCAATCAAGCAAGAAATGAAGAGGGATCCCACAGTAGCTCAGGTTTATGAAGACACTCTGAAAGGCTGGAAATATACTAACAATCCTAATCTGGCACCCTGTTATGGATGCACAGGTAACTTTGACATACCTCAAGGGTGTGTCATGTGGGAAATTCATGTTATTATACCTAGTAAACTGTGCACAGTATTAGAATTGCTCCATGTAGGTCACCTAGGAGTAATAAAAAATAAGGTACTCACCAGAAGTTTTGTATGGTGGTCAGATATTGACCCACAAATAGAGTGGCTTGTTAAGGAATATTTAGGATGCCAACAGGTACAGCACATGCCTAAACCTTCACCATTACACCCCTGGGAATTACCATCAGCTTCCTGGAAACGTCTGCATATTAATTTCGCAGGACCATTTTGAGGAATGATGTATCTAGTAGTGGTGGATGCCCATTCCAAATAGCCAGAAGTTTTTGTTAATGAAAACCACCATAGCTGCAGTGGCATCAGATAATTTTTTAAGAGTGTTTGTGAGAACTGGACTTCCAGAATAAGTTATGAGTAACAACAGTCTTCAGTTTAGTTCAGAAGGATTTCAGTGATTCATGGAGAAAAATGGTATTAGACATATCTCAGCAGTATATCACCCAGCCACAAAGGGCTTGGTTGAAAGGTTTGTACAAACCTTTAAGCAAGCTCTGTGATCCATGACCGATGAGAAGGGGTCATTACAGCAGAAGCTATCACACTTCTTGCTAGTGTATCAAATTGTTGTATCTGCCACATTGAACAAAACTCCTGCAATGCTGTTTATGGACTGGATCTCAGCTCATGCTTGCACTTATTAAAGCCAAATCTACATCTACAAATCAGAAATTGTCAAATAAGTCAAGCTATGGCAAGATGGACTAGTGCACCTCATCAACTACATGTAGGTCAAACAGTGCTGGTGCCTGATTATCAGGGACCCAATACATGGCTTCCAGAAATTATTGGAATCTGTGACAGACCCAGACCAGTGGGGTACAGGAGTCTGGTCTTATTGGGATCCAGGAAGTGGGCGGGCAAAGCTTGCCCACTGCTAAAGGATCCCCCCCAGCCTAAGGCAGGCAGCAGTTCTGCGGAAAAGGACCTAGGGGTGACAGTAGATGAGAAGCTGGATATGAGTCAGCAGTGTGCCCTTGTTGCCAAGAAGGCCAATGGCATTTTGGGATGTATAAGTAGGGGCATAGCGAGCAGATCGAGAGACGTGATCGTTCCCCTCTATTCGACACTGGTGAGGCCTCATCTGGAGTACTGTGTCCAGTTTTGGGCCCCACACTACAAGAAGGATGTGGATAAATTGGAAAGAGTCCAGCGAAGGGCAACAAGAATGATTAGGGGTCTAGAGCACAGGACTTATGAGGAGAGGCTGAGGGAGCTGGGATTGTTTAGTCTGCAGAAGAGAAGAATGAGGGGGGATTTGATAGCTGCTTTCAACTACCTGAAAGGGGGTTCCAAAGAGGATGGCTCTAGACTGTTCTCAATGGTAGCAGATGACAGAACGAGGAGTAATGGTCTCAAGTTGCAATGGGGGAGGTTTAGATTGGATATTAGGAAAAACTTTTTCACTAAGAGGGTGGTGAAACACTGGAATGCGTTACCTAGGGAGGTGGTAGAATCTCCTTCCTTAGAGGTTTTTAAGGTCAGGCTTGACAAAGCCCTGGCTGGGATGATTTAACTGGGACTTGGTCCTGCTTTGAGCAGGGGGTTGGACTAGATGACCTTCTGGGGTCCCTTCCAACCCTGATATTCTATGATTCTATGATTCTATGATTCTATAAGGGGGAGATCCACAGGACCTGGAGGCCAACTAATCATGGGGGACAACTAATGAAGAACAGGGACGGGAGTGCGGTCAAAGGGTCAAAAGAAGGGAACCGGACGGGGACACTGAGCAGAGGACCCCGGACAGCGCCCACCGCTCCTCAAAGGCATCAAGGGGGTCGGTGGATGCCGCCCAGAGGAACTCTGCCCGGAGGCGTGAACGGACGGAGGATCGGAAATAGGCCCCGCAGTCGCAGGAGACTCCATCGGCCAACCTCCTCACCCTGGTTTTATAGATGGCCACTTTAGCCAGGGCCAGGAGGAGGTTGACCAGGAGGTCCCGCGACTTAGTGGGGCCGCGGACAGGGAGTGCGTAGATAAGAAGGTGAGGGGAAAAGTGCAACCAAAACCTTAACAAAATATTGGTGAGGAGCCGGAATGGGGCTGCAACCAGGCGCACTCCAGGTAGACGTGTGCCAGGGTTTCCCTCACGCCGCAAAAGGGGCAGGTGTCCGGGATTGGGGTGAACCGCGCCAAGTACACGCCCGTGCTCACGGCCCCGTGAAGGAGCCGCCAACTGATATCCCCGGCGGGCCTCGGGATACAGGAGTCTGGTCCTATTGGGATCCAGGAAGTGGGCGGGCTAAAGCTCGCCAACCGCTAAAGGATCTCCCCCCAGCCTAAGGGGGAGATCCACAGGACCTGGAGGCCAACTAATCACGGGGGACAACTAATGAAGAACAGGGACGGGAGTGCGGTCAAAGGGTCAAAAGAAGGGAACCGGACGGGGACACCGAGCAGAGGACCCCGGACAGCGCCCACCGCTCCTCAAAGGCATCAAGGGAGTCGGTGGACGCCGCCCAGAGGAACTCTGCCCGGAGGCGTGAACGGACGGAGGATCGGAAATAGGCCCCGCAGTCGCAGGAGACTCCATCAGCCAACCTCCTCACCCTGGTTTTATAGATGGCCACTTTAGCCAGGGCCAGGAGGAGGTTGACCAGGAGGTCCCACGACTTAGTGGTGCCACGGACAGGGAGTGCGTAGATAAGAAGGTGAGCGGAAAAGTGCAACCAAAACCTTAACAAAATATTGGTGAGGAGCCGGAATAGGGGCTGCAACCTGGCGCACTCCAGGTAGACGTGTGCCAGGGTTTCCCTCACGCTGCAAAAGGGGCAGGTGTCCGGGATTGGGGTGAACCGCGCCAAGTACACGCCCGTGCTCACGGCCCCGTGAAGGAGCCGCCAACTGATATCCCCGGCGGGCCTCGGGATACAGGAGTCTGGTCCTATTGGGATCCAGGAAGTGGGCGGGCAAAGCTCGCCCACCGCTAAAGGATCCCCCCCCAGCCTAAGGGGGAGATCCACAGGACCTGGAGGCCAAAAAATTACGGGGGACAACTAATGAAAAACAGGGACGGGAGTGCGGTCAAAGGGTCAAAAGAAGCGAACCGGACGGGGACACCGAGCAGAGAACCCCAGACAGCGCCCACCGCTCCTCAAAGGCGTCAAGGGAGTCGGTGGACGCCGCCCAGAGGAACTCTGCCCGGAGGCGTGAACGGACGGAGGATCGGAAATAGGCCCCGCAGTCGCAGGAGACTCCATCGGCCAACCTCCTCACCCTGGTTTTATAGATGGCCACTTTAGCCAGGGCCAGGAGGAGGTTGACCAGGAGGTCCCGCCACTTAGTGGGGCCACGGACAGGGAGTGCGTAGATAAGAAGGTGAGGAGAAAAGTGCAACCAAAACCTTAACAAAATATCGGTGAGGAGCCGGAATAGGGGCTGCAACCTGGCGCACTCCAGGTAGACGTGTGCCAGGGTTTCCCTCACACCGCAAAAGGGGCAGGTGTCCGGGATTGGGGTGAACCGCGCCAAGTACACGCCCGTGCTCACGGCCCCGTGAAGGAGCCGCCAACTGATATCCCCGGCGGGCCTCGGGATACAGGAGTCTGGTCCTATTGGGATCCAGGAAGTGGGCGGGCAAAGCTCGCCCACCGCTAAAGGATCCCCCCCCCAGCCTAAGGGGGAGATCCACAGGACCTGGAGGCCAAAAAATTACGGGGGACAACTAATGAAGAACAGGGACGGGAGTGCGGTCAAAGGGTCAAAAAAAGGGAACCGGACGGGGACACCGAGCAGAGGACCCCGGACAGCGCCCACCGCTCCTCAAAGGCGTCAAGGGAGTCGGTGGACGCCGCCCAGAGGAACTCTGCCCGGAGGCGTGAACGGACGGAGGATCGGAAATAGGCCCCGCAGTCGCAGGAGACTCCATCGGCCAACCTCCTCACCCTGGTTTTATAGATGGCCACTTTAGCCAGGGCCAGGAGGAGGTTGACCAGGAGGTCCCGCCACTTAGTGGGCCCATGGACAGGGAGTGCGTAGATAAGAAGGTGAGGAGAAAAGTGCAACCAAAACTTTAATAAAATATCGGTGAGGAGCCGGAATAGGGGCTGCAACCTGGCGCACGCCAGATAGACGTGCGCCAGGGTTTCCCTCACGCCGCAAAAGGGGCAGGTGTCTGGGATCGGGGTGAACCGCGCCAAGTACACGCCCGTGCTCACGGCCCCGTGAAGGAGCCGCCAACTGATATCCCCGGCGGGCCTCGGGATACAGGAGTCTGGTCCTATTGGGATCCAGGAAGTGGGCGGGCAAAGCTCGCCCACTGCTAAAGGATCCCCCCCCAGCCTAAGGGGGAGATCCACAGGACCTGGAAGCCAACTAATCACAGGGGACAACTAATGAAGAACAGGGACGGGAGTGCGGTCAAAGGGTCAAAAGAAGGGAACCGGACGGGGACACCGAGCAGAGAACCCCAGACAGCGCCCACCGCTCCTCAAAGGCGTCAAGGGAGTCGGTGGACGCCGCCCAGAGGAACTCTGCCCGGAGGCGTGAACGGACGGAGGATCGGAAATAGGCCCCGCAGTCGCAGGAGACTCCATTGGCCAACCTCCTCACCCTGGTTTTATAGATGGCCACTTTAGCCAGGGCCAGGAGGAGGTTGACCAGGAGGTCCCGCCACTTAGTGGTGCCACGGACAGGGAGTGCATAGATAAGAAGGTGAGGAGAAAAGTGCAACCAAAACTTTAATAAAATATCGGTGAGGAGCCGGAATAGGGGCTGCAACCTGGCGCACTCCAGATAGACGTGCGCCAGGGTTTCCCTCACGCCGCAAAAGGGGCAGGTGTCTGGGATTGGGGTGAACCGCGCCAAGTACACGCCCGTGCTCACGGACCCGTGAAGGAGCCGCCAACTGATATCCCCGGCGGGCCTCGGGATACAGGAGTCTGGTAGAAGGCAAATATATTGGTCACTGGATGAACAGTTTTCTGTTCCCTGAGTGACCAGAGCAGGGGCTGCCCTAGAGCAATCAGGAACCTGCCAGAACCAATGAAGACAGGCAAGCTAATCAAGACACCTGGAGCTAATTAAGAACTTTCTAGATTCAATTATGGCAGGCAGGCTAATCAGGACACCTGGTTTAAAAAGGACCTCCCATCAGTTAGTAGGGGGGTGCGCCAGGAGCAGGAAGTGAGAAGGTGCGCTGCTGGAGGAGTGAAGAGTTCAAGTGTGATTAGGCTTCAGGAAGAAGATCCTGTAGTGAGGGTAAAGAAGGTGCTGGGGGGAAGGCAATGGAGAAGTAGCCCAGGGAGTTGTAGCTGTCATGCAACTGATACAGGGAACATTGCAGACAGCTGCTATCCACAGGGTCCTGGGCTGGAACCTGATGTAGAGGGTGGGCCCGGGTTCCCCCCCATAACCCCAACTCCTGATCGGACACAGGAGGAGTTGAACCTGGTCTGTGAGAAACACCAGAAGGGAAGGTCATAATTGGAAAGGGATCTGCCCTGTCCCTGACCCACTAGTGGGACATAGAGACTGCGGGGATTGTTCTCTCTTTCCCCCATGCTGGCCAGTGATGAGGTTAGCTGAGTGGATGGCAGGTTTGAGCCACTAGCAAGAGTGCCCAAACTGAGGACTGCCGTGAATCTCTGAGGCAAGCAAATCTGCCAATAAGCGCAGGACCCACCGAGGCAGAGGAGGAATTTTGTCACGAATCATAGAATATTAGGGTTGGAAGAGACCTCAGGAGGTCATCTAGTCCAATATCCTGCTCAAAGCAGGACCTACACCAACTAAATCATCCCAGACAGGGCTTTGTCAAGCCAGGCCTTAAAAACCTCTAAGGATGGAGATTCCACCACCTCCCTAGGTAACCCATTCCAGTGCTTCACCACCCTCCTACTGAAAGTTTTTCCTAACATCCAACCTAAACCTCCCCCACTGCAACTTGAGACCATTGCTTCTTGTTCTGTCATTTTCCACCACTGAAAACAGCCTAGCTCTATCCTCTTTGGAACCCCACTTCAGGTAGTTGAAGGCTGCTATCAAATCCTCCCTCAGTCTTCTCTTCTGCAGACTAAATAAGACCAGTTCCCTCAGCCTCTCCTCATAAGTCATGTGCCCTAGCCCCCAAATCATTTTCGTTGCCCTCCACTGGACTTTCTCCAATTTGTCCACATTCCTTCTGTAGTGGGGGGCCCAAAACTGGACACAATACTCCAGGTGTAGCCTCACCAGTGCCAAATAGAGAGGAATAATCACTTCCCTTGATCTGCTGGCAATGCTCCTACTAATACAGCCCAATATGCCATTGGCCTTCTTGGCAACAAGGGCACACTGCTGACTCATTTCCAGCTTCTCATCCACTGTAATCCCCAGGTCCTTTTCTGCAGAACTGCTGCTTAGCCAGTCGGTCCTCAGCCTGTAGCAGTGCATGGGATTCTTCCTTCCTAAGTGCAGGACTCTGCACTTGTCCTTGTTGAACCTCATCAGATTTCTTTTGGCCCAATCCTCCAATTTCTCTAGGTCCCTCTGTATCCTATCCCTACCCTCCAGTGTATCTACCACTCCCCCCAGTTTAGTGTCATCTGCAAACTTGCTGAGGGTGCAATCCACGCCATCCTCCTGATCATTAATGAAGATGTTAAACAAAACATGGTTCATTTGTCCTATCCAGTACAAGTGGCACTATGTTTTGGTGCCACCACATTAAGATTCAGGGGTCACTCTGTAGCTGTCAACAGAGGCAAAATTCTGGGAGCAACGTGTTGTTCAGGTATTGGTGCCCCAGCTTGACACAGCAACCAATAATGTTATACAAGAAAGCAACTGTGCTGAACAACCAGCATCATCTGAGGGAACATCAGAGTCAGACATTACTGTCAACACACTACTTCCTTGGCAGATTGTTCAGAATGTTGTCAGATGCTATTCAGAAAGGAAACACAAGCCACCTCAAAAGACTTGACTTGTAACTGGACCTTGGGTTGTTCCCCCACAAATAGTTATGAAGTTGTTGTGCCCATTTGATTTTGGGGTGTGGGGGAGGATAGATGTGATGTATTTGAATGTATTGAGGAGTGTTGAATCTGTTTTTGTGAATTTGCAGTTATAGTTTCTTAAGCAGTTGCTTATGTTGAATCAGCTATTATATAGTGGATACTATGTTTTTCTTCATTCTGTGTGCAATGGAGTCAGTCAGCCATGGTGGTTCCAATGTGTGCATGTGCCTTTGTGTGTGTTTAAAAGCTCTTCTTCCTCTTGGCATGTTGGCTAGCATCAATTCATTCAGACTTATACTGTCCTTTTTTTCCCCCTGAAAGCATTATCTGCACCTGAATATTCTTGATCTGTTGTCTCTTACTTCTCCATTGCCAATGCATGTTTTTTTTCCTTTAAACAGCTCTTCACAAAGCCACATTGGAACATTTTTATTTCTTTCTCACGTTGCTTTCCCTTCCCCCAAAGTAACAATCACCTGTGCATCAAAGTCGTAGTGTCTTACAGGATTTCCCAGTCTTGTTTCATAATGGTTGATTTATTATACATCAGTCCATTGTGCTTTGCTGTCTAGAGACCCAATTTCAAAATTAGGTGCATTGAAAGACAGAGGACTAGACTGTTCTTTTAAAACATGCCTCTGAATAAGGGATGGTATGTAGGCCTGTATGTAGGTATGTAGGTATGTAGGCCACCACCTCAAAGCAAGACACACCACCCTGACATCATGCTTCTTAGGGTAAGGTATATGTTAAGTGCAGCCCCTACTCTCATCCAAGCACTGCACCTGATGTGAAAGGTTAAGGGAGTTATTACTGCTTCCTACAACTCTGTGTGGCTGTGTATGGCCAATACACAATTTCTATTATATTTGTATTTATATTAAATGGAGGAAGTAGCAGCTGAGCAGTAGTTTGTCAATACTGCAGATCCCAAGATTGGCTCTATGTGCTTCCCATCCATATGTGGGGGGGAATCAGCTATGGGCCATAGTTTAGAATTCTCTGGGCTCTCATTGATCCAGCGACCAACACGTTAGCCACTCTGGTCTTGGAGAATCCATGGAATGTTAGATTTTTACTCAGCAGCATTTCACTGAGTATGAGAAGTGTGTGATCAATTTCTGAGCTCAGGCACTTTGGTCATGTAACAAGTGTGGGAAATGATTTCTAAATGCAGCTAAAATTATTAAAGCTCAATTATTCATGCCAAGCCTCCCCTCACTGACAACCCAGCACCACTTTCAGATGAGATATTGTACTTAGTTCACAGACAGTGCTAGAGGTAGCAATTAATAATTAAATACCAGTTGGTGATAATTACATGATAACTTTATTGACCAAACTCAGAACAGAATAGGTCTTATGCTCCAGCTCTTATTATATAAAATGAATGTTCCAAGAACAAGGGATACCTGGTATGATATAAATACAAATTCATAAATAAAAGCATCACTTTTATGGTAGTAGGACCATAATCTTCAAAAAGTGTATTTAAAGAAAAACTGAAGAACACAGTCTAGCGCACATTCTTGCCTTTTGTAATTGCACCAAAGTCAATAAAATGAAACAGGGAATAATCCTGCCGTTTGTTAAGGCCAACATTTTCAAAAGAGGTCTCTGACTTTGGGCATCCCGAACTGAGTGCTTCAAAAATGAAGCATCCAAAAATCAGCAACCACTTTTGCAAATTTGTTAAGAACATAAGAACAGCCAAACGTCCATCTAGCCCAGTATCTTGCCTTCCGACAGTGGCCCGTGCCAGGTGCCCCAGAGGGAATGAACAGAACAGGTAATCATCAAGTGAGCCATCCCCTGTTGCCCATTTTCAAACGTCTTTCCTTTTAAGCAAATAATCCTCTCAGTTATTTATCTTATAATGCTGTAAACCAGAACAATGTTGATAAATGCAAACCAATGCATATTAGAAAACATAATCCCAACTAAACATACAAAAGGATGGGGTCTAAAATAGTTTTTCTCACTCAAGAAAGAGATCTTGAAGTCATTATGGATAGCTCCCTGAAAACATAATATGCAGCAGCAGTCAAAAAAGCTAACAGAATGTTAGGAACCATTGGGAAAAGGATAGATAATAAGACCGTAAATATCATAATGCTGTAGTAGGAAGAGGGCCTGAAACATAAGCCCATGTATCAGAGGCCTGGTATGAGGCCTGAGCTAAAGTAGTCAAAACGTTGTGTCCGGGTCACCAGTGTTGTCAGATGTTCATCTGTGCGAGTGTGTTCTCTTTGTGTGTTGTCCCAGCTCTGTGCAGATAGCTGGCACAGCATATCTCGAGCGAACTGCCCATTAAGACCACAAGACTTGGTTTAGTGATGAAGGCGTTTGGCCAGGTTTATTGTCGACGAAGCACGGTAATAGCACCTGGTAGACTCTACGAGGATACTAAGACATGTATGCTTGTGACAATGGACGGAGCTCAGTCAGTGGCAGGATTTTCCACTGCCTCCTCGGCTGGACAAAGACATTCCCTCTAAGATACATCTTTATACACCAATACAAACAAGTTACGTATCACCCTTGACTTATCAGGGTGCCACTCTCTGATGTATTAGGGCACCACCCATTGCCTTGTACCTGTTGGTTCGATCAAAACATTTATATTCATCATTCTGTCATCCTGACCTTATCCTTAAAATGGGTCAGCGTGTTCCTGTTATCTTTGGAGAATGTGTTTGGTATTGGGGTGTTCTGGTACCGCCCTTCTTGAATGTGCTTCCGTGAGTGCTTTGTGTCTGGCAACTCTTAGAAATATATGTTTTTGCAATATCAGCCCTATGCTTGCCAATTTCTGTGAGCAGGGCCTGCCTCTTGCTCACAGCTTAATGTTGCTTTATATCAGCAAAGTTTTGACTACTTGAGCTCAGGCCTCATATCAAGCCTCTGATACATGGGCTTATGTTTCAGGTCCTCTTCCTACTACAAACGCCACTCTATAAATCTACGGTACATCCACACCCAAAAGATAAATTAGAATTGGAAAAGGGACAGAGAAAAGCAATACAAATGATTAAGGGTATGGAACAGCTTCCATCTGAGGAGAGATTAAAAACTCAGAAAAGACTACTAAGGGGGGGATGTGATAGAGGTCTGTAAAATCAGGAATGGTGTGGAGATGGTGAATAGGGAATTGTTAGCTACCCTTTCACATAACGCAAAAACAGGGGGTCACCAAATGAAATTAGTAGATTGGAAGGTTAAAACAAACAGAAGTAAGAACTTTTTCACGCAAGGCACAGTCAAACTGTGGAACTCATTGCCAGGGGATGTTGTGAAGGCCAAAACTAAACTGGGTTCAAAAAAGAATTAAATAAATTCATTGAGGATAGGTTCATCAATGTCTATTAGCCAAGATGAACAGGGATGCAACCCCATGCTCTGATGTCCCTAATTTTCTGACTGCCAGATGCTGGGACTGGACAACAGGGGATGGATCACTCAGTACAGGAAAAGCTTTGTTATCCAGCATGTTGGAGAAATGAGGGTGCCAGTTAATCAAAAATTCCGGTTAACTAAGAGTTATACTTCCCAATGGAGTACCAATTTTAAAAGAATTAGAATACAATAAAATGAATAAAGTATGAAATAGTATACAGGTACTCTCCAACCCAGTAGTAGTACTGCAGTAGAGAGTGGTTAGTTTCTTGAAGCACTTAGGTGTATACTGGTAAAATTTTCTATACAGTAGGTTACCTTATGACACTACATATCACTATGGGCAGTGCATGGCGTACACCCAGATAATTAAAAATACATTTAACACTAAAACTATACTGAACATAAAATGTAATCTTTCTTTGATGATTCATAAGGCATTTCAGAATCTTGCAGTGCCTCAGGGTCATCATTATCAATATCAATTATCATTGTAGATGTAGAAAGTGTAGGAGATTGGGCTGAATCTGTAATGACCCTATGACACACCTTAGAAGCTGCTTTTTTGAATAAATCCCTGATATCAGCTTGCTTACTTATCTTCTGCCTCTTTTTCATAAAAGTAGAGTGCAGAATGTGCAATTGCATAACCTCCTGGGCAGTATACTAGTCCCAGTTACAAGATTGAAGATTTGTATTATGAGATATCAGAAATGCTGGTTAACAGAGCTTTCTGGTTGATAAAGTGCAGAATAACACAGCTTTTACTGTAATGGCCCTATTGTATTCATTCCCTCTGAAGCACCTTGCATTGACCATTGTCAGAAGACAGGATACTGAGCTAGATGTAATCTTTGTCTTGATCCAGTATGGCTATTCTTATATTCTAACACTTAATGTGACTAAAGTCTAAATTACTTTTCTCCATCAGGTCTTCCCCCCACCTCCCTTCCCTGTTTTGATACTAATACCAAAATGCATTTCTAGCTCTGAATGATGTTGGAAGAAAAACTTTTGGAGAAAACACCAATTCTTGATTTCATTATGCCATGCACAATGTGTCCATTTATGTTCATGGCATACAGAAAAGTTAAAATATTTTTTATGTTTTTATCTTTCTGGAAGGTTGCAGTGTAACATTCCTTTATTTCTTAGAATCCAGAATCCTAACACACAAGACCAAACAACAGAGGCACACAACAGGCTGATCCATAAGGCAGAAAGACACAACTCAACCCACCTTACTCTAAAATGGCTATTTGCAGACTGACTGCACAAGAGCCAGATTGCATGCTTCCCTTCAGAGCCTCTGAACTAGAAGTAGGAACAGGTAACACCTTATATTTAAAGTGATAGCTTGTAAGTTTAATATTGTTTTCAATACAACACAACTTAAGCCTGTGTAAAGTGAATGTGGTGCAAAACTCTACCATTTGGATTTACCAACATTTTTACATTCATGTAGGTGCAAATGACTACACAAGGTGTAAAGCAGGGGATAATCTGGTGCCATATGCACAGATATGTATATGTGATATATGTGTGTGCACTGAATTTCAGTGTGTACTTCAGAAATCAAAACTATAACAAGGAAAATGAACACCTGATAATCCTGGTGAAATGGCATCAAAACATTTTTACAAAGCCCCTTATTGTACATATCATCCAAAAAAAGCAGTAGTATTCCTAGAGAGACATTGTTCCCAGGAAAAAAGGAAGGACACAAAGTACTGTAACTAAGATTTTTTTTCAGCTGGACCCATACTTTTATCTGAGTAATAGCAATAGATGATCCAGAGATGGGCTGAGATGACCTATGAATTTGCCAAAACCTCAATTCTCCCATTTTAGTTTTGTCAGAATCATACCAAAGAACTATGCACCAAGACAGACTCATACACCATCTGCCTTGTTAAGAAAAATGACCAGCTGCCTTTTCTCTTCAATTTTGGAATTTGTTTTGGGTTGTATTTCCTTCTTCTTCATAACAATTGTTCCATAATGAGCTTTTGTGTGGCCTTGAAGCAGAGCGCTGTCTTTGTTGGACCGATTGAGAGGCTATAAATCAGTTCTACCCCCCCCCCAGAAGGGGGAAACCCAGATGGTGACACGACCGGAAGGCTGAGTTGCAAAGAGGATACTGCCTTCTGGGAGCTGAGAGAGGAGCCGTAGGCAGGAACAGAGAAATTGTGCCAGTGTGCAGACCACGGACATGGGTGTAGGCCTTGAGCTAATCCCCAGCACGA
Organism: Chelonia mydas; assembly: GCF_015237465.2. Lineage (NCBI taxonomy): Eukaryota > Metazoa > Chordata > Testudines > Cheloniidae > Chelonia > Chelonia mydas. Next base: position 144,150,989 of record NC_057850.1, on the reverse strand, counting down.
CCAGGAGGAGGCGCCAATCTGGCATTGAGAGCTGGCCCCCATGACAAAAGGAAGTTAAAGTAATCAGAAAAAAATCCCTGGCTGTCAGAGCTAAGGACAATGAGGAATTTTTTTTTAAGTATATAAGGAATAAAGAAATCCTAAAAAAGGTATAGGCTCATTACTAGATGGAGATGGTAAAATTGTTAATAATGCATAAAAGGAAGAAGTGTTCAATAAATATTTCTGTTGTGTATATGGAAAGAAGCAAGATGATGTACTTATATCACATAGGGATGATGAAATACCTTCCAGTCCATAAGTAACCAAGGAGGATTTTAGATAATTTCTACTAGGGATACAATTTTAAATAAGAAGACCCAGACAACTTGCACCAAAAATTTCCTAAAAGAGCTGTCTGAGAAGATCTCTGGCCTACTAATATTAATTTTAATAAATCTTCAAGTACCAGGGAAACTTCAGAAATAAAAGTACTAATGTTGTGCTGATATTCAAAAAATGCAAGCAGGATGATCTGGGTAAGTATAGGCCAGTTAACCTGACCTCAATCCCAGGCAAAGAAATGAAAGAGCTGGTAGAGAATTCAATTAAAGAATGGGAATGTTTTCACTAACAGTCAACATGGTTTTATGGAAAATAGATCTTGTCAAACAATTGCCATCTAATTCTTTGATAAGATTTAAAGTTTGGTTGATAAAGATACTGAACAGACAATGTATTTAGAATTTTATCAGGCATTTCACTTAGCACTGCATGACATTCTGATTAAAAAGTTAACACTATACAATATCAATAAAGCACACATTAAATGAATTAAGAACTCGCTAACTGACAGATTTGTCAATGTGGAACCATCATTGAATGGGGGTGTTTCTAGAAGGGTTCTGCAGGGATTGGTATTAGGCCTGACACTAGTCAACATTTTCATCAATGAGCCAGAAGTTAATATAAAATCACTGCTGATAAAATTTGCAGATGACACAAAGATTGGTGAAGAAGTAAATAATGATGAGGACAGGGCAGTGATATGGTATGTCTACACTGCAGTCAGAGGTGTGACTGCAGCACATGTAGATTTACCCAAGCTAGCTGCTATGTAGCTAGCCTGAGTAACAACAGCAGTGAAGTTGTGGGCAGTAGCATGGCCAGCAGCTCAGGCTAGCCACCTGAGTACATATCTAGAGACCTGGGTGGGCTTGCACAGGCCATGCTGCCACCTATGCAGCCCTGGCTTTACTGCAATTGTTATTTGAGCTAGCTAGATCAAAGCTAGCTCAGATATGTCTACATATGCTGCAGTCACACTTCTGATTGCTCTATACAGGTATGTCTACACTGTAGTCTGGATTTCATGGTAAAATGAGCCCATTCAAACAAAATGCATTTTAATCAACCAAATGCAAAGTTATAACTCTAGGAGCAAGGAATGTAGGCCATATCTACAGAACAGGGGACTATATTCTGGAAAGCAGTGACTCTGAAAATAATTTTGAGGTCACGCTAAAGAATTTTGAGATCAAGCAACTCAACATGAGCTTCCAGGGCATGCCATGGCAAAAAGGGATAGTGCAATCATAGAATCATAGAAGGTTGGAAGAGACCTCAGGAGGTCATCTAGTCCAGTCCCCTCCTCAAAGCAGGACCAATATCAACTAAATCATCCCAGCCAAGGTTTTGTCAAGCTGGGCCTTAAAAACCTCTAAGGATGGAGATTCCACCACCTCCCTAGGTAACCCGTTCCAGTGCTTCACCACCCTCCTAGTGAAATAATTCTTGAATGTATAAACAGGAAAGTAGTGAGTAGGAGCAGGGAGGTGATTTTATCTCTATATATGGCATTAGTGAGACTGATACTGAAATACAGCATACAGTTCTGGTGTCTACGGATTAAAAAATTATGTTGAATAATTGGAGAGGGTGCAGAGAGCAGCCACAAAAATGATTTGAGGACTGGAGGAAATGTCTAATAGGGAGAGATTTAAAGAGCTCCATTTGTTTAGTTTATCAAAGAGACAACTGAGAAGTGACTTGATTTAACTGTATAAATACTTTCAAGGGGAGAAAATACCAGAGCTCTTTTGTCTAGTGAAGAAAGTCATAACAAAAACTAGTAGTTGGAAACTAAATCCAGAAAGATTCAAATTAGAACATAGGCACAATTTTTTTAATTCTGAGGGTGATTACCCACTGGAACAAACTACCAAGGAAAGTGATGGTTTCACCATCTCTTGATGTCTCTATACCACGACTGGATGCCTTTTTGGAAAATATGTTTTTACCAAACCCAAGTTATTAGACTCAATACAGAGATAACTAGGTGAAATTCAGTGGCCTATGAGAAACAGGAGGTCAGACTAGATGATCTAATTGTTCCTTCTGACCTTAAACTCTGATTCTATGAATGTCCTGAGGTTACCATATGAAAACATGTCATGCTCCTTCCTGCTACACCATCTCTTGCCTCTGCTTTGCCAGCAATAATTAATTTCTTGGAACTCACCCTGGCGTGTTTTTGAGCATTAATTTAGAATGTGTAAAAACTCAATCACTGGAGAAGGCAAAGGAGTATATTTTTCGTTTAATCCTCCTTATGTGATGAATCACATGTGTTCAGATGAACACCATTAGTCTACAGAGGAAAGAACATTGGGTTGGGAGATTTTCAGGACTAAGTGACAAGTTACTACTTTGGGAGTGACTATGCAAATGAGATAAATAACATTTGTGCTGAATTCAGAGTAGCAGCCGTGTTAGTCTGTATTCGCGAAAAGAAAAGGAGTACTTGTGGCACCTTAGAGACTAACAAATTTATTTGAGCATAAGCTTTCATGAGCTACAGCTCACTTCATCTTCATCGGATGAAGTGAGCTGTAGCTTACAAAAACTTATGCTCAAATAAATTTGTTAGTCTCTAAGGTGCCACAAGTACTCCTTTTCTTTTTATTAGTGCTGAAGTGAACTATCATTCACTCCTTTCACTGAGAGAACTTGCACCAGGTCATTTCAGACAGAATAGGGAACAGAATACAGGCCTCTAATATAACAGGACCAAAGCTCACGCATTTTTGCCAGAGTCTTTCAAAATGAACACAGGAAAAATCAGTGCTTCTGGAAACCACAGTATGCCTCTGTGTCATCCTTCATAAGCTCGGTCACATATAGAGGTTTATGACACTGCTATTGCTTTTATACTAAGACATCTGGTTCTTTATATTAAGTCATAGAAGCTCGTGCTTTTACTTCCAAAGGTCTAATGTTCATTGCTCACAGACAACCTAAACATGGGTTTTGGTTACATTTGACTGTGCAGTCTGTAACCACTAGTCCATAATCAGATCCAGAGCCAAGAAGAGACACCAAAATCCTGATGCCCAGAATTCCACTGCTTTCTTACAAATATTTGTATAACCCATTGGCAGTGTAAGTCTTTAGTCTCCCTGAATGGGCTGATCGACACAGAGGATAATTCCATGCTTTCCCCCTTACCAGTCACTCATTGAGCTGAAAAGGATGAGAACTGAGCTGTGGATCTTAATGATTTGATGTTGAAATATATTGTTTTATAACTGAATTGGATGTTGTGTTAATATTTGTTTTACTGTTGCATTTTTAGTGTTTGTATATTTGTTAGTGGGAACTTTCCCTTTAAGAACAGGGTGTGGCAGAAAGTGCGTGTCTGAGACTGAAAGCAAAGTATGGGAGATTTTTCCTGTGAGTTCAGAGAGTAGAAGCTCCTAAAAAGAACATGATTTAATAAATGTATCTTTCCAGAAAGAAAGCCTCATTCTCAAAATAGTAACATCAGCAGTTGTGAAGAACTGGTGTCTACGTACGTTATTAATAAGTACTGTCCATGAAAAATTTCTTGTGAGAAACCTGGAATGAAAAGTTTTTGTCTGAAATGTTTTGGTCAAAAATGTACCCACAGAAAGCTTTGAACCAATTCAAAATTTCAATTTTTGTTTTGAGTCGACATTTCAAAACAAGACATCAATTTTTGTTTCAACATAAAATGTCATTTCATTTCTGTTTGTTTGTATTTTGGTTTAAAAAGAATGAAAAGACATTTTAAGTCAAAATGAAACTAACACTGTTGTTTCCAAGCCAAATTTTGACATAAATATTGGTTTGTTTTTTTTAAAAAACTGAAAAGCTAAAACACATGATATTTTAAATCAAAATTAAAAGATATGTTTCATTTCAAAATGTCAATTTTAATGAATATTTTCACTTCCATATTCCCTCTGGACAAATCAAAAGTTTCCATCAGAACTGACGTTTCCTGCAAAAATAATTCAGTGTTGATTTATAATGTTGACTAATTCTTTTAATGAGCTTGTCAGGGTTCCCTCCGCATTCTGAACTCTAGGGTACAGACATGGGGACCCGCATGAAAGACCCCCTAAGCTAATTTCTACCAGTTTAGGTTAAAAACTCTCCAAGGCACAAATTCTCCCTTGTACCTTGGATTCGGTAATGCTGCCACCACCAAGTGATTTAGACAAACTCAGGGAAAGGACCACTTGGAGTTCCTACTCCCCCCTAATATCCCCCCAAGCTCCCATACCCCCTTTCCTGGGGAGGCTTGAGAATAAACAAGATGAGCACAGACCAACCTTGGATTTTTTTAGGACACTAAAAAAACCCAATCAGATTCTAAAAGAAACAGAACTTTATTAGAAAGAAAAAAGGTAAAAGAAGCACCTCTGTAAAATTAGAATGGAAGATAATCTTACAGGGCAATCAGATTCAAAAACACAGAGGATTTCCCTCTGGACCAAACTTCAAAGTTACAAAAAGAAAACCAGGAATACACCTTCCTCTCAGCACAGAGAAAATCACAAGCCAAAACAAAAATAAGCTAACGCATTCCCTTGCTAGTACTTACTAATTCTAATGGAGTTGGATTGCTTGCTTCCTTGATCTGTGTCTGGCAAGCACACAGAACAGACAGACCAAAACCTCCCCGCCCCGAGATTTGAAAGTATCTTGTCCCCTTATTGTTACTTTTGGTCAGGTGCCAGCCAGGTTACCTGAGCTTCTTAAACCTTTACAGATAAAAAAGGACTTTGTTCCTCTGGCCAGGAGGGATTTTATAGTACTGTATACAGAAAGGTTGTTACCCTTCCCTTTATATTTATGACAGAGCTTTGTAGCCTCTCATGTGTAGGTCACCAGTTTGAATTCTGCCCTGTATAGCAGGGATTAAAAGTTGTCCCCATCTAATGGATGTGTTGTAGCACCTGTGTGAGATTAATTTAGTGAGTCCCAGATCAAGCTCCCATGTCACAAACCAACCACCACAATTTGCACTAAATTTTAAGTTTTTCAGGAGCAGGGACACTCTCTCTTACTACGTATTAGCAGGGTGATTAACACAACGGAACCACAAACTTGATTAGGTTCTCTAAGGAGAACTCCTTCAATGAGTGCCAAAATTGCATTATTTACCATACATTTACAAGAGTTAGCAATACTATAATGTTTATGCACACGCACACATAGATGCACACATGCACACTGGGGATGGATGGTGGTAAGTCAAAAATTAGAAGACCAACCAAAAATGTGATTTTAACTTTCTTCCCCCCCCCACCTTTTCCCCAACCCCAGTCTCATGAGTTTTGTGCCAATCTCATGATTTTTGGGATACTCGTTGTGTCAGAAGTTATACTGACGGGAAAATAGAGCAGTTGCTTCCAGTATTGCCACTCTTAGGAGTTCAAAAGTCAGGAGAAGGACACAAAAATCGTGAGACTTTTTTGGTCCATGTCCTGATTTTTGAACTTTTAGGAGGAATTCCTCTGCACTGCAACATATATAGATTCTTTCTGCTTAAAAATTCAATCTGTAATGCATGGACAAAAATGAAGACCTTCCCTTGGCTGGAGATTGTCACCCTACTCTTAACACTTGAGATAAGAAAGTTGTCATATTTATTCTCTTTATCACATTCCTCTTTCACTCTATTAACTCTCTCCTTATCCCTATATCCTCCCCTCACCATTATTCCTACCCCCACATCTTCCTCTCACTTCTCAGCCCTGATCTACACTACGAGTTTAGGTCAAATTTAGTAGCGTTAGATCGATTTAATCCTGCACCCTTCCACACAATGAAGCCATTTTTGTCAACTGAATAGGCTCTTAAAATTGATTTCTGTAGTCCACCCCGACAAGGGGATTAGCGCAGAAAGAGACATCGCCGGGTCGAATTTGGGTTAGTGTGGACACAATTCGATGGTATTGGCCTCTGGGACCTACCCCACAGTGCTCCATTGTGACCGCTCTGGACAGCACTCTCAACTTGGATGCACTGGCCAGGGAGACAGGAAAAGCCCCGTGAACTTTTGAATTTCATTTCCTGTTTGGCCAGAATGGCAAGCTGGTCAGCACAGGTGACCATGCAGATCTCATCAGCAGAAGTGACCATGGAGTCCCAGAATTGCAAAAGAGCTCCAGCATGGACCGAACGGGAAGTACTGGATCTGATTGCTGTATGGGGAGACAAATCTGTGCTATCAGAACTCTGTTCCAAAAGACAAAATGCCAAAATATTTGAAAAAATCTCCAAGGGCATGAAGGACAGAGGCTATCACAGGGACCCGCAGCACTGTCGTGTGAAACTTAAGAAGCTCAGGTAAGCCTACCAAAAAACCCAAGAGGCAAACGCCCTCTCGGGGTCAGAGCCCCAGACATGCCACCTTTATGATGAGCTGCATGCAGTTCTAGGGGGTGCCCCTACAACTACCCCACACCTGTACATGGACTCCTGCAAGGGAGTCTCACGCAACAGGGATGAGGATTTTGGGGATGAGGAGGGAGAGGTTGAAGATAGCGCACACCAGGCAAGCAGAGAAACTGTTCTGTCCGACAGCCAGGAACTGTTTATCACCCAGGAGACAGCACCCTGCCAACCTGGGCTCCCAGACCTTGAAGGCGGAGAAGGCACGTCTGATGAGTGTACCTTTGTAAATATAATACATGGTTTAAAACCAAGCAAATGATGAATTTGTCCTGAAGATTTGGGATGCATTCATGGCCAGTACAGCTACTGGAAAAGTCTGTTAACATGTCTGGGGATGGAGTGGAAATCCTCCAGGGACATCTCAGTGAAGCTGTCCTGAATGTACTCCCAAAGCCTTTGCAAAAGGTTTCTGGGAAGGGCAGCCTTATTGCATCCTCCATGGTAGGACACTTTACCACGGCAGGCCGGTAGCACGTAATCTGGAATCATTGCATAAGAAAGCATGGCACAGTGTGGTCCCGGTGTTTACTGGCATTCAAGAAACATCTGTTCTTTATCTCTCTGTGTTATCCTCAGGAGAGTAATATCATTCATGATCACCTGGTTGAAATAGGAAAATTTTATTGAGGGGACATCAGAGGGGGCCGTTCCTGCTGGGCTGTTTGCCTGTGGCTGAAAAGAAATCATCCCCGCTGTTAGCCACGTGGTGGGGGAGGGGGGAAGGGAGAAGCGATCATCCCAGAGAATTGGGTGTGTGTGGGTGTTTACACTTGGGTTTATGCTGCACGTTAACCCGAAAACATCAGCCCCTCCTTTTAAATGGCCAATGTGTCTTTTTCAATTTTACTCTCCCTTTTTTTCCCTCCCGCAGCTGCAAATGTTTCAACGCTGCCACTAGCATCTCCATCCCAGAGGCTAGCACAGATAAGAGGCAAAAAAAATGCACTCGCAATGAAATGTTCTCTGAGCTCATGTAGTCCACCCAAACTGAAAGAGCCCAGCAGAATACGTGGAGGCAGACAATGGCACAGTCCAGGAAAGCACAAAATGAAAGCGAGGACAGGAGGGATGCGCGAGAGGACAGGTGGCAGCAGCATGATGAAAAGAGGCAGGTTGCAATGCTGAGGCTACTGGAGGATCAAACTGAAATGCTCCGGTGTATGGTTGAGGTGCAGGAAAGGCACAGACTGCCACTACAGTCCCTGTGTAACCAACCGCCCTCCTCCCCAAGTTCCATAGCCTCCTCATCCAGATGCCCAAGAATGCGGGGTCGGGTGCTCTGGGCACCCAACCACTCCACACCAGAGGACTGCCCAAGCAACAGAAGTTTTAAAGTTTTAAAGTGCAGTGTGGCCTTGTCCTTTCCTCCTCCTCCCACCCCTCCCTGGCTACCTTGGCAGTTAATCCCCCTATTTGTGTGATGAATTAATAAAGAATGCATGAATTTGAAACAACAATGACTTTATTGCCTCTGCAAGCAGTGATTGAGGGGGGTAGGCTTACAGGGAAGTAGAGTGAACCAGGGGGGCGGGTTTTCATCAAGGAGAAACAAACAGAACTGTCACACCGTAGCCTGATCAGCCATGAAACTGGTTTTCAAAGCTTCTCTGATGTGCAGCACGCCCTGCTGTGCTCTTCTAATGCCCTGGTGTCTGGTTGATTGTAATCAGCAGCCAGGCGATTTGCCTCAACTTCCCACCCCGCCATAAACATCTCCCCCTTACTCTCACAGATATTGTGGAGCACACAGCAAGCACTAATAACAATGGGAATATTGGTTTAGCTGAGGTTTAACTGAGTCAGTAAACTGCACCAGCGTGCTTTTAAATGTCCAAATGCACATTCTACCACCATTCTGCACTTGCTCAGCCTGTAGTTGAACAGCTCCTGCCAACTGTCCAGGGTGCCTGTGTATGGCTTCATGAGCCATGGCATTGAGGGGTAGGCTGGGTCCCCAAGGATATCTATAGGCATTTCAACATCCCCAACATTTATTTTCTGGTCTGGAAAGTAAGTCCCTTGCTGCAGCTGTTCATACAGACCAGAGTTCCTGAAGTTGCAAGTGTCATGTACCTTTCCCGGCCATCCCACGTTGATGTTGGTGAAACATCCCTTGTGATCCACCAGTGCTTGCAGCACCATTGAAAAGTACCCCTTTCGGTTTATATACTGGCTGCCTTGGTGCTCTGGTCCCAAGATAGGGATATGCGTTCCATCTATTGCCCCACCACAGTTTGGGAAATGTGAAGGTCATAGTGGATGGCTTTGCTGCAATGGGATTCCCTGACTCACTACCCTTGATAGCAGCAGCTCAGTGATTGCATTGGCTACTTGGATCACAGCAGCCCCCACAGTAGATTTGCCCACTCCAAATTGATTCCTGACTGACTGGTAGCTGTCTGGCGTTGCAAGCTTCCAGAGGGCTATCGCCACTCGCTTGTGAACTGTGAGGGCTGCTCTCATCTTGGTATTCTTGTGCTTCAGGGCAGGGGAAAGCAAGTCACAAAGTTCCATGAAAGTGCCCTTACGCATGCGAAAGTTTCGTAACCACTGGGAATCATCCCAGACCTGCAACACTATGCCGTCCCACCAGTCTGTGCTTGTTTCATGGGCCCAGAATCGGTGTTCTACGGCATGAGCCTGCCCCATTGCCACCAGGATGGCCAAATTGCCAGGGCCCATGCTTTGAGAGAAGTCTGTGTCTATGTCCTCATCACTCTTTCTCGTCACCACACTGCCATCACCTCCTTGCCTGCTTTTGCAGGTTCTCGTTCTGCATATACTGCATGATAATGCGTGAGGTGTTTACAATGCTCATAACTGCTGCGGTGATCTGAGCGGGCTCCATGCTTGCTGTGGTATGGCATCTGCAGGAGAGCAGGGTTGCAGGAAAAGTGGTGGTTGGATGACCAGTTTTGCAGACCTACTGCACCGTCTGCTGCCAGGACACAACAGCTGAGCAGGCTTCACGCTTGCCGTGGTATGGCAAGACGAGCAGCTGAGCAGAGTTGCAGTGGAAGCGGCCCTGCGAGAGCACCAGGAGAGCAGAGTGCCAGCAGAAGCGGTGGATGACAATGGTCATATAGAGGACCTGCGAGGTGGATTCATAGCATCAGGAGAGCAGAGTTGCAGCAGAAGCAGTGGATGACGACGATGGTTTGCAGACCTACTGCACCGGCTGCTGAAAGCAGTATGGCACCCACACAGAAAAAAGGTGTGAAACAATTGTCTGCCGTTGCTTTCACGGAGGGAGGGGCGACTGATGACATGTACCCAAAACCACCCATGACAATGTTTTTGCCCCATCAGGCATTGGGAGCTTAACCGAGAATTCCAATGGGCGGCGGAGACTGCGGGATAGCTACCCACAGTTCAATGCTCTGAAAGTCGAAGCTAGCCTCTCTACTGTGGACACACTCCGCCAACTTAGTGCGCTTAGTGCATTAGTGTGGGGGACACACACAATCGACTGTATAAAAATCGCTTTCTAAAAAAAAAAAACAACTTCTATAAATTCGACCTAATTTCGTAGTGTAGACATACCCTCAGACCCATCCCTTTCACCTCCAGACTACTTCACTTACCGCCCATATTTTCCTGTATTCCCCACCAGTATTGTAATGAACCAGCTTGCTTGTTACTGGGTATCTTTCCTCCACCCTGGTTGAATTGAAATGAAAGGATCCAGTTGAGAGGTAGCAGTAGCCACAGTATAAAGATACAAGGCATCAGCCTGCAGGCAGAACAACAGTGTGGAGGGGCCCCAGGAAGACTCTTATCTTTACATCCCTATACTGGAGTGCCTTTAGAGGCTGGGTTAGGAACTGTTGCTTTGATCCTTATTGTAAATTTAAACTAATTTTTCCTAGGGCATTTTAATCTTTTAGTTTCTGTTCCTATTTCCTTATGAAAGAAGAAGTAGTAACATTTACAACTTAATAGAAAAGTCTGAAATCCACTGAAGGCTTCAGGAGATGCAGCGTGCAACTTTGCTTTACCTCCTGGAAATGAAATGGTGGGGCACTTGTTCACAATGTATTTGATGGTTTGGAGGTCTTTGTATTCACACTGTAGTGAATCCTTTAACCTCCATTTTTGCATCAGGTGTGCAGATCTTCCATGTAATGTCCTAACACAGTTGACGGTTGCCCGTTGTCTTTGGCAGAGCAAGAAAGCAAGCAGTTCAATGGTGGCATCATCTATGAGGTGCTTCTTGTTTAAGTCAGAGCCTGCCTATTGCATCCACCAGGTTGAAGTTGGATGACAGCATAGCTTCTCTAGCTATCCAGAATAGTCAGCAGGACTTAAGACGAGTAAGAGATGGGTGAACAAGGTTGTCTTTGAGTGGGAGCTTTTGGTTAGCGTGAGCTTTCTTGTACTCACGCAACATAGCCATCTCTCATGGGACGATTGGAGGAAGGATGTTTGTGAAGACTGTAAGGGAAGGCAGCAGAGTGGACTTCAGGGTGGCAGTTACAAATCTCATTCCTGCATTTAGCTGGATATCGATGAGCTCCATATGCAAGCTTCTTCCCCAAACGGGTGCGCAGTACTGGGGTATGGAATAAACTAAAGCCACCATTGCCATTCATAGCATTTGAGAATCACAACCCCAGCTAGATTCTGCTAGCTTTGGGATGATATTGATGCAACGTTTTGTTTGTTACCTGCTTAAGATGTTGTTGGTAAGTCAGGCGATCAACAGTGACTCTTAGGTAGCTGGGGGTTAGGATCATGAGTGGTTGCCTTGACACCTAAGTTTATGTTCAGCATCTTCTTAGCTTCAAAATTGGTGAGATGGAAAGCTGACACCACCATTTTTGATGGATTGGGTTTGAGCCACCAGTACTAAAAGTTTTCCATCCTCTTCAGATCAGCATTAAGGGTGTCTTCCGCTTCTTTCAGTGTTGCAGCCTGTGTCATTAGTGCCAATTTGTCAACATAAATGAACTTGCAGCATGTCATTTCAGGCACATCACCTATACATAAGTTAAAAAGGGTGATGGTAGTACTGATCCCAGAGATTTTTTTTTTTTTGTAATTAGGCATAGTCATTAGGCTGCAATTAGGACAATTAGTTTTTTATTAACCTGACTTCTGAGATGGATACGGAATGTTCTGTCCAAAAGCACTGACTTCATGAGTCAAAATGTCTGGTTGCATTGAACAGGTTGGATAGCTTCAGCAGTAGGCCCTTTTGTCAGATGGTGCCATAGGCTGATGAGAAGTTAATGAAAGCTGTGACTATTTTAAGCTTCTGCTAGAAGCTGGCCTCAATATGTGTAGTCAGTGCAAGCACTTGGTCATAGCAGATTCACCATGCCCTTGTTATGTTTATAAGAACACACGGGATCTTTTTCAGGGGAAAAGGCAATACACTGCATTTATTGAAGATACAACATTTAGCATACGCATTCAATCACACACATACACACACACACACTCCTGCCAGTCAATGTTATAGTTACCAGTCCAGAGTCTGGATCAATCTAGTGGCTAGCTAGGTTGATCACAGGTAGGGAGGAGCCGGGTTCTGTCGGTCGCAACATGATGCTCCAGGGAAGTCTTGGCAGGATGAACCCAAAGTTTCATGGCAAGGCACCCTGTTTATATAGTGATTTTTCTTCATTGGGACCAATGAGTTTTGCACCATCATGCTGTAATCAATTGCTGTTTGACGAATGCTTGTTTTCTTAAATTGTTCTTCTCATCCTTTATTTTGTTTTTTCATCAACTCTCAGGAAATTCTCCCATGCTGGTTTTGATCACAGCTATCTTGTCCCCATTGATAGGTGCCTGTCTCAGCTTTAGAGTCCTCAATCTTAACTGACTTATTTTAACTTTCAAAAATGTGAAACACAATGAAGTTCTAAAAAAAGAAAAAATAATTATTACATTTTAGCAACATTAAGTTAGCACTTAAATGTGAGCATTATTCAATACTGTACAATTAGAAAAGAAAAATAAAACTAAGCAGAAATAAAACAAAGATAGCAACTATAAAAGAAAAAAAACATTTTAAATGCATTTATGGCAGCAGGCCAACTCTTCAAGCAGCTTAATGACTGTGAATCTTTTCTCTCTGTGTTGGGGAAGGAAGCCTAATGACTCTCCCTCCCCCACACCCTTCTAATTAATTTTTGTATGTTTGTCTAGTCAGTTTAGATTGCAATCTCTTCAAGGCAAGGAATGTGTCTTGTAACTTCCTTAATGTGCTTTATAAACCGCCATGTACACTGATAGCATGATATACAAATATATATATTATATATACGTTCACACACAAACACACACATACAATGTTGGTTCTAGAAAATCCCAGCCGACCAAGATGCTCAACTTTCAATGAGTTTACCTTCCCCCACCCCCCACCAACAGCATGTAGTAAAGTAAGTGTTCAAAACATTTAAGTAGGCTTGCTAACAGATGGCACTACAATGCAGTGGGGGCAAAAGATCTATCTGGCTTTAAGATTAAACTCGATAAGTTTATGGAGGAGATGGTATGAGGGGATAACATGGTTTTGGTAATTAAATATTCATGGTAAATAGGCCCAATGGCCTGTGATCCGAGTTACCCAGGAAAGAATTTTCTGTAGTATCTGGCTGATGAATCTTGCCCATATGCTCAGGGTTTAGCTGATCACCATATTTGGGGTCGGGAAGGAATTTTCCTCCAGGGCAGATTGGAAGAGGCCCTGGAGGTTTTTCGCCTTCCTCTGTAGCATGGGGCACAGGTCACTTGCTGGAGGATTCTCTGCTCCTTGAAGTCTTTAAACTACGATTTGAGGACTTCAATAGCACAGATATAGATGTGAGGTTTTTTGCAGGAGTGGTGGGTGAAATTCTGTGGCCTGCGTTGTGCAGGAGGTCAGACTAGATGATCACAATGGTCCCTTCTGACCCAAATATCTATGAATCTATGAATGCAATCAAAAAGGTAGGTGGCTGCTTATATATGGATATTCTTGATGGAACATTTGATTATATTTGACACTGGAGAAACAGTAGGTGGTCAATTAACTGGTCAATTGACTGTCTTGCCAAGCCTATCTTAGATTTCTTTCTGGTGGAAAAGTGTCCATATTACATCTCAGAAACCACCATCAGAATTGGCAATGTTAGCAAAAAAGAATGGAAAACTTTCATCACCCTAGAGAGTGGTTCCAGTTTATACAGTGCAAGAATGTTTTCCATGAAAGTAAATGTCTTTTTAGCAGAATTTCTCAAATTCATCATTAGACTAAAACGAGGTCAACTAACCTTTACTGGACTGTCAACACTATTTCATTTCTTTTTAAAAAATCTGAAAAAGGAGATTTGAACAAATGAATTCCACATTTAAATAACATTACGTCTAGAGTTGGTTGAACTGTTCAGTATGAATAATATACATTAGTAATTTAGTCCTTTTTTGGTTACTGAATCAATTTTCTTCAAAAATATTAATTATTAATAATCACTCAATAGCTTGGATAATAATTTCAGAATATTTCAGGTGATATTGTTTTTACTCCCTGACTGCATAACTTCCAGACCCAAACCACTTCCAAGACAACAGTGAAAACTCTTCTAGTATGAGTATTTATACAAATACCTACTTACATAAGTATTCATATTTCTTCTTTGTGCAAATATTTTTTACACACAAAACTTTATTCATATAAATGTTAGAAAACAAGTAAAAGGAATCATGAATAGTACCAAAACAAATTCAGTTTTAATTTTAATATAAATGAATGAATCAATTTTTTCAGTATTCACCCATCCCTTTAGACAGGATGCAAATAACAGGTCACAGAAGGAAATGAATGCCCAAAGCCATGCAATTGAATTGTGTAAAATTCATCATATGTCTTGTTTATTCCATGATTTGCGTGTGGGTGCGTGCGTGTGTGTGCATACACATCCTTTCTTTACAGGAAGAGGGTCAGCAGTTTAAGGTTACAGACTTTCTTGAAGAAGTGTGTTTTCAGAATGGACATGACATAAGAGTATGTCAGGAAGGGACATCAGATATATGGAGCAGCAGGGAAGAGAGCCCAGAATCAACAGCAGATGAAAGACACAAAGCAAATGATTACTTGTGAGGTTTGGTTAGAGTACAGGGACAGGGAGGGCAGTGGAAAGAAACAAAAACAGAGTAATAAGTAGGATTCAGTTGGGACATAGTGTGGAAGAAGTTAAAATTTCAGAAAGAGGCGATGTGTCATGAAAAGGATTTGAAGGACTATATACAATCAGAGGAGTTGGTGAAGTAGATTATTTTGGGGCCAGCACGTCGGACAGATTCAAGACATCGAGGTAGCTGTTGAGGAGGCCAAAGGGGAAGAAGTTACAGTACTGGAGCTGAGAAATAATTAGTGCCTGAACCAGAGTTTTTTGTGATGGGGATGGAGAAGAATGAGTGGATCCCATGTTAAGTAGGAAGAAGCAGCAATATTTATTGTGAGGATCAATGTGAGGATAGAGATGAAGAGAGGTGTTGAACCCTGTGACAGCATGCACTCACTTCTCATGAGTGCCTCTCTTGGCTGGGTGTGAGCCTGTACTCTTTCCTTTCTCTGCTCCCGGTGCCCCCAGTTGGCTGTGTCTTCCATGGATCAGTCCTCGGGCCAAGTCACACACAGCCAAACACATGAAGGAACCCTTCTGGGGTAATAAAGTCCAACAAATGGTTGGCTCTTCCCGGGGTCTTCAGCCCCATCTCTGTGCCTGTTTAAATTCTAGCCCCTTTCTCAGGCTTTTAGTTCTGAGTCTTATCCCCATCTGAGGGCTTAGGCCATTTCTCCAGTGGAGGGACCCAGGCCTGCCCGTTACTCCAAGTCCCAACTCAGGGACCCTACAAATAGCAGCCACATGCTGCTTCCTTTAATAGTTGCTGCTGCTGCATTCCTTGGGCCGCTTCCCACTCTGTCCCATCACCTTCACCTGTTACCTTAGGGTACAGTCCTTGGGTTCTCTCTATCTGTTCCCTTTTTGTGCAGAGTCTCTCCCAGACCTCCTTGCCTAAAGAGTTTCTCTGTCTTATCCCTTCTGGTCTCAGCCAGGAACTGACCTACTTAGGCCCTGCAGTTCCCTTTAAGTGAGACTGCTGGGCTCTGATTGGCTACTTCCCTGCAGCCTTTCTAGGCAGGCCTGGAGGACCCACCTTTACTGCTCCTTTTCTGGGATGGGGTGTGGTAGACCTGTGAGGCCTCCAGCAGGGGGCCTCACAAGGCCCAGTACACCCCATCACAAACCCACACTGAGGTTGTGGGTTTCAAGGATCAAGGCAAGACTCTCTATGGCCATTGTTGGAGGCAAGAACTGGAACAGAATGATATTGGAGTTGTCAGTGGGGACCAAGAAGGGGGATGAATGGGGAGCATTTAGAAGGAGAGAGGAGAACTAGTTTTTAATTGGAACTGGGGGTGGGCCATCCAGAAAAAAATGTTCGACAGATAGTCAGAATTTAGTCTTACTGGAGTGTGGGGAAGGTCAGTGGTGGGGAAGATCTAAGAGTCATTGAAGTTTGTAAGTTGAGGATCTGAAAGTCACTAGCGTTGAACTGGTAGTTGTGGAAATTACAAAGAATGAGGTTATCCAGAGATAAAGAAAAGAGGATTATGGAGGATCTCAAGGGGACACCAACACAGAAAGGTAGAAGTGATATTGCCAGTAAAGTGCATGCTGTCATGCCATTTTGGAGCTGAAACCAGAAATGAAAGTAATGCAGTATGTAATGGGATTTATAGGGAAAACATTTTAAAAGAGTTTTCAGGTAATAATTAGAACTGTGCAAAATGCTTTACTCAAGCCACAAATTTACTTTGTTTTGAGTTGTACATGTATGCAGGAACCAGAGATTGTTCCATGGGGAACACCACGTGAAGCTTTTTGTAAGAATGTTTTTCTCTATCTGAACTTTTTGAGGTTGAGATGGGTTCATTGGGATAAGTCACATAGAGCAAGTAACATGTTTTGTAGTATTTCTCATGTCCCTGAATATCTCAATCCACAGCAAGTGATCAGTTCAGTATCAGTTCAGCTCAGCAGATGCCATTTTCACTTACTTTCTCAGGGAGAGGGGCTGCACGTTGGTTGAGCTCTCTGCTCTAGCTAGAAAACCAGATGAAATTTTATTTTCTCCAAGCCTCTATGTCTGTCTAATTCAATCTGTCAGTAGCTTAGTACATCGTTGTCTTCTGTAATTTTTCCAGTTATTGTAAACTCTTTCTGCTCTTCCAGATGTGGACCACATTATTTTATATTTTGGTTCACATTATGAATATACCACTTTTACAAGGAGAGATTTGCAGTAAAGAATGAGGTACTTTGCAATATGAATGTTGTTGGATGCTAGAGCTGGAGTTGCTGTAGAAGACATTGCAGAATCTGGAGTGAGATGGGCCTTGGCCCTCTCCATCCAGCAGAAGAAGGTCAGCTTGCTTAAAGCAATGTCCTTTTTTCTTTACCATCATTTTTTTATTCCTCTACATCACCTTCTTCATACCCTAGAGGGACACTGTGTCCTGCTCAGCTGCAATCAGCTCCTCAGAATGTACACAGACATCGACCATGAAAGAATGGAAGCACTTGGTCTCATTCCTTGGAAAAAAAGGACTGGGAGGTGATGGCTGCTGTTTCTCCTCCTTCAGGAGAACCTGAGGCTGAGGGTGACATGCAGTCCGACAGTGCCTTTGATATAGAGCTGCTGGCAAGGTTGGTAAACTGCATCTCCTGGCCTGGAGATGCATCATAGGTAGATTTTGTGCCAGCTGCCTGTACAAGCAGTGGATCCAGAGAGACAAATTACTCTTGTCACCTTCTCTAAATACCAGCTTCCTGCAGAGGTGGAAGGTCATTTTTGTCACCTTCTCTGCTTTGTCCCCAATATGTCATAACACAGCAGTAGAGATGGGTGAAATATTTTAACTTTTTTTGGGGGGGGCAAAAACTATAGATTTAGCAACAAACATTTCATGAATTTGTATACATTTTGCTGAATTGTTTTGGTTACAAAAAAAACCCCAGAAAAAATCAAAACATTTCCTTTTACATATTTGAAACAAAATGTTTTGATTTTCAGTTCAAGATGACTTTTTGTTTTGAAATGTGTGAATTTTAGGTCAACAAAACATTTTATTTAACCAAAAATTTTGATCGATTGTATGAGTTTTTCTTTTTAATTTGCTGAAAGGTTTGGTTCAACCTACAATTTTTTTATTTTATTTTTTTGGAATTGGTAGCAAACTGAAAAATATACTGTTCACCCAGCTCTACACAGCAGGCAGACTCCCTCCTCTAGCCTGCCTTCCTGCAGCTCTGCACCTCCAGCTACACCACTCAGCCCTCTGCAGCTGCCTCTGCACCCTCTACCTGCCTAGGATTCACAGTAAGAGTCCCACTTCCTTCTCAGTATTGCCAATCCCCAAAAGTTCAACAATCATGAGACAGACCCAAAATCCATGAGATTGGCCCCAAAGTCATGACACTTTTTAAAGATGATATTGTGGCTTTTGTTCTGTGTTTGCTGTTTGAACTCCCACTGCATGTGTGACAGTTATAGCAGCCACACACCAATTCTGTCCCCACATCCACCTGAGGTTCTTCATCCCTCTCTCCTCCATCCCAGGCCCAGTGTTTCAGGTATGAAGAGGAGGGAGGGACTCCTTTTCTGTGGCAATGGTGTCAGCTGCTCCTTCTCCCTCCTCCCCTACCCAAAGGCTTCTGGGGATCGAGGGGGAGCACTTTGCCTGCCTCTTGCTGCAGTCCTGACTGGCTGCTCTTCCCTAGAAGGTGAGGCACTGGGGAAGGCAGCCAGTCAGGGGGCTTTCCTCCCAGGAGGGCTGACATTCACAGGCTGAAGTGCATGAGTGGGCTTGCACTTCGCCATGGCCAAACTAGCTCCAAAAGGGGCCAGAATCATAAGAGTTGCCAATGCTGCTGCCTCCTTCCACTCGTCTCTTCTTCTCCACTAGTTATTGCTTTGTGTTTCCCTCATGGGTATACTCTGGCCTTCTGTAGAGAAAGCAGAACTCTTACCTACACATGCTATATTCTGCACAATCACCACCCACTCCTCTTGCCAGCTGGCTGGTTGTGAGAGGGCTAGTCCTGCACCTTCCTGAGACCTGATTCATTAGGGAGTAGGTACATAGGAGGAATTGACCCCTCTACCCCCAGAACCCTGGTTGGCTAGAGAGCTGACAGGCAAATCTAGACTTTTCCTGCTGCCAGCCTGCCTCCCATTGAAGGAGGAGGGAAATGTGGCTCAAAAGGGAGAGCTCAGCCCTCCTCAAGTAAGGACATTTGATTGTAACGCACCTGATTGGTTCTGGGCTGATTGGCTGGCTGAAAAGGGATCATGTAGCCTAGCCTCTGTGGTGATATACATGTGCTTTGGTTGCTGCAGGAGGAGCAGGCAAAACCCAGGGGTGGTAGACTGGCAAAGAGATCATTGCAGAGATGTGGTTAAAAGGTGAATCTTGACTGAACATTTGTATTCTGCCAGTTCCAGCCAATTTTTGGCCTGATGCTCCTAAATTATAGTTTAAAATGAGAACACATCCAGTTGCTCATGGTTCAAGGAAAATAACATCATATCATGATCAGTGGTACTTGACAAATTTAGATATGGCCTTCTGGATCCAGTTCATTTTTCATTCCAAATCATGAAGATTTAAAAAAAAACTCAATAAATAACAAATGTGTTGTGTTTTGTTGTTGTTTTCTGTGTAGATATATTGTTGTAAAGAGTGCCAGGTACAAAAGAATAAGTGGTAGTGTTCATAAGCGTGGTGGTTCAATAAAGTTGTTGTTATGTCCTGTAAATGACTTCTTGACTGCAGCTCTTAACATACTTGGCCTGTAAAATGTCTTGCATTTTCGGGTTTGTTTATTCACTGTATTACCCGAATATAACAAAGCAGTCAAGCACAGGAAGATAGGCAAAAAGCAGTGCATTTGTTATTTGAGGTTTCCATATTCAGAGCTTTCCTTAATTCGTTTGTTCTTTGTTTTGATTTTCTTACATTGCAGCAAAACTGAAGTATTCAGTTTGGAAAAAAAAATAGGTACAGAACCAGAAGATAATCAGATAAATATAAACATTAAGGGTGGGATCTCTGCTCAACTGAAATTAGATCAATGTTGAGTGCTTTTGAAAATCCCACTTGTAATATAGATCATATTTGGGGAGGGTTTATTGTGGTCACACTGGAGGTGTAACAGTGAATCTTCTACAAAAATACATGGCTCCACAGTGCTTGGCTCCTAGAATTCTGCTCTGGTATGCTCCCCGTTTATGGCTCAACATCTGGAGGATGCACAAAAAACCTGAGGGTGACAGTTTCAGGAGTATCTCTTTCCTCTGTATATGTACGTGGATTTGATCCAAAGACATATTGGCCCAGTTTTTCAAAACTAGCTCAATTCTTGGTGCCTCCATTTTTCAAGTGTCTGTTATTATAAACCTAGAGTCTAAAGTGCACTTGCAATTCCATCTGCAATCATGTGAGCTACAGTTGCTCTGCACCTCTGATAATCTATCCATTATTATTTAGGTTTCTGAATGTGCCTAACATTAGCCACTCATGTTTGAATATTTTTACCTATTTGTCTAAAGCTTGACACCCAAAAATTGAGACATCAAAAATTAAAAGCTACTTTTGTAAGTTAGAACCTTAATGGACTGGCAACAACATGCTCAATAGCACTTTTGTAAGCAAACATTCTATGATGCCTTCATCTTTGTCACATGGAATCACTTGTGGGGACTTAAAAATTTAAACTGTCCACTTTTAGTAGAAGATCTATTAAGACAAATGCTCCTTCATTTTAAACGGTCTCTTTTTGTCATTTGGAGAGAAACCAGTTTAACTAATTTAACACAAAGCAATTTAAGATGTATTTGAACTTCAAACATGCATTGTTTCAAGGTTAAAGATTCAAGGTTCAGAGGTTAGAGGTTAAACCTTCATAGAACTGTTTGTTCCTGAAATGGTTTGCATTAACTCACCTGTATTTTTAAATTGCTTCAGCATTTCCACATACTACATTCCTTCCAAGCATTGCAGTAACAGTGCGTTGTGAGTCTCCTGAGTAGAGCTGGGAGATTTTTAAACAAATAGTTTATTCATCAAAAAAGGCAGTTTTGGTTGATACAAAAATATATGTACATTTGACATGAATTCACTGAGTAGTTTTAAGTCCCCTCCACTCCCCAAAAAATTAAGCTAGGTGGAGGCAAAGCAGCAGCTCACCTTATAACTTTTAGCCCAGTCTTTAGGACATCCCCTGGGATATGGGTGACCTATGTTCAATTATCCCCCCTAAATGATGTGGAGCAGGGATTTGTACATGTCTCCCATCTCACAGGACAGTGGCCTAGTCTGCCAAGCCTGCCAAGATACAAGCCGGGCTCCTCCAAAAGAAAGCTCAGAAACAAAATGTTTCTTTGTCAAATGACGTGTGTCATTGAACCAAAATGGATTTTTTTTTCAGCTTTGTAAAATTTGTTTGGAATTTTTTTATCCAGATTGACCAGAACCATTTTTTTTTTTTTTTTTTTTTTTTTTTTTTTTTAAAAATTTCAGAACTGCCAGTGAACCAAAAAAATCAGTTATTTGCACAGTTCCACTTCTTAGGTATTTTCACATAGTTCCCAGCATGGTTTCCTAAGAGGCAATTTGTAGAAGAGCCTGCAAGATATTGTTGGATCGGCATGGTATTCTGGAAGATTGGGTGAATAGTCCAGAACCCACCAAGGAATTGCCAACATTTTCTGCTCTTACGCTAATACTGAGCTCACTTGTTGCTGAACAAGACATTTTTTCATGGTAAACCTGTCAGTGCAGAGCCATATGGCCAACAATATTTAGAGATGGGGATGAGAAAGCCAGTCAAAAATGAAGGATACCAGCATTCAAAAACTGGAGGACTCCCTGATGCAGCTACTGACATTGCTCAGGAGAATGAAGAGGTCAGGCCCCCACCACTGACTTTTTCAAGAATGCTTAGTGTCTATAGACCTTTACTGAGTTGAGTGACCGTTTTAAGCCAGGCAAAATTTACTACAGACTGGGAAGACATCAAAACTCCTTGTCACTTTAACACAAAATCAAAATTTGAATTAAGATTTCCATATGTGAAAGGCCTGCAAACTGTCCTCTGTGCTGCCTTAAGCTCTGTAAAACCATTTCTCTGACTGCAATATAACAGGCCATTAAAAATATATTCTTGACATTACCTAACATGCACTATATTTTAAAGCATTTTTCTTCTTAAAAATTTCTAGAAAATCCATATCTGTTTAAAAACAGAATAAGTAAATGCATCCCTCAGTGCATTCAAAAGCCTTTCATATCTGAAGCCTGGACTCTAAACAGTTGAATTAGAAAGCACTGCTAAGCTGACTAGAGACTGTATGGTCTTTTCTCTTTTTCAGGTACATAATATTATAATTATTTAACAGTATGCAAGCAAGTTTAGATATATTTAGACTTTGTTTCTAACACAGCCATATTTTAGAGTAATGTTATACTCATTCATTCTATAATCTTTACCATTTCTATCATGAAAACATAATATCATTCAGAAAATATTAATAATGCAACTTCCAAAACTATAATGGAGTGAACATGGATTTTAGTGTAATGCTATAGCTAAAGCATGAACTAAAGAATCCAAATAAAGTGGTTTCTAAATGCCATATATTAGACCATATATAAATTTGGTTAGTTATAAGGTAATAAACAGAAAAGCTTATGACTAGTCATTCGTGGTTGTTAAATAAGATTCTTTGTGACTAGAAAAGAAACTAGAACACAGTGAAGAATTATCAGTGCATTTTCCATAGAAGTCATCTACATGTGTTTATTTAATAAACAGAAGATGGCTTTATTATACACATTTGATTTCCATATGCAATCGTCTTTATCTGTCACTTGTATCTAAGCAGGGTGCTTTATACAAATCTGAAAATGAAAAATTCAGGGCAGGGCACAGGAAACTCATTTAATGTCGAGTGCAGTCAAAATCAAGATTTCTTTATTTGTAGTAACAACGCTGTTAAATCAAAAAATTACTCTCCTTTTCTGCATGTCCTTCTTCCTTTACAATTCAGTTGTTTGATCATAAATTGTCGAGTGCAATGACTTGTCTCCTCCACTTTTCACACTGGTCGAGACAGATTAAAAACTCCGGCATACCACCAACCAGCCTCAGCATACCATTAGCATATATATGAGATTTGAGACATTTTCTAATATTCTCCAGCAGAACTCATCTGTCAGCCAGGTGATGAATTATAAAAACTCTTAGCTTGTTTAGAAAAGAGGGGGGTGGAGGGAGGAAAACACAATCCCGCCTTTCTATTTCATTTTACCCATCCACCCTTGCAGGTAGTAACACTAACCTCACTAAAATAGATATGTGAAACATCTGAGCATATAAACAGCCGAGACAATTAAAAGCTAATGGTGATAGACAGATATACCCTCTTAAAGTGGTCACCAGTTTCCACAAATAATACCTTCAAACCATATTTTTCCCCACCAGAGATTAATAAATGTTCATAACAAATGTTTATAATATATATACACACACACACACACCCCATCACAGGATATGGTCAAACAGAGGAAAAACTGATTTGCAAATATTTTCACGAATAAAAGTGCCAAATTCAATTAAATGATTCATGGGGACGTATTGTTTGTTTTTTGTAAGTATTCAGGAAGTCCACAAGTAGTCAGAAAAACATTTGAAGTTCCTAGAAGTTTCATAATATTTAGCGTGAATTCACCTGAAAGTCATAATGATATTAATTAATTGATATTCATTAATTTTTTATTTTAAAATTGAGACATCCTATCAGGAAATTGAAACCATACCTTCTCACTTAAGTGAACAAACACACATCATGAATAATGAATAGCAAATAGTGAATAGTCAGCATGAACAGTTTACTGATAACTCACAGCCTAAAAATTATCCATCGAACCTCTTCAGTGAATACATCTGAATTTCAAGTACATTTGAGGAATACCAAGATTAGTTCATAAAAAATTTGTTAGTAAAAAAGGAGCTAAATTCCTAACAAATATTATGCATAACTAATTATATGACCAGCTCAATGTAATATTATTAATACTGTCCATCTTCACATTGCCTGTTGGGCCCTTGGAAGTAATGGGATGACATATATAACATCTGACTCTGATATTATCCAGTTCAGTATGTTCACTAATTGTATGATGTACAAGTCTACGCACAGACTATGTCTAACTGTCAGCATTATGAAGAGTCCAGTGCATTAAAGAACTATATGGCCAATTATACAAGACGCCTCTGGGAATTTACACAACAAAATGTTTAACACAAATGTACCAACTGTCAGGGTTCCCTCCCCACTCTGAGCTCTA
Organism: Chelonia mydas; assembly: GCF_015237465.2. Lineage (NCBI taxonomy): Eukaryota > Metazoa > Chordata > Testudines > Cheloniidae > Chelonia > Chelonia mydas. The sequence goes on along the minus strand of NC_057850.1, from coordinate 144,126,835 downwards.
GGGTACAGATGTGGGGACCCACATGAAAGACCCCCTAAGCTTATTTCTACCAGCTTAGGTTAAAACTTCCGCAAAGAATAAATTCTTTGTCCTTGGAGGGTATGCTGCCACCACCAAGTGATTTAACAAAGAATCAGGGAAAGGACCACTTGGAGTTCCTACTCCCCCAAAATATCCCCCTCAAGCCCTTACACCTCCTTTCCTGGGGAGGCTTGGTTGGTTACAAAGTGATCACAAACCCAAACCCCTGGGTCTTAGGACAGAGAAATCAGTCAGGTTCTTAAAAGAAGGATTTTATTTTTAAAAAAGGTAAAAATCACCTCTATAAAACCAGGATGGAAAATAACTTTACAGGGTAACAAAAGATTCAAAAAACACAGCAGAACTTCCTCTAGGCTTAGTTTCAAAGTTACAAAAAAACAGGAATAAACCTCCCTCCAGCAAAGGAAAAATTCACAAGCAAAACAAAAGATAATCTAACATGCGTTGCCTGGCTTTTACTTACAATTTTTGTAATATGAGAGACTTAGGATGGTTTATAGGAGAAGGAGTTTTCTGACCTGATGCTTCTCTGCTTCCCAAGAGAACACACAAAAACAAAGCCTTCCCCTCCCCCCCCCCCCAGATTTGAAAGTATCTTTCCCCATTGGTCCTTTGGGTCAGGTGCCAACCAGGTTATTTGAGCTTCTTAACCCCTTAAAGATAAGGACGAATTTTAGGCTATATGGTTATGACACCAACCAATTCACAAATACTGTAATAAGGTACTTCTTTTCCCTGAACTTCATGCAGTTTTACAAATAAACTAGAACCAACATTTTGAAGTTTCTGAAATATTTCCCAAAATACCACACAACAAAGACTATTCCAAGGCTAAAAGAGGCACTGTCCAAATCTTAAAAGAGGTTCTTATAAAATTCCAGTGTTGCAGATTGGAGAGAGATGGATAATTTTGATGTTTTTACAAACTGAGCCCAAGCTCCAAATCTTTATAGATTACATTGTCATTACTTAAGTGATGAGTTTATTCTGCAGTTATTAACATCATTAATGGTTTCTTTGCATAATCACAAAGAAAATCTTTGTTGTTCCCCTACGGAAAATGCACAGGGGGGAAAAACATAAAATTAGAAGTGTAACGTATTTATTGCCTTTTTTTTAAAATAAGGTTTCTAAACAAATGTCAATGTTTGTGTATAGATGTGGATCTAATGTGCACTGTCTTTTACAATGGATTTTAATCCACTAGAAAATATTGACTATGAACAAGCCCTAAACTAGAACACAGGATCTGAACACACTGAAACTCACTGTTTCAGAATAGCAGCCGTGTTAGTCTGTACTCGCAAAAAGAAAAGGAGTACTTGTGGCACCTTAGAGACTAACCAATTTATTTGAGCATAAGCTTTCGTGAGCTACAGCTCACTTCATCGGATGCATTCAGTGGAAAATACAGTGGGGAGATTTATACACATAGAGAACATGAAACAATGGGTGTTACCATACACACTGTAACGAGAGTGATCACTTAAGGTGATTATTACCAGCAGGAGAGCGGGGGGGGAACCTTTTGTAGCGATAATCAAGGTGGGCCATTTCCAGCAGTTGACAAGAACATCTGAGGAACAGTGGGGGGTGGGGGGAGATAAACATGGGGAAATAGGTTTACTTTGTGTAATGACCCATCCACTCCCCCCTGCTCTCCTGCTGGTAATAGCTCATCTTAACTGATCACTGTATTTTCCACTGAATGCATCCGATGAAGTGAGCTGTAGCTCACGAAAGCTTATGCTCAAATAAATTGGTTAGTCTCTAAGGTGCCACAAGTACTCCTTTTCTTTTTGTGAATACAGACTAACATGGGTGCTACTCTGAAACCTGTCATTATGCAAGGCACTGAATTTAGCCATATGGAGTGGAAATCTATCAATTTCATGAAAAAACTCATACAGATACAGACAGACATCATCTTCCTTTCCAAATGCAAACAGATGGACATCATACCAAAAGGACTGAAGGTAAAAAATCCATTACAATCTACATACCACACAGACTATGCTGACAGCTAGTGCCACACGCTCTCAAAGAAACTGCGGAACCACCTGATCAACATCCTCTACAGCAAACAGGGAAAGATTAAGAATGAGCTCTCAAAAATGGATACTCTCATAAAAAAACAACCTTCCACACAAACTTCCTCGTGGCTGGACTTTACAAAAGCTAGACAAGCCATTTACAACACACAATTTGCTTCTCTACAAAAGAAAAAGGACACTAAACTATCTAAACTACTACATGCCACAAGGGGCCACAACAGTGGTTCCCTTAACCCACCCAGCAATAGTGTTAATCTATCCAACTATACTCTTAGCCCAGCAGAAGAATCTGTCCTATCTTGGGGCCTCTCCACCCCCACGAACATGATACAGTTCTGTGGTGACCTAGAATCTTATTTTTGATGCCTCCGACTCAAGTAATATTTCCAATACACCTCTGAACAACATACTAACCCACAGAGAGCTTCCTACCAAGACTACAAAAAGAAGGATTCTGGGTATACTCTCCCTGAAGGTCGAAACAGACTGGACTTCTACATAGAGTGCTTTTGCTGCCGTGCATGGGCTGAAATTGTGGAAAAGCAGCCTCACTTGCCCCACAACCTCAGCCGTGCAGAACACAATGCCATCCACAGCCTCAAACAACTCTGACATCATAATCAAAAAGGCTACAAAGGAGGTGCTGTCGTCATCATGAATAGGTCGGAATATGAACAAGAGGATGCTAGGCAACTCTCCAACACCACTTTCTACAAGCCATTACTCTCTGATCCCACTGAGATAACCAAAAGAAACACCATTTGCTCAAGAAACTCCCTGAAAAAGCACAAGAACAAATCCGCACAGACACACCCCTGGAACCCCGACCAGGGGTATTCTATCAGCTACCCAAGATCCATAAACCTGGAAATCCTGGAGCCCCCATCATCTCAGGCATTGGCACCCTGGCAGCAGGATTGGCTGGCTATGTAGACTCCCTCCTCAGGCCCTACGCTACCAGCACTCCCAGCTACCTTCGAGACACCACTGACTTCCTGAGGAAACTAGAATCCATCGGTGATCTTCCTGAAAACACCATCCTGGCCACTATGGATGTAGAAGCCCTCTACACCAACATTCCACACAAAGATGGACTACAAGCCGTCAGGAACAGTATCCCTGATAATGTCACTGTAAACCTGGTGGCTGAACTTTGTGACTTTGTCCTCACCCATAACTATTTCACATTTGGGGACGATGTATACCTTCAAATCAGTGGCACTGCTATGGGTACCCGCATGGCCCCACAGTATGCCAACATTTTTATGGCTGACTTAGAAAAATGTTTCCTCAGCTCTCATCCCTTAATGCCCCTACTCTACTTGCGCTACATTGATGACATCTTCATCATCTGGACCCATGGAAAAGAAGCCCTTGAGGAATTCCACCATGATTTCAACAATTTCCATCCCACCATCAACCTCAGTCTGAACCAGTCCACACAAGAGATCCACTTCCTGGACACTACAGTGCTAATAAGTGATGGTCATATAAACACCACCCTATACCGGAAACCTACTGACTGCTATTCCTACTCCTTTTCTTTTTGTGAAACTCACTATTAAACTTGGGTTTAAACTGAAATATAGGCTCTGAGCACAATTGGTTTTTAAGGAAATTTGAATCTGGATGTGGATCAGAACTTCATAGCTCAGACACATCTCTGTTAACTCAACATAGGTAGTTGCCATGGCAACTACATCTTGCTAACAAATTATTTGGTAGCGTCCACTTACATATGCATTTTCCAAATAAAACCACAAATTTTTAGAGTGTAAGCTCTGTGAGGAAGGACACTACCTTCCTAATTGTCTATAGAGCATCTTGCATACTGTTGGTGCTACATTCGTATTACAGTTAGGAAGATAGTGTCCTTCCTCACAGAGCTTTTATATATAATGAATATATTCAATAATAATGACTTAAAATAAATAATTAAAAATGAAAAATACCTCAGTTTAGTTAACATTTCTTTATACACAAAACAGGAAGTAAAAACAGCATACAAAGTAATCATACTCTAACGAGTTACATTAAGCAAGTTGATTGGTTGAAGGAGAGCTCTTTTATTAGTGCAAAATTCTGGGATGGAAAATAAGGTAAAGTCTATTCTGTTGGCAGCCTGATAAATGATATGCCTACTTAATCGGGATAACTGCCAAGGGACAGATTCAGTGTAATGTGTTTCAGTTGCTCTTAACACTAGATAAATGGCATGTATAGTTTGTTTATATGCCAAGCCTAGTGTTTCCTGAAGACCTATTCACAAAATTTACAGGTGTGAACAGGTATTATACATTTCCCTTTTTATTGTGACCATCTCTTCCCTTTCACTGCCTTCATTGGTCATTTTGGCTTCTAAACAATATATATTCATAGATTTTTATCAAAAATATTTTGGTTTGGATTATCTTTTAAAATAATTCATGAAATTAAAATGCCTTCCAACATAATATATGCCTGGGAATATTTAGTAATCAAGATAATTGCTTAATCTGAATATTATGTTTCAGAAGTATCTATGGCAATTTAGAGACAACAGTAGAATTCAATTCTATCAGCTACCACCATGCTTTAATATCTGGATAATAACAGTCCACAAACACTGGGACTATTTTTCTTTTTTAGTTTTACTTTTATCTGGGTATTTTACTAAGGACCTGAACCTAAGCGTACATGTTCAAGGTTGTCAGTCTTAAACTGATAGGAAGCACCACACAAAGCTTGACTATTTTTGAGACTTCAGTGCTATGCTCTACTGTACAATGTATATTCTGAAAAGATTATGGTTGAAATGAAATTGTTCCATTTCATTAAACAGATATCAGTGTGCATCTATGGTGTTATTTATTAGCATTATTTAATATTTAAATTCCAATTAATATCAGGGTCTTTTTGTTCTAGGCACTCTAAAAATGCAAATTAAGAGATGGTTCCTGTCCCAAAGACCTTAAAACCTAAGGGCCTAATCTAAAGCCAGTGGAAGTCAATGGGAACTTTTGACTTCCATGGGCTTTAGATGATAGTGCAACTAGTAGGGTGGGGGAGAGGGATGTAATCAAATATATACAATTCTTATTTAGAAGATTTAATTTTTTTGTTATAGTTATAGACTTCAGTGTAAATTATCTACATATTCTCATAAGATATTCATAAGATAGTCATAATCAATTGGCTGATTTTTTTTTCCATGTGTGGCTGCACAGGTGTGTGTTGAGTGGGACTTGGAGAGGCAGTAGTCATGTTGGCCAATTCATGGAAAGTGTTTCATGTGTAAAGTGAAGCACTGAAGATGGTGCAGAGAGATTTATGTGAAAAGAGGACAAACAGGTGGATGAAGCTAGCATCATTGTGAAAGACAAGAGTGGACAGTTAGCAAGAGGAAAAGTTATGAAGGGCCTTGAAGAGAAGGCAAGAAGTTTGAACTTGTGGTGAAACAGGGAACCAGCAGAGGGATTCACAGAGGGGAGTTATGTGGTCAGAGTGACAGGAAAGGAAGATGATTTTAGCAACTGTGTTTTGAATGCCAATCAGAGTGTCAGAGGGTCATACAGGAGGAAGTTACAGAAGTCAGGAGAGGGTATGTTGGAGGTCTGGATAAAATATTTGGCTCCCTGGCCAGAAGGGATGGATGACTTAGAAATACTATGAAGGAAGAACCAACAAGTCCTCTGTATGATAGACTGAAAAGCCACCAGTATTACACATCACTGAGTGGTTATCTGATAGGCATAGTGTTCCATTTAATGACAAAACCAACCGTATCTGCTCCAAACTGTGCTGTTTTCCTCCTAGGAAAATTTTGATTAGCAAAGGAGAGAAACATGTTTCAAACCAGTTTTTTCATACAAGAAATTTTTGCTTATGGCAGAGGTGAATAGAACAGGAACTAAAGTCAGAGATAAAATATCTTTAACAAGTTCTGTTTCTATAAACTTATAAACACTGTAATGAATCAACAGGATTTTTAAAACCAAATACTTTGTGCATTATACATCTTATTTTGTTTTCATTTTTTATACACTGCACTCATTTTCCTTCTTCCTTCTAATCTTCCCTCCTCTTTTCTTTTCTATTTTCTGTCTTTTCAGTACAGTCAAATATTCGATTCTCTTAATGCCTCTTTTTTCCAATATTTCCTTTTATTTTATGAAATCTTATAAAATGTGTTATTCATAGATTTTCATAGATTCCAATGCCAGAAGGGACCACTGTGATCATTTAGTCTGACTTCCTGTATAACACAGGCCATAGAACTCCCCCAAAATAATTCCTAGAACATAACTTTTAGGGGGGGAAAGCATGAAATCTTGATTTTAAAATTGTCAGTAATGAAGAATCCACCACAACCCTTGCTAAATTGTTAGTGATGAATTACTCTCTCCATTCAAAATGTATGCCTTATTTCCAGTCTGCGTTTATCTAGCTTAAACTTCCAGCCATTGGTTTCTGTTTTCCTTTCTTTGCTAGATTGAAGAGCTCATTATTAAATATTTTGTTCCCCATGTAAGTACTTATATACGGTAATCAAGTCATCCCTTAACCTTCTCTTTGTTAAGCTAAATAGAGTGAGTTCCTTGAGTTTAACACTATAAAGTAAGTTTTCTAATCCTTTAATCATTCTTGTGACTTCTCTCTGAACCTTCTCCAATTTTTCAACATCTTTCTTGAACCAGGACGGGACACTGTATTCCAGCAGCAGTCAGACCAGTTGCAAATAAAGAGGTAAAACAACTTTGATAAACTTACGAGATTCCTGTTTATGCATCCAAGATCGTATTAGCTGTTTTGGCCTCATTGTTGCACTGGGAGCTCATGTTCAGCTGATTATCTATTCTGACAGCCAAATCTTTTTGCAGATTCATTGCTTCCCAGAGTTCCCCATTCTGTAAGTACATGCCCACCTGAAACAAAGCTAAGACTCACTGGCATGGCACCTCCTGCTGGTCATCCTGGGAATTAGCTCTTTTGCAGCTTACAGAGTGCCCTCTGCTGGCCGATGTCTCACCCACCTCAGGCCCCATGTCCCTCCTGGACCCCGGTGCCCTTTAACTTCAGGGTTCTTTCCCATGCTCTGGGTCTCCCCTCCCAGGGGAACCCCCAACCCTCTAAGCCCACCTCACTTCAGTGGCTACTGCCAGTCATCATCTAGCCCACTCTCACTGGGGCAGGCTGCAGTGTAATGGCCACTCATCACTGGCAAGGGCTTAGGACCTAACGCCTTTGCCTATCCCCAGGCTGCCCTTCTGCAGCCCCAGTATCTCTGTAGGCCTTCACCAAGGCCTGCAGCCTGGGGCTTTACCAGGCTGGAGCTCCCCAGCTCCCTTTGCCCTTCCCCAACACTGCTTTACATCAGATACCCTCCTCTCAGGCAGCTAGCCCTTCCCACTCCAGGGCTAGAGTGAGACTGTTCCATCTCCTGGCTCCACAGCCTTTTTATCAGGGCCAGCTGGGCCCTAATTGAGCTGGCCGCAGCTGTGACTGCTTCCCCAATCAGCTTAGCTTGGCTGCTTTTAACCCCTGTTCTCCAGAAGTGGGGCAGCTGCCCCACTACATCACCATAAATACAAACCTCATGTGACCTACATTCTTTGTTCCTAGATGTATATATTTACATTTAGCTGTACTGAAATGCATATTGTTTGCTTGTTTCCAATTTACCAAGTGATCCGAGTGCTCTGAGTCAGTGACCTGCTTCTTCATTATTTACCACTCCCCCAAATTTTATGTCATCTGCAAACTTTATTAGTGCTGATTTTATGTTTTCTTCCAGTTGACTGATTAAAATGTTAAATAATATAGGGCCAAGAACAGCCACTCAATGATAAGTCTCCATTTATAATTACATTTTGAGACCTGTCATTTTGCCACCTTTTAATCCATTGTACGTGTTCTGTGTTAATTTTATATTGTTCTAGATTTTTAATGTTGTGCAGTACCAAGTGAAACTCCTTACACTAGTCTAAGTATATTATTTCAATACTATTACCTTTATCAACCAAACTTACAATTTAATAAAAAAAAAGGTATCTAGTTAATTTGACAAGATCTATTTTCCATGAACCCATGTTGACTGGCATTAATTACATTGCCCTCCTCACATTCTTTAATAATCAAGTCCTGTATCAGCCACTCCATTATTTTGCCTGGGACTGATATCAGACTGACAGGCCTGTAATTACTTGGGTCATCCCATATTAGCTTTCTTCCAGTCTTCTGGAACTTTTCCAGTGTTCCAGAAGCTCCTCTACCAGCTCTTTTAAAACTCTTGGAAGCAAGTTATCCCTCTCTATGTAGTTTGTATAATCAGTTAGTATATATTATAAAGTACTTTAGACTCCATTTAGATAGAAATACAAATGAATGTACAATTACATACATTATATATATAATGTACATTCATTTGTATTTCTATCTAAATGGATATATATACATAATCAATCATTCTAGTAAAAGTATCCTTACTCTTCCTAAGAACTCTTCCTGCTCATTCCCATTTAGTCTTGTGAAATCCTTTGGGCCAGCAACAAGGGGAAAGACTTTTAAAAATATAATAGTAATGCTAGATTCTCATCTGGTGTAAATCAGCCTTGACTTCAGTGGAACTATGGCAGTCTCTGTGGATAGAAATCCCTGAATAATAAGAGTATAACAATAGGGGTGAAGTATTGACCACTTGACCAGGATGGTAATGGTGACTGTGAAGTGCTCAAAGAGATTAAAGAGACTACAAAAACAGAAAACCCAATTAAAATGGAAAATTTCAACTATCCATTATTGAATGAAAACATGTCACCTCAGGAAAGGGTATAGAGATAACATTTCTAGACAGCATTAATGAGTGCTTCTTGGAGCAGCTACTCCTGGTCCAAGAGGTGAACGTAGCTGAACCACTCATGCATCCGATGAAGTGAGCTGTAGCTCACGAAAGCTTATGCTCAAATAAATTGGTTAGTCTCTAAGGTGCCACAAGTACTCTTTTTCTTTTCACTCAGTAATAGCGACCATTATGTAATTAAATTTAACATCCTTGAAATGGGAAAATACCAAAGAAACCCACTCCGGTAGCATTTAACTACAAAAAGGGGAGCTTCACAAAAATGAGGAAGCTAGTTAAAAGGAAATTAAAAAGAACAGTCACAAGAGTGAAATTACTGCAAGGTGCATGGAAACTATTTAAAACATCATAATAGAGGCCCAAGCTAAATGTATACCCCCAAATTAAAAAAAAAAAAAAAAAAGTAAGAGGACAAAAAAATGCCACCATGTCTAAATAGCAGAGTAAAAGAGGCAGTTAAGGAAAAAAAGACATCTTTTGAAAATTGATAGTCAAATCATACTGAGGAAAATAGAAAGGAACATAAACTCTGGCAAATCTAGTGTACAGGTATAATTAAGCAGGCCAAAAAAGAATTTGAAGACCAACTAGCAAAAGATGCAAAAACTAACAGCATTTTTTTTAAGTGCATCTGAAGTAGAAAGCCTGTCAAACAACCAGTGGGACCACTGGACGAAGAAGGTTCTAAAGGAGCACTCAAGGAAGTCAAGGCCATTGCAGAGAAGCTAAATGAATTCTTTGCATTGGTCTTCACTGCAGAGAATGTGAGGTTGATTCACACATCTGAGCCATTCTTTTTAGGTGATAAATCCATCAGTAGAAACTAACTGGTAAATTAAACAGTATTACGTTGCCAAGACCAGATGATATTCACCCAAGAGTTCTGAAGGAACTCAAATATGAAATTGCAGAACTACTAAGGGTGGTACTTAGGCTGCCACTTAAATCAGCATCTGTACCAGATGACTGGAGGATAGCTAATGTAACTCTGATTTTTAAAAAAGGCTTCAAAGTCTAGGCAATTACAGTCTAGTAAGCTTAACTTCAGTACCAGGCAAACTGTTTGAAACTATAGTAAAGAACAGAATTATCAAGCACATAGATGAACATAGTATGTTGGGGAAGAATCAACACAGCTTTTGTAAAGGGAAGTCATGCCTAACCACTCTATTAGAATAATCTGAGGGTATCAACAAGCATGTTGACAAGGGTGATCCAGTTGATATAGTGTCTTTGGACTTTCAGAAAGCCTTTGACAATGTCCCATATTAAAGGCTCTTAAAGAAAGTAAGTAGTAATGGGATAAGAGGGAAATAAGAGGGTAAATAACTGGTTAGAAGACAGAAATCAAAGGGTAGGAATAAATGGTCAGTTTTCAAAATGGAAAGAGGACCTGTGCTGTGCTGTTCAACATATTCATAAATGATCTGGAAAAGGGTAAACAGCAATGTGGCAAAGTTTGCAGATGATACAAAATTACTCAAGATAGTTAAGTCCAAATCCAACTATGAAGAGTTACAAAGGGAATCTCACAAAACTGGGTGACTGGGAAACAACATGGAAGATGAAATTCAGTGTTGATAAGTGGAAAGTAATGCACATTGGAAAACATAATCCCAACTATACATACAAGATGATGGGGTCTAAATTAGCTGTTACCCCTCAGAAAAGAGATCTTGGTGTCGTGGATAAATTTCTAAAAACATATGCTCAATGTACAACAGATGTTAAAAAAAAAAAGCTAACATAATGTTAGAAACCATTAGGAAACCATTAGGAAAAGGGATAGACAATAAAACAGAACATATCTTTTCACTCGGCCAGATTTGTCAGCAAAGTACAATACCAGTGCCCTCTCCAACACTAACACATAGGTATAGTCAGCCTAACTAGATGTTGTCCCCAAGGCCAACACAAAGATGCCCCTCCTGTAACTTCTCCTTTTATGCATTGATAGAAACAAGCTGATGCATTGATAGAAACAACACTCCAGATGTCCTTAGTTACTACCCTCATATCTTGCACCTGCTAGTTTGAACAAAAATCCGCATCTGTTATCCTGTCACCACATCCTAATTTTATGAGGGGTTGGTGTGTTCCTGTACAATCTCTTGGGAGTTTGTTTATGTAATTACTTGAGAACTCTAGGTGTTCTTGTACCATTCTCTCAGGTCAGGAATGTGCTTACTTGGTTCTGCCAAGGCCAGGCCTACTTTGGTTCATACTATTAACTACTTCTAGGGCTCCAGCAAGGTTACATATAGTAGGCATGACTTGACACTAGATGTTCAGATAATGAGGTAGAGTCCTATAGACTCCCTTTTCAATAAATCTTTTGACTACTCAGCTAGTTTGCCAAACAGTGCAATATGCCTCATATTAAGCTAACAGTGATATGGAGGGCCAACTGGATCTATATAACTTAAAAGAGCGCAATGTAACCCACCTTGATTTACATGCAGATTGAATGTATTATATGGGACCTGGAAACTGTAGCTCACTCCCTCATAAAATAACAAGATTAACACTATTTTTGAACTTGTTTATGTAAGCAGGGTTTGGATGAGCTCTCCCCTGACATCTAGTGATTAGCTGGGGAAGAGGATTTCAGGAGCCGACCTTGTTTGCATGGGCACACCCACACTGCCTTGGTGCTCAGCGTGATGGTGCTGATCTGCCCAGATGATCACTTTTGGCTGGTGTTGGATCAAAAGTCATTTTCTTATTGGAGGTAAGGGTTCTAAACGGTTTCTATCCTTGTTGTGTGAATCAAGGGCAGAAGAACTGTGCTTGGCAAACCCTAACTGAGGGACCCACTGATAACCAGGTCTAAGTATTAGACTTGCTTTGGGACAGTGTCTCTGATGCAAGAGGCTCCCCCATTAACAGCTGAAATCACAGAGCTGAAATCACTGAGAGCTGTGTTAAGTGATGGGACCTCAAGACATCCCAGAGGGTGCAGAGCCATGCAGAGCAGGGCTGAGCAGCTGGCATAGTGGTCATAGGAGCAGCGAGCGGCTGGCAGGGTGGAGCGATGAGTGGCTGGCAGAGCAGCAAGAGGTCATTGAAGCAGAGCGATGAGTGGCTGGCAGGGTGGAGCGATGAGTGGCTGGCAGAGCAGTGGGAGGTCATTGAACCAGAGCGATGAGTGGCCAGCGGTTGGCAGGGCGGCTGGGGGAGTGGAGAAGCATGCAGCAGACAGGGCAGCTGGCAAAGTGGAGCAGTCAGCAGGGCAGCTGGCAGAGCAGAATGGCCATCAGGGTGGCCTGCGGAGTGGAATGGCCAGCAGCGGGGCTGATGGAGCAGCTGGCTGGGCAGCTGACGCCAAAGCGAGCACCTGGACAGTGGAGTGAGCAGGGTTCCCCTGCCCCAGCAGGGTGGGAGGAAAACTCCACAGATGCACCTCTGAACTCTGGGTCTTCACTGACCCAGGACAACAACTGTGAGTGGGGTGCAGTGAAGGAAGGGGCATGTTAAAGGAACTTTTGGTTGCTGGACTTAAGAACCTGAGGCAAAAGGACAATGCCCAATGTACTCTGGGTTGCGTGTTTTGCTTGTGGTTTTATGCTTATGAATCCTGCTTGCAGCATTTTCCCAAATTAATGCTGGGTTACTTTCCCCCTTGTATTAAAAGTTTCTTTTCTACACTCAGACTCTTTGCTTGCAAGAGGGGAAGTATTGCCTCTAGAGGCACCCAAGAGGTGGTGCGTAATTGTCCCAGGTTACAGGGTGAAGGCTTGAGCCGGTTTTGTGTTGTATTGTTGAAAAGGAACTCTTAAATATTGAACCCAGCCGTTGTTTCTGCCAATTCCAATCGGGAGAAGGGTTACATTTATATAAATCACATTCAGGGAGGATGTTATGTAGGGCAAAAAAATCCTGATTCACACTGTTAATCTATACCATTCAGAAGGTAATGATTGTATATCACAGATCATAGTAATTTTGTCTGAAAACCCAAACTCCTAAAATGGATCATCAGGTCATTAGATGTGTGCTACAAATTACTTTTGGTAACAGTGAGCATTATGTTATTTTGCTGTGTTCTTCTGTTATAGTAAGAAAAGGTGCAAAGCAAACTCATTTAAATTACCTGAATTGCTACATCCTTTGCTAAATCTGAATTACTAAATCAGAACACTAGGAAAACCTGTTTAGATCCATAAGTTAAAATAAAGTTCTCTTAGATAATTAAAGGCTCAATTTTCATTTACTCACTTGCACCTTGTGTAGTCATTTATACCTATACACAGTGAGTACAAAGTGGGTCTGAACACTTCCAAAACAGAATGATAGCAAGGCATGAGAGAATCAAACCAACTAGCTAGAAGATCACACGAGTGCAATTAAGGTGTCCAGATGTCCTTATTTGATAGGGACAGTCATGATATTTGGGGCTCTGTCTTGGATAGGCACCTATTACCCCCCATCCCCCGTCCTGATTTTTCACAGTTGCTGTCTGGTCACCCTAAGTGTAATGAACCAGAGAGCTCTTTACAAGGCATTACACTGTGTTACCCACCACTTCAGTATACAGCCAGTAGAGTGCTCTATAATCTCCAGAATTCAGGAAAGGGAAGTACTACCTTAAATCAGAAGTGACACGGATAAATACAGAACAAGAAGAGGAGCAGGCTGGCTGCAGAAAGAAGGCTGGAGAGTAGGTGGCTTGAGACTTGGGGCTGAAAGTCTGAGAACTCAGCAGAGACACACAGTGTTGCTGGGTGGGGGGCACCAGTAGCCACAGTAGGAGGATACAGGGTAGTAGCTTTCAGGCAAGACAGTGTGGAGGGATTATGAAATCCTTTTCTTTATGCATTTACTTGTTGTGACTGGCCTTTAGGACGAGGAGGAGGAGGAACTGCTGGGCTGATCTTTTGTTTTGTAATTTAAAACTCACTATGCCTTGGGTATTTGAGTCTCTTACTTTCTGGCAGCCCAAGGAAAACAATCCCTCTTACAAAAATGTGTGTTTATGGGAACCCACTGAAGAGGAGCCTAGAGATGGAATGCCTACAGCACTTAACTCTGATTTAATGCTACAGAAAGCATGCTTCCAGTCATCTAAAGGGAGCTGGACTCTTGCACTCACAGAAACACTCTGCAGTATTTCAGTTACAATATTTGGTTGATAGATTATGGTCTTGTTTTACAGTGCCTCTTGGCTCCTTGCAGTGCTTAATTTGTGCCAGGCTGAGCCCTGACACATATAGGTTTGGCAGTTCATAGCCCCAACACTTCTGGGCTTGCTGAATGTTATGAATATAAAAAAAAGTTTCTTGAGCCCTAGCACCTCTTTCATTACAAATTAAGCACTGGCTACTTGCAATGTAAAATAACCTCAATACAGATTAGACCATTTATTTTTGAAGGGATAAGATTTTCAAGAAACGTCTTGATCAGGAAGCATGGGATGTTCATAAAAATTTCATGTTATTAGATATCCATATTCACATAAAGAATCTGGCACATCAGAAAAGGGCAGACAAATAAACATTTGACAAGTTTTTAAAGAGCTTGTACACAAATGCTAGAAGTCTAAATAATAAGATGGGTGAACTAGAGAGCCTCGTGTTAAAGGAGGATATTGATATAATAGGCATCACAGAAACCTGGTGGAGTGAGGACAATCAGTGGGACGCAATCATTTTGGGGTACAAAATATATCGGAAGGACAAAATAGGTCGTGCGGGGGGGAGGGGGATTGGCACTATATGTGAAGGAAAATGTAGAATCAAATGAAATAAAACTCTTAAATGTATCCACATGTTCCATAGAATCTCTATGGATAGTAATTCCATGCTCTAATAAGAATATAACAGTGGGGATCTATTATCGACCACCTGACCAGGACAGTGATAGTGACAATGAAATGCTAAGGGAGATTAGAGAGGCTATCAAAATAAAGAATTCAATAATAGTGGAGGATTTCAATTATCCCCGTATTGACTGAGTGCATGTCACCTCAGGACAAAATGCAAAGACAAAATTTCTCAATACGCAACTCTCAATCTAGTCCTGAGTGGAACACAGGATCTGGTCCAAGAGGTAACTATAATAGGACCGCTTGGAAATAGTGACCATAATATAATAACTTTAACATTCCTGTCTTGGGAAGAACACCTCAATAGCTCAACACTGTGGCATTTAATTTCAGATGCAAAAATGAGGAGGTTAATTAAAAAGAAATTAAAAGGTACAGTTACTAGAGTGAAATCCCTGCAAGCTGCATGGACACTTTTCAAGGACACCATAATAGAGGCTCAACTTAAATGCATACCCAAATTAAAAAACACAGTATAAGAACTAAAAAAGAGCCACCGTGGCTTAACAACCATGTAAAAGAAGCAGTGAGAGATAAAAAGGCATCTTTTAAAAAGTGGAAATCAAATCCTAGTGAGGTAAATAGAAAGGAGCCAAATAAAATGTAAAACTGTAATAAGAAAAGCCAAAAAGGAGTTTGAAGAACAGCTAGCCAAAAACTCAAAAGGTAGTAACAAAATGTTTTTTAAGTATATCAGAAGCAGGAAGCCTGCTAAACAACCAGTGAAGCCCCTGGACAATCGAGATACAAAAGGAGCACTTAACGATGATAAAGTCATTGCAGAGAAACTAAATGAATTGTTTGCTTCAGTCTTCATGGCTGAGGATGTTAGGGAGATTCACAAACCTGAGCTGGCTTTTGTAGGTGACAAGTCTGAGGAATTGTCACATATTGAAGTGACACTAGAGGAGGTTTTGGAATTAATTGAGAAACTTAACAGTAACAAGTCACTGAGACCAGATGGCATTCACCCAAGAGTTCTGAAAGAACTCAAATGTGAAATTGTGGAACTATTAACTTATGGTTTGCAACCTGTCCTTTAAATCAGCTACTGTACCCAATGACTGGAAGATACCTAATGTAACGCCAATATTTAAGAAGGACTCTAGAGGTGTTCCTGGCAATTACAGACTGGTAAGTTTAACCTCGGTACTGGGCAAATTAGTTGAAACAATAATAAAGAATAAAATTGTCAGACACATAGATGAACATAAATTATTGTGCAGAAGTCAACATGGGTTTCTGTAAAGGGAGATCATGTCTTACTAATCTATTAGAGTTCTTTGAGGGGGTCAACAAACATGTGAACAAGGGGGATCCGGTGGACATAGTGTACTTAGATTTTCAGAAAGCCTTTGACAAGGTCCCTCATCAAAGGCTCTTACGTAAATTAAGTTGTCATGGGATAAGAGGGAAGATCCTTTCATGGACTGAGAACTGGTTAAAAGACAGAGAAGAAAGGGTAGGAATAAATGGTAAATTTTCAGAATGGAGAGAGATAACTAGTGGTGTTCCCCAAGGGTCAGTCCTAAGACCAATCCTATTCAACTTATTCATAAATGATCTGGAGAAAGGGGTAAACAGTGAGGTGGCAAAGTTTGCAGATGATACTAAACTGCTCAAGATAGTTAAGATCAAAGCAGACTGTGAAGACTTTCAAAAAGATCTCACGAAACTAAGTGATTGGGCAACAAAATGGCAAATGAAATTTAATGTGGATAAATGTAAAGTAATGCACATTGGAAAAAATAACCCCAACTATACATACAATATGATGGGGGCTAATTTAGCTACAGCTAATCAGGAGAAAGATCTTGGAATCATCGTGGATAGTTCTCTGGAGACGTCCATGCAGTGTGCAGCGGCAGTCAAAAAAGCAAACGGGATGTTAGGAATCATTAAAAAAAGGGATAGAGAATAAGACAGAGAAAATCTTATTGCCCTTATATAAATCCATGGTATGCCCACATCTTGAATACTGCGTTCAGATGTGGTACCCTCATCTCAAAAAAGATATACTGGCATTAGAAAAGGTTCAGAAAAGGGCAACTAAAATGATTAGGGGTTTGGAACGGGTGCCATATGAGGAGAGATTAAAGAGGCTAGGACTTTTTAGCTTGGAAAAGAGGAGACTGAGAGGGATATGATAGAGGTGTATAAAATCATGAGTGGTGTGGAGAAAGTGAATAAGGAAAAGTTATTTACTTGTTCCCATAATATAAGAACTAGGGGCCACCAAATGAAATTAATGGGTAGCAAGTTTAAAACACATAAAAGGAAGTTCTTCACTCAGCTCACAGTCAACCTGTGGAACTCCTTGCCTGAGAAGGTTGTGAAGGCGAGGACTATAACACAGTTTAAAAGAGAACTGGATAAATTCATGGAGGTTAAGTCCATGAATGGCTATTAGCCAGGATGTGTGAGGAATGGTGTCCCTAGTCTCTGTTTGTCAGAGGGTGGAGATGGATGGCAGGAGAGAGATCACTTAATCATTACTTGTTAGGTTCACTCCCTCTGGGGCACCTGGCATTGGCCACTATCAGTAGACAGGGTACTGGGCTGGATGGACCTTTGGTCTGACTCGGTATGGCCATTCTTATGTACTAGGCCTGTAAAGGGCTGGATAATGTTATGATTTTTTAACTCCCCCTGCCGATCCACAGTGTGTGACAATTAATGTTATGCACTTTCCCAGATTTCTTTGGTAAGATTATTTTGGCCCCCTAGTGCAGGAGCTCTCACTCCAAATCTGACCGTCCCCTGCCCAGCAATTAATTTTGTTCCCTAACCTCCAAATCAATCTTGTTCCCCCAACCCCACATAGATTCTGCCTGTCCCCTTACTCCCACATCTGCCTACCTCCCCAACCACACCCATGAGTTGTGCTCCCCCACCTTATCTCTGCTCTTCCTGGAGTTCTTCACTCCCCTCTCCACTGCCTGGGGGCAGGATGGCTACAGCAGGGTCCCCTTCAATATCCTGGCAATATCCTGTCACTCATAAAAAAAAATCACAAAAGTTGGCAACACTGATATGCATGTGAAAAGATAATCAAAACTCATATTTCATAGATTCATATATTTTTAGGCCAGAAGGGACCATTGTGATCAGTTAACTTGGACTTATGCGTAACACAGGCCATAGAATTTCACTCAGTAATTCCTGCATCAAGCCCAGGCACTTATGGTTGAACTAAAGCATATTTTTTAGGGGAAAACTATCAGATTTGGATTTAAAGATTTCGAGTAAGGTTTGATGTACATAAGTGATATATGCACCACAATTTTCAGTTTGATGGGACTCTTGAACCCTTTTGTTTGTTAATACTATAAACACTTTGTATAAACAAATCATGATTTACCAATGTGAATTTTGAGGGTGTTTGGGAATAAAACAGCATGCTTATTAATTAATAGATTAATATATTTAAGGCAAAAAGGAACCATTATCACCATGTTGTCTATCTGCATAACACAGGACCAGGAATTCCTCATAGCAATTTCTATCTTAAACCCAATAACTTCTGAATGAACTAATGCATATATTATAGAAAAACATCCAGTTTTGATTTAAAGATTGCAGGCAATGTAGGAACTACCCCAATCCTTAGTAAGTTGTATGTATGGTTCCTTTCAACCTTAAGGTTTTCTATGCCCTAAGTCCATCACTGTAGTATCTAAATGCTGATGAGCACTATAAAAATCCTAAAACAGATTCTGAAAAATGTAAAACATTCCATAGTACAGCTGGTAATTGTGGAATGCTGAACATGGAGTGAAAATAATTTTGTGACCATAATGGTGCTCAGTTTATGCCTTTATAATGCATGAAGTAAAAATTAACTAGTGACCTCTTTCATGGTCAGTTTTTGCATTAAAATATTAGACTTTATTAGCCCTTTTCTACATGCATATCTATAAAAGCTATAATTAAACAATGCCTTGCATAATGACAGGTTTCAGAGTAACAGCTGTGTTAGTCTGTATTTGCAAAAAGAAAAGGAGTACTTGTGGCACCTTAGAGACTAACAAATTTATTTAAGCATAAGCTTTCATGAGCTTTCAGTGAATGCATCCGATGAAGTGAGCTGTAGCTCACGAAAGCTTATGCTCAAATAAATTTGTTAGTCTCTAAGGTGCCACAAGTACTCCTTTTCTTTTTATAATTAAACAAAGTTATCCAGACCCTTACACACCTAATAACTGTGACTTTCAACTATTCATTAAAGGGACTCTAGTGTACAGTAAATTACATCAGTGTAGATCCAGAATAATTTCACTGAAGTCAAAGGAATTACATTGGTGTATAGTTAGACTGGAATGTGGAGCACTGGATTTACATTCCTGTAATTTGAATCAGAGTTTCCTGGGTATAACTGAGGGCAGAATTTGGTCCACTGTGTCCTATAATTCCTTCAGTTTGTTATAAATCACTTTATTTTGATGATCATAACAAAGTAAATCAGAGGGCCAAATTTAAACTTGTGTATGAAATGCTATTAACTTCAATTCAGTGGAATTACATCAGGCCTGAATTTGGCCAAAAGATGTTCAGAGGAAAAATAAAAGAGAAAAATCCCTTCTCAGTAAAAACAGAAGGCAACAGAAGCTTTGGAGTGAATGCCTGCCAATAGAAGGATTTCATGCTTTTGTTAATTAAACGAACAACAACAACAACAACAAAACAGTGCAGTAGGCTGTATCCTACATAACAGCTTCCACTAATAAAACGTAATAGACAATTTCCTGCATTCAATTCTTTTGAATACTATTATAGAAGGTAATAGAGTTTTGGAAATAGAAGTCCTACAGCCTGTCAGAAGGAGCTTTCTTCCACTTTTTTTTATTAAATGACTAAGTGCAGCAGTCTGTGTCCTATCTCTCCCTCTTGCATCTATTGGATTGTATTATTTTACATTTTGATTGAAATGATGTCACCAGCAGATAAAAGCCTGGCCCAGGCATTGTAATTGAATCAGCCTGAGTTGTTTATTCTAGTGATCTACAGCAATGCTTTGCTTGTCCTACCACAGAATATATAAAAGATCCCCTCTTGTTTAACATGCCACTGATTAGATCTATTTAAAAATAAGAGAAAAGAATCAAAATGGGGGGTCGGAGGACTGGGAACCTGGAAAAATTGGGGGGGAGGAATTAAAAGAGAAGAGACACCATCTGCAAAATTTTCCATGTGTGACTGAAAGTTTCAATAAATAAATTTCACATGGCATCAGTACCAGATGCAAAGATTTGATTGACAACATTTAAATGATGGTTAATGGGAACTTGTATATTTTGGATAGGTTTTTCATGCACACTTCCTTAATCAAATGGCATTCATGTTTTTTTTTAAAGAAGAATGCTTATCTTTGAGGGACAATTATTGCTTCAAACTGATATTTTTATTATTATTGTTAGAAAATACATATTTGATAATTAAATCATTATTGTGACACACTTTATTTTTCAGTTGAAACATTTTATATTTAATAGAAACAATATTAAGTTAATTGTATTGGGATAACAGTTATTTGGTACTAGTGAGAATCAGAATTTACACGATAGGCAAAGAGTGAATTACAGCAACCTTATACATTGGATATACAGACAAAATCGGCTTCCAGATGGATTTATTTGTAAGAGAGGGTCGCTCTTTTTCATACTGTGGACATACATATCCATTTTCTGTTTCTTACTCTTTTATTTCCTAGATGGCCCATTAAAATGAGGAACTAATACCATTATTTTGAAGGATAATGAGGACAGGCTTTATCAGGGCTTTTCAAACGGTGCATCGTAGTCTTCACCTTCAACATCTCTGTTATTTTAGTGCTGGATCTTTCCTGAAAAGGAACTGCGCATCATACTAGGTTTAGTAGTGGTGTTGAGATGGAAACTGTGAGATCTACAAAATCATTTTTGCATGAAATCTAAATTTAGAATTGTTTTCTGATTCCTTGCTAAACCTAGAATATTTATTTTTTAAAGTATTCCTTTAATTTATAAATGAGTTACATAAACAAAAAACCCAAGAGATTTCACTTTTAAACAAAAACTATTAATAAAACAAGGAGTACTTGTGGCACCTTAGAGACTAACAAATTTATTTGAGCATAAGCTTTCGTGAGCTACAGCTCACTTCATCGGATGCATTTACTAAACACTAATCATATTTGTTCAGGTATATACTTAAAATTAAAAGCTTTTAGGAGTAGACGTTTAAACGTTTTTAAAAATGTATTGCTAATGGGAACAACTTAATTCTGCTAAAAAGGAAATTACAAGGCATTGAAATTGCTAGAAATAACATTTTTAAATGAATTAAAACAGAAAACAAAACACAGAATCTCTAAACATAAATAAACATGATTCTCTTTGTTTATTTATGGTGAATCTGGACTCGAATGTTTGAACAATAACAACATACCCTATGTCTCTTTAGAGTTCCTATAGCAGTCATATTAGAAAATTCACTTAGAATAATTATAAACACCTGACAAATGGACCTTTTGGATCTTTTGGATATTTATAATTAATATCTTGTCCTTAAAGGTATCATTATTTTCAAATCCTTGTAAAACATACTTTTCTGATAGTTCTAGCCTATTATCAATCCACTGCTTTGCAGATGGAATGTGAACTGAATATATTTACAAATATATGTTTCAATTGTATTGTA
Source organism: Chelonia mydas (assembly GCF_015237465.2). Classification (NCBI taxonomy): domain Eukaryota; kingdom Metazoa; phylum Chordata; order Testudines; family Cheloniidae; genus Chelonia; species Chelonia mydas. The sequence goes on along the minus strand of NC_057850.1, from coordinate 144,105,399 downwards.
TTTAATACATTTTGATTTCATTTAAAACCTAAAAATGAGATTATTAAAGTGAGCTGACATCACATTTTAGTTGACTTGGTGCTCCGTCCTGTAAAAACCATTACACACTGACAGGTTTTGAAAGCAGTAATTTTAGGAAAAAGTAAACTGAAATTAACAAAAATGTAAATGAGATTTTTTTTTCTCAAAAATGCATTAGTTAGAAATGTATTACATAGTTATAGCATATGGTCGGCCTGGTTGCACAGAGGCAAACTGTTCTATTGCCAGGTTCACCAGCCACCAAATCATATTCTAGTCCCCAGAGCTGGTAAATATCATTCATATCACAGAGATGCCTCATGTAGTTTCTGGGAAAAGGGGAGGCAATATTGAGTACCGTACCTTCAGTTCCCTCCCATAGCTGTCTTGATAGAATGACATTTAGAACAACATCCCAGAATGCTATGCATTCTCTGACCATCACATCACTTTCTCATTAAAGAATAAATAGTAGGGATGGGCTAATTCGTTTAAATAAATAAGAACTATCCTGAACCTCACAAAATCTTATTTAAAATACAAAAATAAAGTGTAGTTAACTTATTTCCCCATAATTTCCATTTTTTGACTCTGCACAGTGAGTTTTTGTGAAGACCAGGTGTTTGATCCATCTCCCATTGATGGTAACAAGATTTTTTCCATTTACTTCAATGGGACATGGTTCGAACACGGGAAGGAGTGTACTTCCAGCCTCACTAGAAACAGTAAAAGCTGAAAATCTCACATGGACACCTTTTCAAGTGAGATTTGCTGCCCAGTTTTGCAAACCTAGTTTTGCACACACAGATAATTTTGATAAGACTCAGATATGGATCCAATTCCAGATTTCTAGGAGCTTATCAAAACCAAGGTAAACTTTCATACCTTTTGAGGTTTGCCCGTATAAAAAGTACATAAGACTATCAACAACGGAGAATTGGAGCGAGAACATGGGAGGATTTAGGTTGGGAGTGGCAGCTACAGACAAAGGCTATGTGTGTGTCAAACACAAAGCAAAAACAAACCATCAAGCATGAGAAGGATGGAGCACAAACTTTATCTGGATTAGAAGAATCCTCTTTTCAAATGTAATTCAAATGCAAGACCACAATGTTTCAGAAACATCTGAATAAATGGGAGGGATGATTACATAGTTGGTGTAGATATTATATGTATATTATACATTGCTAGTGACATAACTGAGGTTCAGAAAAGAGAGGGTTTCAGATTAAGTGGTAATTTTTATTGTAGTCAAAGTGTTTTCATTCCTTTCTTAAAATCATTTAGACACATGTAATGAACTCTTAATTTTTCTTGGTAGGTACATCATTGACATTTTAGGCCTGGAGGTATTTCATCAGAGTAACAGATTTGTATAAAATAGTAATAACCTATTAATTATTATTATGTATTAACAATAATAATGATAATTCAAATTATAGTAGAAATTTCAAAAGTCTGAATTATTTTAATGAAGATATGGAATTCCGTAGGAGATTGTACTTTGATTATGAGAAAATTTCAATTACCTTCGTCAAGTATATCAGGGACAAATCCAAATCGATATGAAGTCTTGTAAATAAGTAACCAGATTTTCAGAAGTGTTGAGTAGCCGGCAGTTTCCACTGAAGTCAATTATTAGTCTAAGCATGGATTTAGGAGCTTAACGCTCCTGTTTTTGAAAATCTTGGTCCAGAGAATTTAAATGATAAATGTGAAAGGAGGTAGGTACATTCATGACCAGATTAACTTTTTGTGGGCCCGACACCAAACATATTTGTGGGCTCTCATGTGGAATGACTGTAAAAAACAGGAGATCAACACAAAAATTGTCTTTGACACTGCACACAGCTACACAGGTTTTATTTACAATATTTACAAGTTTAAGTTGCAGATGGAGGTGGCTGCCACTAGGGTACCAGCAATGGCAACTCTAGGGCAGGGGTTCTCAAATTTCATTGCAACACGACCCCCTTCTGACAACAAAAATTTCTTCATGACCCCAGGAGGGGAACTGAAGCCTGAGTCCTTCTGAGACCCACTGCCCTGGGAGGGGGATGAAGGGGGAAGCCTGAGCCTCACTGCTCTGGGTAGAGGGGCCAAAACTGAAGTTCAAGGACTTCAGCCCCAGGCAAGGGGTCTGGAACCTGAGCCCTGCCAACCAGGGCTGAAAACCTCAGGCTTTGGCTTCGGCCCTGGGCAGTGGGGCTTGGGCATCAGCCCTGGGTCCCAGCATGTCTAAGCCATCCCTGGGGACCCCATTCAAATGGGTTCGTGACCCACTTTGGAGTCCTGACCCACAATTTGAGAACCGCTGCCCTAGGGCAAAAAGAATATATACAAGTTTACATAAAACAAATTATAAACAAACAAATACAAAATAAAGCACTGTGGGTAAAAACAGCTAACAAAAGCCAAAGCTGGCCAAAACACCAGCATTGTGCTGCTCCCACTACAAGGGAATCATCACACTCTCTCATCCTTCACGTTTCTCATATGAACTACCAGTGTTTGTATGAAATTTGATGGATTTAAAACATTTTAAAAATAAAAAATATCAAAAAATTTTAATACATTTTATTTACTGTGTCATTATTCATAGTATTCTTGCTAGTCAGGCAGAGAGGCAGACAAACTAAGATCAGGACCAGCTGTGCCCCCAAAAGACTGGGCCAATCCTCCAAATCAGACCAGACCCACACCCTTCCCCAGACCTGCATCCTTCTCAGAACAACCCCTGTGGAATTGGACCAGACCCGCCTGGAGTGGTGAGGCTGCTGTGCTCCCCTGAGCCCTTCAGCCAGTGCGAGGCATTAATATGCTTCAGCTGAAGGCGGGACGGACATTCCCTAGCTCCCACCGAGCATCTCCTCTGCTGCCCTCACCACACACTCAAGCTGACTTCCCCTCCTACCTCCTAACCCCAGGGAGAACCATGAGTTGTAAGGGGAGGGATTAGGGGCCCCTTCACGAATATGGGCCAGGTACCACGTCGCCACTGACACCATTGTAAACCCAGTACTGGGTACATGTAATTCTTTTTCAGAACTAATGATTCAGTTATCTCTCCTCTCCACCCCAGCCCTAAAAATAAATCAATTCCTACAACTAGGCACTCAGGAACAACGACATATTCAAAACCTAGTGTGTGAGTGGGATGCAGGGGAAAATCAGTAAAGATATAGTGAATCTTCTAATGAATTATTATAGACTATAACAAATACAGATATATGAATAACACATTGACACTGTCCTTTAGCTTCACAGGAAGGTACGGGAGATATGCAGAAGGATTTGTACTAGAAGAGAACATATGAGAAGAAGTAAAGGTGCCATTTCCTTCTTTTTATTTATTTTATTATAAAAACAAACCAAAGAAGAATTAATTGGATCGTACAAAATCTGATTATTAAACAACAACAAAATCATTGCAGCTAGAAAAAAGAGGTTTGTGTAGCACATTTTTCTTGCAAAGAAATCTGAATGTGAAAAAGTTTACATAGTATACGGTTTATATATCTTTATATATACTTGCTGTTTATCTCTAAAGCAGCATACATTCTATATGAAAGAGGGGGTTGCCATGGTATCTCCACTTTAAAAAACCTGAATAGCAGATCTGAAAGAAGCATAGCATTGATTTAACAAGTTGTCATGTAAGTTACTGTGGCCTATAAGGATGAAAGCTATGCACCTTTTCCTTTATAAAACCATTTATTTAAAAAAATACTGATTGTAACACTTTTATCCATGGAGCTAAACATACCACTGGTCATTAACGCTGTCCTCTTGTTTTGAACAAATACATTTTTACTGAGATCCATTTCTTTTCTTTGGTGAAAAAACCCCCAACAGTATTAGTAAGGAAATAATTCCTTTAAAAACAAAAGAAGATGGGGGATGGAGTGGTAATATTTAATCAAAGATCAAAAGTAAATGTTCTTTTTTGATGAAGAAAAAAACTTATAAATAATAAAATTTGGAATAATTTTTAACAAAACATTACAACTTTTGCTATAATCATCACACATCTCTTTAGCTCTTCCAATGACATAACTTCATTAGTGGAATGTAAGACTTACTCTACAAGATCAGAACTGCTGTCTGTCTCTTCTAGCGTCAGTGTCACCAGAGAAGCCAGAGTTGTGATTGGAATATTAGTACTAACATTTCAGAGGACTGTTAGGATATAGATATTCAGGCCTGTCTGTAAAAACAGACAGGCCTGAATATCTATATCCTAACAAGGACAATTAGAAAAATAAATGTTTTTTTAAGAGTTAAATTCAGAGCAAGATCAAGATGGGACAGAGACATTTTGGTTGATTCCAGAATTCTATCCACTTAACTTCCTTGGAGGCAACAACAAACTCATTGAGTAAATCACAGAGGAGAAGCTTAACCTACCAGAACAATTCTCATTGGTTGAGCATAGCCTTTGGGAAAAGGTCAATGTTACCTAGCAACTACTGAGAGCTGTTGACTTTTTATAAATTAACCATTTCATGAGTGTCAATAGGCTCATAGGCACTGCTGCCAACTTGTCTGCTATTTCCTGCTTCACATGGTCATTTCTGGCACTCCTACTGAAGTCGAACATCTTGTTTGCCTTGCACCAAAGGTTTACTGGAATCTGACTATGGTCCCATGACCAGATAGAAGCATACTAGGCAAAAGACTTCTTCTTCTTGTCAGTGGCCATATTTAACTCAGGAGACAGTTCATTCTGTTTGCCATTCAGTGATCAGAATACAATGTCAGAGTTAAATGCTGAGCAGCTGCACTTGAACCAGAGAACTTGCTTCTGTTCTCTGGGAGTCAACTTGCTAGTCTTAGAATAAAAAGGCCAAGGAATACTGGCTCACAGAATTGTGGGATAGCATTTGCAGATTCTAAAGACGAGTCTGGGGACCTGGGTCTGAGCTGTGTCCACACCACAAAATGATGCAGTCCATTAGGATTCAGGCTCAGACAAACCCACCCCCTGCCAGATCTTAGGGTTTACTGGCCCAAGTCAGACAAATTTGTGTGAGCTCAAGCCTGAGTTTGACCCCAGGCTTACATTGCAGTGTATACATACCCTGTGACTCCCACAGATGAATGCCAACTAGGTAAATTCAAATCATCGTTAACAAATAGCACCAAAAAATCTTAACTCTTAGGTCTAAAAACTAGACCTCATTCCCTTGCCAGAGCCAGGATTAGGACCCCAAAATCCAGTATGCTGATGTTGCCTAGTAAATAAGTGCATGTGATGGAATTTCTGTGTGGCGAATTAACTAGCAGACTGCAGAAAGAGAAAGAAGAGAAGGTCTTTTGATTGAGACATTGGACTCACACCCACAATATCTGAGCTCTCTTACTGGCACTGCCACAAACTTCCTATGCAAGTAGATGAACTCCTGAGGGCTCTTCCACCCTTATCTTCTATGATTCTATGGTAAGTAATTTAAACCAGAATTTTTTGGTGTTTGTTAGTATATAGGCTTGTTTGTCACCCTGAGATAGGATTTTGGGTTTGATTTTTGATTCTCTTATATCCTTACTAATATGTGTAAAGAACAATGAATAAAGACATTGTGTGTTGCATTTCCCACAACCAGATGGGGCTTTTAGTACTATGAGAAAAGAAAAGGCATAGAGCTAAAAGTGTTACAGGGTATGGTGGGAGTGTAATATATGAGCATACTCTGGAAGGCTGCCTGGCTCCTCTCTGAAGCCAAAGTCAAGCAACCAGTTAGGAGGGGCAAGGGAGATTAGGGGAGAGGCATACAACACACTGAAAGCCAAAGAAAAGCCTGGCCTTGGCCAGAGGACAATCTGACTCCTTACCCCTCCCATGGGATACAAAGGAAGTGGGACGAAGACCCCAGACTCATGACCCTCCAAAAATGAACATGATCACAAGTTGTAAGGGGTGGGCCTAGGAGTGTGCACTGCAGGTATATCTGGGCCTGCTAAGAAGGAGAAGGTGGGAAGGGGGAAGGGGGACAAAGGCAAGGATCTGAGGCATCAGAGCTAGGAAGGAAGACATGTAGTAAATGTTCTGCAGCATCAGAGCTAGGAACGGAATACTGGGGAACAGACTCTGCTGACGTGTAGAGCTATGGATATGCTTGCTTGGAATTAACCCCAAAAACATTGCATTGCCTGCACTTCGGATTTCTGGTCTTCTGCTTTCTGTCTGCATGACAAGAATGAGGGGAGGGGGGTGAAGGGAAAGCCCCGTAACAGTGGTGGGCACTAATTGCTTATTCTTCATTTTCTGGGTGCCCAATCACAGACTTGAGCTTGACTCTGAACCAGGTGATTTGCCGGTCGGGGCAGCTTTTGTAAGAGTAAAACCAGTAGCTGAATTTCTCACAGAGCTTCAGATACTAGTTCCCACTCTTTGCTGACTCCTCCAAAAATAACAGGTGACACAGAGGGGACAGACACAGGTGAGAGCTGGTAGCTGAAACTGTATGAAGAGTTCAGCTAACAGCTCTTGTCCAACAGCTCCCCTCATAGTGGACCAGTTATATTTCTGGATACCTCTCTGACAAACCATAGCTGGTTCATGAAACCAAAACTGGCAAGAAGGAGCCTGAGTGGTAGACTGGTATCAGGGGCCATTAGTGAATCGCTGGAAAGTGAAGAAATTAGATCAGGGGCAGAGATGGTTTTCCTGAGTTGCCCCTAACTATAGTCTCCACTTACACTCCTCAGTGCGGTCTCCCTTCTCCCCTACCCCTATAGCCCTGCACAGCCCTCCCAACCCTGAGTAGCTATGACCATTGCAGAACTCAAAATGATGTCATGTTGGATTCCCTGAGCCAAATAACGTCTCTTGTTTCATAAGAGCAGTGCCTCCTCTCTGCAAACTCATGAGGAGTTTGTAAGACCCCGAGTGTACCTCAGGAAGCATTGCTTGTCTGGGGACCTGCCTGCCGGATCATCCTTCTCTCTTGTACGTGCTTCCCCACATCTCAGCCGATAAGAACTATACAGAGAAGGGAGAGGGGAGAATGTGGCCAGCAAGTGAAGTTCTGCACACGCTTTCTGAGGCAGCCTCAGTTCAAATTGCGAATAGTTTGGATTATGTATTTTAGTGAACAAATAAAATCCTTTAAAATATTTGCACACTCAGTTTAGATTTTGGTCAGGCAGCTTTTGATAAATGAAACTGATTACCATGAAAAATGAAATTCTAGTTCTTTCTTGTTTGGATTGGTAGGTCCTTTCTGAGGCAAGATTGCACTGAAGCTACTTAGAAGAGTTGCGAATAGTGTTTTATGCAAGTAGGTATGCAGGAGTAGCTGCATTCTGCAGATAGCATAGACAAACATATTCTTTTTTAGCCTCAGACAGCATGTGCAATTACTAAAGCTACACCAGGGATGGAGATGGGGAAAGATGAAGCCCAGACATGTCATGAATCACCATATTGCACCCTCTGCTCCCAGAATTGTGCAGAGGAGACTCCACCCTTCCCTCCAGCCATGTGGGCTCTGGAAAAAAAACAAGCTTCAGGATAGAGCCAGCTAAAGGTCCAAGTCATCAGAAGCAAACATGAAGCAATTTCGGCATCAGGCTCTGAGGATGTTGTCAGACTATACTTTCCAGTTTCCACTCTAAACATTTGTTCCCCCATTGTACTGACACAGTGCTTGTTCCAGCTTCCTCCTTCATAGTCGCTTCACTTCAGCCTCACTTCACCTACCCTTCATGCTCCTCTCCTTCCTTCTTTCCCTGCTCTCCTCCTTGTTTTCTCCTCTATTCCTCTTACATCCCTCCCCTTCTTGCCCTCTCTCCATTACTTTAAAAAATATGGCATAATTTTAAAAATTCAAGCTGAAAATGACTTATCCAGTGCCTTATAGAGATTTGGGCTTGAGTGAGGGTGACCTTGGCCAAGACTCAATCTATTAAAGACTGAGGGTTCTGGTAATGCATATTGACTGGGTGAAATAACTGAAAGAAATGGAGAGGATGAATGCTATGATTATGTTCTGAAGCTGATTGCACAAGTTTACGACCTGGAGATTTTGTCAGACTCTCACTTGCTGTTGGAGGCCAGGTAGCAGCAGTGGCCATGTCTGCCTTTCTAAAGTGATCTCAGTGGGGTTCTGCTGGAGGTCATGCTGAAACTTCAGGTAGTGCAGAATACACTGCTTATTTGCTTAGCAGTGTTTCTCACTTACTGCATGTTACACCTGTGCTCTGAGATCTGCATTGGCTTCCAATTAATTTCTTACTGCATTTTGAGAGGTAAATTTTGATCTCTAAAGCCCTTACTATTTGAGAGACCACTCCCGCCATGAATGATATGACACTTGAGATGAGCTGACACACTTGAGCTAGTTGCTACACAGAGTTTGCACAAGGAAGCTAGCCACCTCACAAGCTACAGAAAGAGCTTTTACAGTGTCAGCCTTGGCTCTAGAATACATTTTGTCTCCCCCCAATAACTTGATCCTACAGGGCCTAAACCTGTTGACCTCCAGATCATGCTAGAAAACCTATCTGTTCTCCAAAGCCATTAAGATGAACTTGGGTTAGCAACATAAGGCTAAATCCACAAAGGGACTTAGGCGTTTCAACACTCAGGATTGCAATGCCTAACTTTTAGGTGCCTATACACCCTTTGGAATCTACAAACCCTGTGTTAGATATGTAGGCTCCCTATACCATGCACAAGGAGAGTTAGACACCTAAGAAAGGGATCCACAACAGCCAGTATGCTGATCTGAGAGTCATAGAATCATAGAATATTAGGGTTGGAAGGGACCTCAGGAGGTCATCTGGTCCAACCCCCTGCTCAAAAGAAGACCAATCCCCAACTAAATCATCCCAGCCAGGGCTTTGTCAAGTCTGACCTTAAAAATCTCTAAGGAAGGAGATTCCACCACCTCCCTAGGTAACCCATTCCAGTGCTTCACCAATCACATAAGTCACATAAGCTAGCCAATTACAGATGCTGAGGAGAGGGTTATGTCCCTCTCAGAGTGTTTGGTCCTAAATCTGGGCTAGAGGGAGATGCCTATCTCCGTTTGGGATTCACAGCCATAAACTCTCTTCCATAGTCAGGCACCTAAACCATTTCTTGCAAGAAAGGCAGAAGTTCATGCCTAACTGTGCACAAAACAACTCAGGAGCAGGAAAAAAGTCTGCCTTATAACCTTCAGTCCAGTAGTTATGGCCCTCAGTTGGGATTTGAGAGATCCTGGATCAATTCCTCCCCCCCAGTGGACCGTTGTGATTCCAATGGACCATTGTGATTATGAGTCTAACCTCCTATATAACTTAGGCCATGAATCTTCCCCTGAATTTGAGCATGGGTTTCTCCTACCTCTTTGGTGAGTGCCCTAACCACTGGGCTATGTGTGGTTTGGATCTTTCTATGTCTGTCCTGTTGAATCTGTTCCACTCTATGTGAAATATATAAATAATTAACTATGCATTTGGCCAGAGAGAGTGAGGGGGGAAATGAAGCAGTAGGTCACCCACATCCCAGGTGAGTGTACTAATCACCTGATTAGAGGGTAGGCCTCTTTCACCTTCCTCTTCTCCCTTCAGCTGCTTTGTGTGAAATTTGGTGTGTTCTGCTCATGCCTATCGGATCGAGCCCCTCAGGCAAGACAGACGGGGCAATGCCTAGTTTGAGGATCCCACTGAGATTTAGGTGTGAGTTAGGCACCAAACTGATGGGCAGGGTCAGCACTGAGGTAGCTGTCTGCATGCCAGCCACCGAAACATAAGCAATAGGGGGCTTTTATGGTGAAAATTTAGGTGACAGCAACATTAGGCAGCAACTGAACAAGAACTCTGAGGATCTCAGTGGTGTCTAAATATTGGATTTAGAGGCCTAAAGTGGAAGTAAATTTCAATAAATCCTTCTCTGCATCAGGCCCATCGTAAATGCCAGACTGGATTAGGCAACTGGTCAATATAGTTTAATTCTACATGCTTCAGAAAAAGGCGCAAGAAATCCTGCAGCAGGCATCTGTGAAATAACCTTTTTATAGGAACGGTTTTGTCCTAATCCCATCATTTAGAAACTGGATTATGGCCTGTGGATGAGGGTTTATATCCTTTCCAAGCATCATTATCAATGTAATTGTACAATCTTTACTTGAAGCCTGCTAAACTCCTTCTCTCAAAAATAATGTGTATCAATAAGTTCCACAGCCTCAATTTGCTCTATTTTCTCTGTGCCATCCATTATTTTGTTTAGGTTTATCATATCTCCTCTGATGAGTAAATAGTTACAGTTTGTTTGTTTGTTTCAATTTCCCTTAGAATTTCACAGCTACTTTCAATTTCACATACAAGTTTTTTAGGTATCTAATAATTTTCTTCACATATCTCTGATCTTCGTCCCCGCTATTGCAAAGTATTTCCAACCCCAAGTATTAAACAAACATGAGTCAGACCTCAGAAATTCATGAGATTTTAAAAATATTTTAACATTTTAAATCTGGGGTCCTTTGTGTTTGCCTTCTGGCTTTTGAACTATTATTGTTTACACTTACAAGATTGGTTCCCACAACCATGAGAGCTAGTAACTCTTTATTTTGTCATGAAAGCTTGAATTATCATCCATTAACATCATTCCAATAAATGCATCTTTCAGTAGAACACCAATAGTGTGAGACTCATGATAAAATTGCTAGAGTTGGGAACACTGACTCCAGCTACATTCTTTCTGATATAGGGTGTTTGAACAGTACTGAATGCAGTATTCCAGGTAAAGGTTCACCACTGGCTCATGCAAAGGGCTTATAATATTTCCTGTATTATTTTCTGCCCCATTCTTACACATCCTGCTTGTGTTTTTGTCCACCACTACACACTGAGCAGAAGTCTTCACTGAGCTGTCCATTATGACACTGAGGTCTTTTTCCTGAGTTTCACACAGTTAATTTAGAATCCAGTAAGCCTTCCAGTGTGCATTACCTCATTCATATTGTTACGTTACACCCCATATTCTTCATAGAAATATTGTTATGATATGAATATAGCATAGGTAAGGTATTTTTTATGCAATATGGGTCATGTGAGGTATCGTTGAAAAGGTTATGATCTACTGAATGTGTTTATCTAATTTGTATACATGTATCGTTTCTGTATCTGTGGTTAGGAATATTGAATTTGTAACAATTACAACTGTGTGTGTATTTGGGGAACGCCCACCAGACAGTAGGTAATCAGCCTGAATTAGCCATTCAAGAAGAACAATAGAACTTTGGAGATGCTAATCTCCCGCCTTCCTGAGCAGCTTCCTGGGATGTTGCTTTGACACTGCAGGGTCATCTGATGATGTCACCTGGTACAGAGTACCACCTTGGACACTGCTGATATTTTTCCACTGGAAACAAAGCGTTCCCACCTTATATAAATTTTATTTAAGGCTGAGAAGTAAATCAATCAGGACTCCTCCTCCATTGTCTGCCTAGGAAGGAAGACTGCTAAAACACCTGAAGGGAAAGGCAAGGTTGAGTTCAGGCTGAGACAGGGGTCCAGTCTGTAAAGATAAATAACTGGAACTCTAAGCTACAGAAACTCTGCAACTTGCCTAAAACAACATTTAGGGTCATAAATTACATTTTGTAACCTGTTTCTTGAGTATATTAAGCTTAGCTTGCGTGTTTTGTTTTATTTGCTCAGTAATCTGCTTTGGTCTGTTTGCTATCCTTTATAATGACTTAAAGTTTACCTTTTGTAGTTAATGAAATTATTGCTTGTTCATTTCAAAACCCAGTTTGTGCAATTCATATTGGGGGGGGAGGGGGAAGCTGTGCATATCTCTCTCCATGTTGAGGGAGAGGGCAAATTTTTATGAGCTTGCACTGTGCAGATCTTTCTATACAGCGCAAGATAATATTATTTTGGGTTTATACCCCAAAGGAGGTGTTCGCATGAGTTCTGGGCAATCCCCGAGCTGATTCCTCCCACACAGAGCTGATCTCATTGTCTCTGTGTCCATTTGCAGCTGGATGTGTCCCTACCTGTGTGTGTATGCTGGAGAAGGCTTAAGGGCCTGGAAACCCAGGTTGGTGGAACGGGCGGAACCAGGGGGACCCCAAAACATCAGGTGTCCAACATGTCACACATATGTCAACATAGAATTTTATCTACCACTCTGCTGCCCATGCACCTAGCTTGGTTCAATGCCTTTGAACTTCCTCACAGTCTTCTGTGTGCTTGACTAATTTAATTATTGTTGTGTCATCTACAAATTTTATCATCATTTCCATTTCCAGATCATCAGTTATTGAGGATTTGTAAAACAAACATAGTTAAGGTTGTGCCAGGATTTTCACATTAACAGGATTATCAACAGGATTAAAATAACAGGATTATTAAAGATATCTAAAAACTAGGGCTGTCAAGCGATTAAAAAATTAATCGTGATTACTCATATTATTAAAAAGATTAATTGTGATTAATCGCGCAATTAATCACTTTGTTAAACAATAAAAAGAATACCATTTATTGAAATATATTTGGTTGTTTTCTACATTTTCATATATACTGATTTCAATTACAGCACACAATATAAAGTGTACAGTGCTTACTTTATTTTTATTACAAATATTTTCACTGTAAAAACAAAAGAAATAGTATTTTTTAGTTACAAGTACTGTAGTGCAATCTCTTTATCATGAAAGTTGAACTTACAAAGGTATAATTATGTACAAAAAATAACTGCGTTCAAAAATAAAACAATGTAAAACTTTAAAACGTACAAATCCACTCAGTTATCCTTGTTCAGTCAATCTTTCAGACAAACAAGTTTGTTTACATTTGCAGGAGATAATGCTCCCACTTCTTGTTTACAATGTCATCTGAAAGTGAGAACAGGCATTCACTTTGTACTGTTGTAGCTGGCGTCACAAGATATTTACATGCCAGATGCACTAAAGATTCATATGTCCCTTCATGCTTCAACCACCATTCCAGAAGACATGCGTCCATGCTGCTCAATAACGATCCAAAGGAGTGTGGACCAAAGCATGTTCATTTTCATCATCTGAGTCAGATGCCACCAGCATCAGGTTCTGTAGTTTTTGCATTGGAGTGTTGCTCTTTTAAGACTTCTGAAAGCATGCTCCACACCTCGTCCCTCTCAGATTTTGTAAGGCACTTCAGATTCTTAAATGTTGGGTTGAGTGCTGTAGCTATCTTTAGAAATCTCACATTGCCAACTTCTTTGTGTTTTATGAAATCTTCAGTGAAAGTGTTCTTAAAACGAATAACATGTTTTGGGTCATCATCCAAGACTGCTAAAATATGAAATATATGGCAGAATGTGAGTAAAATAGAGCAGTAGACATACAATTCTCGCCCAATGAGTTCAGTCACACATTTAGTTAACACCCTATTATTTTAATTAGCATCATCAGCATGGAAGCTTGTTCTCTGGAGTGGTGTCCAAAGCATGAAGGGCCATACGAATGCTTAGCATATCTGGCACATCGATACCTTGCAATACCAGCTACAAAAGTGTTATGTGAACGTCTGTTCTCACTTTCAGGTGACATTGTAAATAAGAAGCGGGCAGCATTATCTCCGGTAAATGTAAACACCCTTGGTTGTCTCAGCTGAACAAAAAGTAGGACTGAGTGGACTCGTGGGCTCTAAAGTTTTACATTGTTTTGTTTTTGAGTGCAGTTATGTAACAAAAAAATCTACATTTGTAAGTTGCACTTTCACAATAAAGTTGCACTATAATATTTGTATACGGTGAATTGAAAAATACTATTTCTTTTGTTTATCATTTTACAGTACAAAATATTTGTAATAAAAATAATAATATAAAGTGAGCTCTGTAAAATTTGTATTCTGTGTTGTAAGTGAAATCAATATATTTGAAAATGTAGAAAAACAAACAAAAATGTAATAAAATTCAATTGGTATTCTATTGTTTAACAGTGCAATTAAAACTTGTATTAATCACAAATAAATTTTTAATCAAGATTAATTTCTTTAATTAATCATGTGAGTTAACTGTGATTAATCGACAGCCCTACTAAAAACTATATGTTTTGAGTTACAGGATTACTGCAAAAGCAATCTGAGCTTAATTACAACTATTTCAAAAAGCACCATGTGACCTAAATTCTTCCACTGTCTTATTGTTTCTTTAGATCCCCTTTTAAAAGGTAATAAAGCAGAAACACGAAGGAAATTAATGTATGTAATTCTTCAGTGTGCATAGTTTGGACCAATGTTTGTGAAAAAAATTCAACTTCTTGCCCACATACTCAAGGTCTAACTCGTTGCCATACATGAGTTTGGGAAGGAATTTTCCCCTGGGTCAGACTGGCAGAGACCTTAGGGGAGGAGAGGGTTCACCTTTCTCTGCAGCACAGGCATGAGTCACTTGCAGGTTTAAACTAGCGTACATGGTGCAGTTCTAAATGATAATTTGAAGATTTAAGTAACTCAGCCAGAGGTTAGGGGTCTATTACAGGAGTGGGTGGTTGTGGTTCTATGGACTACAATGTTCAGGAGGTCAGACTAGATGACCACGATGGTCCCATCTGATCTTAAAGTCTATGAGTCAGTTGTTAAATACATTTATTATGTGCTATATTGATCTGGTAAAGTGCTATTTTTTTTAATCAGAATGCCACGGGATACTAAGTCAAACATCTATCAGAAATCTCTTACATCATCCATTACCTTTATCAATCAAACTAGTAATCTCATCAAAAAACAATATCAAGTTGTATTTGACAAGACCTATTTTCCATAAAACTATGCTAATTAGCTTTCATTATGCTCCTGTCCTTTAGTTCTTTACGGACTGAATCATATATCTGCTTTCCATGATTTTGCTGGGATTGATGTCAGGCTAACTGTCCAATAGTTACCCAGGTCATCCCATTTACCTTTTTACACAGTAATATTGATATAACACTAGGCTTTTTTCAGATCTCTGGAATTTCCCTAGTGTTCCATGATTTATTAAAAATCAACGTAAAGGACTCAAAGAGCTGCTCTTTCAAGTCTTTTAAAACTTCTGAGTGCAAGTTAGACAATCCTGCTGATTCAAAATATTTAACTTTAATAAATGCTGTTTAATAGCCTCACTAGTTGCCGCTGGACTAGAAGGAATTAGAACAGAAAAAAAATTATTATCACAGTAAGATATGAATACACCTAGCTCCTTTCCAAATACAGATTTTTTTTCTGAATGCTTCTACCATTTCTGTGTCATTATTGACAATTTTACCCTTTCCATCTAATAACATGCATTGCTAGGATTCATTTTGTTCTGGACATATTTTTTAAATTCTTTCTTATTGTCCTCAAACCTACTGACCACACATTTTTCACTGATAGCTTAGCTTCCCTTATCAATTGTCTGCATTTCATAACTTCTAATATACATTCATTGCTATCAACTTCTTGCTTTTTATATTTGTGTGATAGCTAGATAGATAGATAGAAAATTGCTGCTTTCACTTGCCTCCAGCGAGGGTGTTGTTTTTATTGTTGTTTGTTTGTTTTTTGTTCTACTAAAGAAGCAGTGTTTTATGCTTGAAAAATTGTGGCTTTTTGAACATCTAGTTAAATTGTCTTAAACCTCTCACAATTATTATTCATGTTTTTCTATTTATTGTTTTCCTCCCAATCAATTTTATTCATAATTGTTTTTGGAAATTGGTCATTTTAAAGACTCAAATATATATTATGGGTGAAGCTGGTAGTTGCAGCTACAGTTAAGTTTGTCTCCTTCCATTTGCATTATAAGACCGTTTTCAGTTGCTTATACCTTTATCAAATTTTAATACATTTTTACATTTTGAGTGAAAATTTCCCTTCTGGGTGTCTGCCTCAAGCTGAATTTTTATGTTTTAGCAAACATAGTTCAGTTGTTAGTGGGAAAAATGTATTTTTCCATGTTAAAAAATTCTTAAAACTGTTTCATAGAGTCGCCATGCATTTCAGCAAGGACTTGAAATTTGGCAAGAACATCTCCTTCATGTCAGGAGCACACCTTTTCCCTTCCCTGTGAAAATATGCCCAAATTTGGCCAGTTATAAGACTCGGGAAAATCACAATTCACACCTACTCAGCAGAGATTGCGTAGAGGCTGGCAGCTAAAATATCCAAAGATTCTGTCTGCACTGAGCATGGTTCATCTCCACACAGTTCCTGTGAGCTGACAGGACTGACTATGTGTGGTTGCTGGGCTGCAGAGGCTAAGCAGGACTTTAACTGCCATTGTTCCTCCAAACTGAGGTGTCCACAGTGGCTCCAGTCATTATCACTGAGAAAAGCAATACTGTCTGTCCTTTGATCTCAATGGTTTCCCTGCTGATGCTCCCTGCTGTTGAGTATTGGAGGAGAAGGAGAAAGTAGTTTGACGGCATGTGGAAGAGTAAGGAGCAGAGGTGATGAAAGGAGATGGGAGGAGAGGAGTTAGGAGCAGAGGTGACACACAGGGCCCTAGCCATTTTGGTGCCCTACATGCCCCGTGCCCGCCCCCGCGGGGTGGAAGGCAGGCCTCTGTGGGGAGGGGGCACTGGCTTGGGGGGGCAGGGGAGAACGACCCCCCAGCACAGCTGACGGAGCATGATGGGGCTGGGTCTCTCCACTTCCTGCTACCTGGTGATTGCAGGGCGGGCCTGACCCCGCACTCATGGGGCTCCAGGAAGTGGAGTGACCTGGCCCCAGCCCACTCCGCTCTGTTCCCCTGGCTCCCAGCCTTGGGGGGGGCGGCAGTGGGAACCATCCTCCAGCACTCTCAGGCAGCATTGCTGAGAGCCAGGGGAGAGGAGCAGGCTGGGGCCGGGTCACTCTACTTACCGCTGCGGGTGAGTGCAGACCCGACGCCTGCTGCAGTCCTCACGGGAGTGGGGGCGGGGCTGGGGTGGAGCAGAGGCGGGAAGAGGTGGGGTTGGGGCGGAGCAGGGGTGGGGGCCATGGGGAAGAGGCAGAAAAGGGGCTGGAGCAGCACGCAAGACACTGATTAAGGGAAAAGGTATTTCTTACCATTTGTACTGGAGCAGTTTGTTTTCTTCCTGAAGAATGATGTATTAATTTTTTTCAAAAAATGTCAATCAATTTTCACCATACTAGGTTTGCTTTTCTTTTGGTGGTTTCCAGGATATCTACTTTCATATGATTTTTTTTTTTTGCTTGTTTGTTTGGTTGTTGTTTTTTGAAGTTATTTGTTTTGTTTGGGTCCTCACAATCCCTTCTCTATGCTACTCTTAGATTCCAAGGCCTGAAGAGACCTTATGGCCATCTAGTCTTACTGCCTGTATAATAAAGGCCATAGAACTTCCCCAGCACAATACTTTTTGGACTAGAGCATATCTTTGAAAAAAAACCAATCATGACTTAAAACTTGTCAGTGATGGAGAATCCATCACAAACTTTGGTAAACTATTCAATGTTTAATTACCTGCACTATGACTGGTACTCCCTTATTCTGCCTTTTCATCATAGTGTTTGTTAATGGCAAGGCAGATAAAACAAGAATAATAAGAAAATCTTGAGGAGTGAAAATGACATTTAAACATATATATCAGAGGTGATTCTTTTAAACTGTTTTTTTTGTGAAAAATGCTAATTATGCATATTGGGCTCTTGTGTAAAGTTATATGATCCCACCCATGTCTCCTACACAAGAAAAGAACAAAAGATTACTGAGTTGCTCAAATGTCATTGTGAATATAGTGAACCTGCTGTTGTGTTCTGAGGGTTTACATCATAATTATTACATTATTCATATTTTTTTAAATTAGTCATTTATTGCAATGTGGACTGGGCATACACATTCCTATGTATCGTACGTGTAACTAATGAAAACATAAGAACTATGGATTTTTCCCCATCAAGCAGGTTAATAGTTTAATTGTATATGGTTATTCTTACATTAAAAGATGCATACCTTGCAAGCTTTATCGGGTAACAGGGACTTTTAAATGTGCCAATGTTTCTACAGAAGTAACGTGGGTCAATTGCAAAAGGGATAACCATAATGATTAAATCATTAAAATTTTGTCTATGCTTCACAGAGCATAGAGAAAATTAACTTCCTACCAACCTCATTTTTCTGCTGAACATGAAATAATGATTTTCTGCCAGTATAATTACAAAGCTAACATCTGATAGAGTCAGCATCCAGGGGGGATTATCACATGCATGAGTATTAGACCTCATTACCAGCTTGACTGCAAAATTATTACATCTTGTAATTGGATGGTGAGATTTATATACAGATTGGCTGGGTTCTCTGTAAGATTGTAATTACAAGCTTCGTTGGTTCGCTACTTATCACACGGTGCAGGAGGAGGCAAAAACAAGCAGAGGAAAGACCATTTCATTAAGCCATAACCCTATCAAGGGAGGAGCACTGTAACATCCCTGTATTTATTAGGCCAAACAGAGCTGTTTGCAGAAGGGGAGGCCATTTATTACTGCCTGACAAATGGGATTTCATTTATTTAACCTCGGTGATCTATTTCAGTAAAATGTACAAACGAGCCATCCATTTTATGATTCCGGAGTCAACGCCTCAATTATCTAAAGGCTAACTGACTGTTAAAGCACCCATCTGCTAGGATGAATTCATTGATTTAATTTGCTTCATGTTACTGAATGATTCTTAGTAGGCAGGGACGGGAGAGGAGAAGGGGGGCAGCTGGTGGTTTAGGAGAATGCATCAGAGTGATTCAGCGTACTTGTGTCTGTATGTGTGTGTGTGTTTTTAATCCTTCAGCACAATAGAAGAAGGCGATCAATAGCAGCTTAAATTTTATGAGACAAGGAGTTAAGTTGTTCAGCTTGAGCCAGAACACCTTTGTTCCACCATAACAAGTAATCTCTGTGGCAGAATTAATATTGACAAGCTGGCTTCTTTGTAGCTAATTTTTTGGGTGCCTGAGCCAATCAGGAGGCTTGCAGTAATAGAGTTGTTATTAGAGTTCATTATAAAAGCTGTGGATCAATGGCTGCACTGGGAGGCAGAGGGCATGCTGTAGTAGAATGCATATGTATGCTCAAGGAAATGAAATCCTTTTAATGTCCTTGTGATAATTTATTCCATATTTCTTAGACTTAAAAAAATCTTTTAAAAAATTAAGTGTTCTCTTGTTAGGCTTTCTAGCTTTAGCAAAGCTGTGAAATTTAGGGAGTGAAGTAAGGTTGAAGGGTGGAGAGAATTGGAATACATTGTTACTCAACTGTGGGGTTGTTTTAAGGCGAGCCAGATTATAGCAGCAAAAACTAAGTCCTCCCATTTGATTCTAACACTGGCTGGCTTGTTGAAAGTTTGAATTATGGTGAATATAGAAGAATATGCTCTTGTGAGCATAATGTGTACTTTTTAGCCAGCCCCTTGTTCCCACCTCCCCTAGCAATCTGTCTCCTTAAAACTGACTTTTCTTTTGTTTTCTTTTTTAATTTATGGGGTGTCATTTGTAGGAAACATCTTTACATCGGAGGGGGGAAAAGTCACATATAACATGATAAAACTCTTCTCCTGTTTTTCTAGGGAAGAATGACTTGTATGCTGTAAGTGAATTAGCACTTTCAGTGATATGACAAGAAGTTTGTAGAACACTGTTATTTGTAAGAGGTTGCCTCTCTTGGCTCTAAAATGGCCCTCATTGATATAAGTGTTCTCAGAGTAATAATCCATTTCTCTTGTGGCAGTCTCCAGCTCATGCTATAATCTTTCCCACAAATTTAGAATCAGTGCAAGCAAGCTGTTTACTGGACAGTTTTTCCTCTGCATCTCAATGTCAAATGATACTGCATTAAAATGTGAGAACGTCTGCACTCTGAGAAAGGCTGGAGGATCAAAGAGAACACTCACAGCGAGTAAGTTGAGACAAATTAGCATTTTTTGGTCATGGTTTCCTAGATATAATAATACATGATTTCAGAGCCATAATTTGTCTTCTCTGGCTCCTCCCCTTAACCTCACCACAACACACAACCTGTTATTTTCTCCTTTTCTCTGGGTTTACCTACACAAGAAAATTGTACTTGTTTAGTTAAATCAGTGCAAGCCCTGATATAGACACTCTTATTTCAGTTTCAGAGTAGCTGTAAGGAATCAGTTTAAAGTAAATAAATATTAAAAACGTTTAGACCAAATTAAAGGTGTTGCACAAGAGGAACAAACCTAGTAAACAAAATGTCTTCTTCAGCTAAATTCCCTTCAGCTACATTCAGGTGAAATGTCCCTTCAGCTAAATTCACCAGCAGAAAATATTCTAGGAAAGGGTTAGAAAGCCGATAGAACTTTCCCCACAGCAGAAAGGGGAACCCAGAGGCAGTCATCATAGACCCATAGGCCCAGATCCACAAAGGTACTCAGGTACCTAAAACACAGACATAGGTGCCTGTGCTCCAGTTTTAGACTCTGCTGCAATCCACAAAATTCCCACTCAGCTGCCTTTGAATCCTGTAGGCACCTAAACTCACTCAGCACCTACATTTCTGCTGTGTAAAAATTAGTGCAGTGATTAGGACAATCACCTAAGATGTAGGCGAGACAGAATCAATTGCTCCTTCAGACAAAGGGGGAAGAAAGGATCTGAAAGGGGGTCTCGAGCCCTTCTGGAGAGTGTTCTAACTCCTGAGCTCTGGGATAGTCTGATGTGTCGCTCCCTCAGTCTCGCCTGCTGAAGTTGTTCCATTGTGGATAAATATTTAAAGAATCATTGGACTAATGAGAGTGAGAAAACAAAAGAGGGGATGACTCTATAGCCTGGTAGTTACAGCACCCACTTAGGAGGTAGGATACTAAGGCTCCAATGACTCTGTTTCATTCCTTCCCTGGGGGTAAATCAACCTGTGGCTGTCTAGGAGGGAGAAGAGAGGAAACATAGCCATTTACTTTTAAACCGTGTGCTAACAATTTTTTAATAGCAGCCTCAGACACAAAGCACAGTTATTGTATTTGCTTAGTCTTTTCAAATATGTTTTTGTGACTTAATTTTTGTCATTCCCATCATGCCTGTCAGGCTCATACATGACACAGACATGATGCCAGATGCAAGCATGGTTTTAAGCACGGATTTTCTATAGAAGTTTAATTTAACTTTAAATTGGATTTTAAATTATTATGGATAAATCATTCCTTCAAGTGGGAAAACATTCAAGGGGAAAGGTTAGAATTGTATTGGGGCAACAAACATAGAAATGCTATAGAGAAACTCCATGTGAGTGGCAAGACATGATGCTGCAGAGAGTTCCCCAGCTTCTTACCCCTGAATCTAAGTTCCCTGTAAACTGTGCGGCCATGCGGCTGTGCAGCAGCCTATTTAGCAGCATGTACACACTCAGGGAACCTGCCCGAGGACCGGCTGTGGCCGGACGAGGGGCCCCAACCTAGCCCAGCCCCCAACCTGCCACGGCCAGGGTGCCCCTACCCTGTCAGGCCCCAACTCTGCTGTGGTGTGGCTCAGGCTGGCCCCAATCACGGCTGAAGTGGCCCGGACCTGCTGGGGCAGTGCGGGCAGGATGGCCCAGCCCCTGCCCTCCCACCTATCCTGCAGACCCAGCCCAAAGCTGCCGTGGTGAGGAAAGGCACCTCTCCCTCCTAGCTCAGGTGCTGCTGCGGGGAGAGAGCTGGTGGGGGGGTCCTCTCTCTCCCCACCATAGCCCCTGAGCACCCTCCTGCACCCCAGAGCCCTCACCCACTGCAACCAATCCTCTGCCCTAGCCCTGAGCTCCTCAACCTGGCCCCACCCCAGAGCCCATGCCCCCAGACAGAATCCTAACACTCCTGAACCCCAACCCTCTACCCCAGCCCTGAGCCCCTCATCCTTGGCCCCACCCCAGAACCCGAATCCTGAGCCGGAACCCACACACCCCTGCACTCCAACCATCTGCCCCAGCCCTGTGTCCCCTCCCACACTCCAGACTTCTCGGTCCCACCCCCACGACATGAATTTTGTTATGTGCACCAATGTGAAGGTGATGTGTCACACATCACCTCCATATTGGTGCACATAACAAAATTCATTCCGCACATGGGTGGGAAAAATAGAGGGAACACTGCCCTTAATATGGCTACTTTCCCTGACACAGTAAAAAATCATGGTGTTTGCACAGGTTTCAGAGTTGCACAGATGAGGAGAGATTAAAAAGACTGGGACTGTTCAGTTTACAAAAGAGACTAAGACTATGGCTACACTAGAGAGTTTATAGAGATAGAGATGCAGTGATGCCTCTGCATCTCTGTAAGCTCTCTAATGTAACTGTTCTAATCCAATGAGAACTCTCCCATCAGCTTTATTCCTGCCCTGCGAGCGGCAGTAGCTATGTTGGTGGAAGAAGCTCTCACACTGACATAGCACTGTCTACACTGGGGCTTAGGCTGGTGTAAGTTACGTTGATCAGGGGGGTGGCTTTTTCACATACCTGAGTGACATAAATTATACCTCACTAAGTGCTAGTGTAGACATAGCCTTAGGGGAGATATGAGAGACATCTATAAAATCATGAATAGGAAAGTGTTATTTACCCCTATGTATAACAAAAGAACCAGGGGTCACCCAACAAAATTAATAGGCATTAGGTTTAATACAAACATGAGAAAAAGTTCTTCTTCACACAATGCACAGTCAGCCTCTGACTCTCAGAAGCTGGAACAGGACAACAGGGGATGGATCACTTGATAATTATGCTGTTCTGTTCGTTCTGAGTATGTCTAAACTGAAAAGTAAGCCCAAGGTTAGTGGGACTCGAGTTAGCTGACCTTTGTTAGGGAATCCTGGGCTTGAGTGTCTACATTGTATTTTAACCCTACGTTAAAACTTTTCTAATCCATGCTTGAACCTAGGGCTCTGGCATCCACACTGCAATGCACAGATCCGAGTCAAAGTAACCATATCCCAGAGTCCCTAGCACCCCACCCGAAATGTGGCTGTTTTAACCCGAGGATAGTGGTGCACTGTGGGAAAACTTTACTGCCTGCCCTGCAAATTACAGGAAGTTTGAACAGTCCTCCAACACAGCCTGCTGAGAGGTCATTTTGGAACTTGCACTCCCAGCTATTGGAGCCAGCAATATGGAGGAGGTGCCGTTTGACGAACTTCTCTGCTTGCATTTTCACTCCTTAGGAAACTGGCAGAACATCTGTAACGCTGAACCACTGAGGGTTAAGCAATCAGCAGGTTGGTTGACCTGAAAAGCAACCCTTAAGGACATGTTAGAAGGGCACTGAAATGGTAAATAGGGCCATTCCTTGTAGATAGTTAGCAAAACCATGTTAAAAAGACTAGAATCCTTGAAATATAGGCCTGTATTGTTGGAGAATTAAGAATAG
The DNA here is from genome assembly GCF_015237465.2 of Chelonia mydas. NCBI lineage: Eukaryota > Metazoa > Chordata > Testudines > Cheloniidae > Chelonia > Chelonia mydas. The sequence continues at coordinate 144,082,091 of NC_057850.1, read as the reverse complement.
ATACCAATTGTATTTCTCTGTGTTTACCTATATCTTGTTAGAAGTTAAACAATGTGATCTAATTAGCTTGTAGATGCTAAACTTCTGTTTCTGTCTGTAATGTTTCATTATGTTATTCTATTGATTCAGAGATCAAAAGGGGATATTATCTTTTAGATGGGACTTGTGGTGTAACCATATAATTGTCTTCATTTCACTTTGAAATTTGTAGTAAACTACCTGGAAGCTGTTTGATGCTTAACTGCCTTATGCTAATGAATGCAAATAAATTACTGGTGTATGCCTAGGAAACAGATTAGCTTCAAAGCAACAAAATCCATTGCCTATTCTATAGCCAAGGAAGCCCTGCTGTGACCTAAGCTCCCTCAAAGCTGCGCAGCTGCGCTGTAGCCTATTAAGTGATGTGTTCAGGGCTGTGGGGGGGAGAGATGCTTTTCCCCCAACCCCGGACCTGCCGTGACGGGGAGAGGCCCCCTGCCAGCCCCAGCTCAGCCCAGTGCCGGACCTGCTGTGGCTGGGGGAGAGGCACTTCTTCCCTGGCCCCAACCAAACCCAGCCCCGGAGCTGCCACGGCCAGGAGAGAGGTGCCACTTCCCCAGCCCCAACTCAGCCCCAGCTTGGAGCTGCCACAGTGGGGAACATAATTCTTGAGAAGGGTTAGAGGTGTCCCAAGTGAAAGCCACAGATTTGGCAGGTGCAACAGAAGAGAGAAATTTATCATTATGGAGAGGAATGGTATGAGTACTGTGACAGGGTCGGGTCAGATGGCTACAGGAGAGTGAAAGAAGGCAGATATATTAGGCCCAGATTAAGCAGGTCCCTTTTCCCTGGGTAAGGTAACGGGAGGTTCCAGAACAATCAGGAACTTGCTGGAACCAATTAAGGCCGGCAGGCTAATTAGGACACCTGGAGCCAATTAAGAAGCTGCTAGAATCAATTAAGACAGGCAGACTAATCAGGGCACCTGGTTTAAAAAGGACCTCACTTCAGTCAGTGACGGGCATGCAAGAAGCTGAGAGTGAGAGGGCGCGCTGCTGGAGGACTGAGGAGTACAAATGCTATCTGGCATCAGGAAGAAGGTCCTGTGATGAGGATAAAGAAGGTGTTGGGGGGAGGGATAGCTCAGTGGTTTGAGCATTGGCCTGCTAAACCCAGTGTTGTGAGTTCAATCCTTGAGAGGGCCATTTAGGGATTTGGGGCAAAAATTGGGGATTGGTCCTGCTTTGAGCAGGGGGTTGGACTAGATGACCTCCTGAGGTCCCTTCCAATCCTGATATTCTATGATGAAGTAGCCCAGGGAGTTGTAGCTGTCACACAGCTATTACAAGAAACACTGTAGACAGCTGTGATCCACAGGGCCCTGGACTGGAGCCCAGAGTAGAGGGCAGGCCTGGGTTCCCCCCATTCCCCCAACTCCCTATTGGATACAGGAGGAGTTGCCCTGGACCGTAGGTCCCATCGGAGGGGAAGGTCCCTGGCCTGTTCCCCGACCCACTAGGTGGATCAGCAGAGACTGCAGGGATTATTCTTCTTCCTTTTTCCCATGCTGGCCAGTGATGAGGTTAGCTGAGTGAACGGCAGGTTTGAACCACTAGCAAAAGTGGCCAAACTGAGGGCTGCTGTGAATCTCTGAGGTGAGCAAATCTGCCAATAAGCTCAGGACCTACCAAGGCAGAGGAGGAACTTTGTCACAACTGGTGTCAGGGGTCAGATTTGGTGTGCACAGCATGGTGGAAGAAGGAGGGTGTTATTACTAAAAAAAAAAAGGGAGAGGGTTTGATTTTTTTCACCACAATGGAAGATGTTGTTCAGGCACTGATACAAGCCACGGCTGCCCAGCAGGAGGCTACCCGTGTCCAGGCAGCCACCTAACAGGAGGTAGTGCAGCTGCAGCAAGAGACCAATCACCTGTTGATGGACCAGGCTGCTCAAGACTGTGCTATGTTGCAGGAACTGGTAAACCAGGTAAAGGCCCTTACAGAGCTGAACCGTGGCCATGGTGGGACGCGGATCATATGGGCCAGCAATTGCCTGCAGAAAATGACAGGGGAGGATGATGTAGAGGCGTATCTCCTGGCCTTTGAGAGGACAATCCTACAGGAGGCTTGACCTTGAGATCAGTGGTCTGGCATCCTCACCCCATTCCTGTGTGGGGAGGCCCAGAAGGCCAACTGTGATCTGTCTGAAGAGGCTGCGGCAGACTACCCCCAGCTGAAAGCAGAGATCCTGGCCAGATCTCGGGTAATGACCACAGTATGGGCCCAGCGATATCATGAGTGGAGGCTCCAGGAAAAGAAAACTCCGTGGTCCCAATTATATGACCCCATCCATCTCGCATGAAAGTGGTTATGAACTGAGTCCCGGAGTCCGGAAGAGATACTAGAGGTTCTGGTCATCGACTGATACATGAGTGGACTATCGCCAGACCTTCGTGCCTGGGTAAACCATAATGAATCCTCCACCTACGATGAGGTTGTTGCACTGGTAGAGAGGTGAAGAACGGCGAGGGAGCTGACCCAACCACTTAAGGAAGAGGCACCCCTGGTTAAACTAGCAGCACCAAGCCCCAGAGCTCGGGCAACTGGGCCCCTAGGAGGGCCCAGGTGGAAAAAGAGAAAGGCTGAAGGCTCATCAGAGGCCACAAAGAGTAGAAGCACTGAGCGTGAAGAGGATAGTGTCATTAGACTGCCCAAACCAAGAGACTGGGGAAGGCCTAGGGCATCATACATTTGTTACACCTGTGGGGAGTGGGGACACATAGCTACACAGTGTCCCAATGCTGAGGAGCCTATGCAGTGTAACCTGGGGAACTGGGCAGACCCATGCTTCCTAATTTACCTGGTGGGGGTCGCGCTAACCCCGCATATGTACACCAGACCAGTAAAATTAAATGGGGCAGAAACCACAGCACTGGTTGATTTGGGGAGTGCTATCATGCTTATTTCAGGGAAGCTTGTGAAGCGTAGTCAGCTGCTGCAGGCAAAGTGCACAGGGGTGACATGCGCCCATGGGACAGTTTGTTATTACCCCACCATCCCGGTAAAAATTGAAATCCAGGGGAACACTACTGAGGTAGCAGCAGGTGTGGTCCCTAAACTCCCATACCCGGTGCTCATAGGGAGGGACTTTCCAGGGTTTGGAGACTTACTTCCGGTAGGGGGACTGGAGAAAGAGAGAAATCCTGAAGTTAGTGAGACATCCACAGTAGACTGTCAACCCCCAAGCTTCTCTGAAATATCCCCAGATTTGTTCTCCAGGGTAGAAAGATGAAAAGGGAAAGAAGGGCAGCTAAGGCCTTGGGAACCCGAATACTGACCCAAAGCCAGAGGGTTGCTCTCATAGGTAGGCAGACCCAAGCAGCTGAAAAGGAGGCCACCCAGGAGGGAGAAGCACATGAGTTTGACCCCCACCCTAATGCCTCTGAACCAGTAGGGGCAACAGAGACTGGCTCCTTAGATCTCAGGCAGATTAACTCCAGGAGAGAAAATTTTGGACAGGACCAGGCTGAAGACCCAAGGTATGACAACATTAGGAAGGAGGTGACTGAAATAGATGGAGTCCTTGTGGAAGGGAAAACCCAGGGACCAGGACCCTACTTCATAATGAAGAAGGATCTATTGTTGTACGGGTTGTACCAGTATGGGGCAGAAGGTACAGTAGATCCTAGTACCTCAAAAACACCTGTATTAAGTCTTGCCCATAGTCATCTTTTTGGGGAGCATTTGGGAGTAGAAAAGTCCCTGGCACGTGTCCTATGACAGTTCTTCTGGCCCGGAGTACCTGAAGAAGTGTAGAGGTACTGTGCCTCCTGCCCAGAGTGTCAGCTGCACAGTCCCCATTCCCACTTGAGAGCACCTTTAGTACCTCTTCCCATCATAGAGGTCCCCTTTGAGTGAACAGCCATGGACCTAGTGGGACCCCTGGAGAAGATGGCTCGGGGCCACCAATATATGCTATGTTACTCGCTACCCAGAAGCCGTTCCCCTGCAGAACACGGCCTCTAAAATGATAGCCAAAGAGCTGGTGGGGATCTTTGCCTGAGTGGGGCTACCAAAGGAGATATTAACAGACCAAGGAACCCCATTTATGTCAAAGCTAATGAAGGACCTCTGTACCCTGCTCCAAATACATACCCTGAGAACTTCAGTCTATCATACGCAGACTGATGGGCTGGTAGAAAGGTTTAACCAAACCCTCAAGGCTATGATAAGGAAGGTGGTAAGTTGGGATGGGAAAGATTGTGATGCCCTACTACCTTACCTTATGTTTGCCATCTGGGAGGTATCTCAGGCCTCAACTGGGTTTTCCCCCTTTGAATTATTATACAGGCGCCGCCCCCATGGCATATTAGATATCGCCAAAGAGATCTGGGAAGAGGAACCCAATGAGGCGAGAAATATAATTGAAAATGAATTGCAGATGCGAGACCGGATAGCCTGGGTCACCCCTATTGTACGGGAACATTTGGAAAATGTGCAGGAGGCCCAGCAAACGCATTACAATTGCCAGGCAAAACTTCCAACCAGGGGATCGGGTGATAGTGTTGGTACCCACCGCAGAAAGCAAGCTTTTGACTCAATGGCAGGTGCCCTATGAGGTGGTTGAACCCGTGGGGGAAGTAACCTACAAGGTGCGGCAGCCAGGACACTGGAAACAAGAACAGATTTATCATATTAACCTCTTGAAACCTTGGCACCAGCAAGAGGCATGTGTAGTGGCCTAAGAGGCCCTGATCCAGTGAAATAAGCTACATGAGCTGATCAGGATATCCCCTGATCTGACACCGAACCAGAAGAAGGAGGTAACTAAGATGATCAACCGGTACCAGGACACGTTTTCAACCAAACCAGGCCGGACCACCAAAGCATATCACCACATTATCACAGACCTTGGGTCAAAGGTAACTTTAAGGCCCTACCGGGTCCCAGTGGCAAAAAGGGAGGAGATCAAGGCAGAGGTAAAAAGGATGTTGGAACTGGGAGTCATTGAAGAGTCCCACAGTCAATGGTCGAGCCCGACCGTGTTGGTGCCCAAACCTGATGGCACCACTAGGTTTTGTAATGACTTTCACCGGCTGAATGAGATATCCAAATTTGAGGCACACCCCATACCCCACATTGATGAGTTAGTTGACCGCCTGGGCAATGCCCAATTTTTGACCACCCTTGATTTAACAAAGGGATACTGGCAGATTCCGCTTGCCAAAGATGCAAAAGAAAAGACAGCATTCTCTACACCAGAGGGTCTGTTTCAATATACTGTTCTTCCTTTTGGACTGCATGGGGCACCTGCCACCTTCCAGTGTCTTATGGACAAGCTCCTGCGATCCCATACTAGTTATGCAGCTGTGTACCTAGATGATGTGATTATTCACACCCCTGTCTGGAAGACTCACTTGGAAAAGGTGGAAGTGGTACTGGACATGCTAAGACGGGCCGGCCTCACAGCCAACCCAGCCAAGTGTGCTATAGGGCTAGCCGAGGCTAAACACTTTGGCTACTTTGTAGGAAGGGGCATGGTCAAGCCCCAACTAAACAAACTGGAGGCTATCCAAAATTGGCCCGGCTGAATTGGAAAAAGCAAGTCTGAGCGGTGGGGTACTACTGGCGAATTTATTTCCCATTTCACCACCAGAGCAAGTCCCCTGATGGACCTGATAAAAGGCCGGGGTCCAGACATGGTGAAGTGGACAGATGCCACAGAGAAAGCATTCACGGATCTATGGACAGCCCTCTGCAGTAACTTTGTGCTTATAGCCCCAGACTTCAACAAAGAATTCATTTTACAGACAGGTGCACCTGAAGTAGGATTGGGAGCTGTCCTATCACAGATGGTTGGAGACGAAGAACACCCATAGAATCATAGAATATCAGGGTTGGAAGGGACCTCAGGAGGTCATCTAGTCCAACCCCCTGCTCAAAGCAGGACCAATCCCCAACTAAATCATCCCAGCCAAGCCTTTGTCAAGCCTGACCTTAAAGACTTCTAAGGAAGGAGATTCCACCATCTCCTAGGTAACACATTCCAGTGTTTCACCAGCCTCCTAGTGAAAAAGTTTTTCCTAATATCCAACTTAAACCTCCCCCACTGCAATTTGAGACCATTACTCCTCATTCTGTCATCTGCTACCACTGAGAAGAGTCTAGATCCATCCTCTTCGGAACCACCTTTCAGATAGTTGAAAGCAGCTATCAAATCCCCCTCATTCTTCTCTTCCACAGATCTTCTACCTCAGCAGAGAACTCCTCCTGAGAGAGCAGAAGTATGTAGTGTTTGAGAGAGTGTGCCTTGCTGTGAAATGGGCCATGGAAACACTACGTTATTACCTGATGGGACGACGGTTTACCCTTGTGACCAACCATGCACCCCTCCACTGGATGCAGCGAAATAAAGAAAAGAACGCAAGGGTGACCAGATGGTTCCTGTCCCTGCAACCTTTCCAATTCACCATCAAACACCGGGCTGGAAGCCACCATGGCAATGCAGATGGCTTGTCAAGGGTACACTACCTGACATCCCAAGTTGCCCAACCCTGTGGTGTTGAGCAGAGGGGGGGGGGTATGTGACAGGGTCGGGCCAGATGGCTACAGGAGAGTGATAGAAGGCAGATATATTAGCCCCAGATTAAGCAGGTCCCTTTTCCCTGGGTAAGGTAAAGGGGTGGTTCCAGAACAATCGGGAACTTGCTGGAACCAATTCAGTCAGTGAGGGGCGTGCAAAGAGCTGAGAGTGAGAGGGCATGCTGCTGGAGGACTGAGGAGTACAAATGCTATCTGGCATCAGGAAGAAGGTCCTGTGGTGAGGATAAAGAAGGTGTTGGGAGGAGGCCATGGGGAAGTAGCCCAGGGAGTTGTAGCTGTCACTGTTACAAGAAACACTGTAGACAGCTGTGATCCAGAGGGCCCTGGGCTGGAGCCCGGAGTAGAGGGCAGGCCCGGGGTTCCTCCCATCTCCCCAACTCCCTGTTGGATACAGGAGGAGTTGACCTGGACTGTGGGTCCCATCAGAGGGGAAGGTCCCTGGCCTGTCCCCCAACCCACTAGGTGAATCAACAGAGATTGCAGGTATTGTTCTCCTTCCTTTTTCCCATGCTGGCCAGTGATGAGGTTAGCTGAGTGAACGGCAGGTTTGAGCCACTAGCAAAAGTGGCCAAACTGAGGGCTGCCATGAATCTCTGAGGCGAGCAAATCTGCCAATAAGCGCAGGACCCACCAAGGCAGAGGAGGATCTTTGTCACAGTACGTTTGTCACAGTAAGTTTATCAGTAAATGTAACTGTACTCTGAGCGAGGTTAAGAGTTGCTGCAAGGTCACGGAGGACATTCATGCCCAAAATAGTTCCCTCTGCATTTGGAGCTACATAAAAAAAGACTGAGTCCAGAAGAATAAATTAGATTTTACAAGAACAGGGTAGCTTTTATAAGCCGTGAGTTGTCCACCTCCTACTCCTGAAATAACAATATACTGTTTAGTAGTGGGGAGGGGGAAGTCAGTAATGTAAACAGACTCTTTTGTGTCCACGAGAATTGTGCATGGTCAGCCCCTTATTCATGTGTGTAAGTGTGGCCTTGAGGGAATTGATATCTGCATTAGCAGTACATTAGTAGTAATGAGCTGGTGGGGGGGTGGAATACTGGTTGGAGCCAGTTGCCCAAGGTTACTCGGCTTGGGCATCTGGCTGCCCAATGTCCGGTCTCCCCACATACAAAACACAGTGGGGGGGGGGGGCAATGGGGACGGGACCAGGACCAGATTGAAAGGGCAGTGAGGTACTGCAGAGATTCAACTGGCTGTGATTCTGTCCCTGACTAGGCTTTTGGGCCTTGCGCCTCAAGTTCTTTTGGGTATGCCCGAGGCACCCACAATTATATCAGACTACATTACTTTTTGCTGTGTGGTGGAAAAATTAACCACGCGTTGTGTTTGGATCAGAACCAAGCCTGAGGCTCCTTTATTTATTACAAGTGCAGGGGGGTAACAGCTCTAAGTAGCTGTCCCCCGATGCAAAGCACACACAGCTTTTTAAAGTTAAAACCACAGACAAATTACACATACTTTCGTCTTAATTACCTTATTTGGAATATAGCAAAACAAGCTTTTCCTGTTATTGACAGGTGTTCTTTTGCAGTTGACGTTTCTTAAGCTGTGCTGCTGCAATTGGCTTACAATGGAATTTTCCACACTCTTTTCTTATGCTTCTTATACACAGTTAGCTTGACCAAAGTTTTAGGCCTACTTGGGAAGTTTAGGCCTACTTGGGTCCACTGAATTTTTCTTCCGCAGCTGTTAACACAGAAATGCGAGTAGCCTTGCTCTTTATCTCTTTAGCTTGTCTGGCTTCGCATTCAAAGGCCCACATACAGATGGATTCATAATCAGAGCCTGGGTTCACTCCCAAATTAAGGGCTGTTTTCAGGTGGGAGTTAAAACCTTCCTTCAACATTTTTAGAAATGCCTGATCAGTTTTCGTTGGGTCCGCAATGCCTGCATTGCTAGAATACATCTCCCATTTTCTCTCACAATACTGAGAAGCAGGATCGTCCTTGCCTTGTACTTAGCCCACGATCAGTCCCCAATTACTGGCTCCGTTCCCCAAGACTTCTTGTACGGCTTCCTTAAACTCAGTGCAGGCATGGATCATATCATTTTCAGATTCAAATTTAACAGAGGCCCAAATGCCGTTTCGGTGTCCTTCTGTAGGGATCTTGGCCCATGATAGATCGGGGCATTTAGCTTTTGTTAAGATATAAAGATTCCTGAGATGTATAAGTGGCTTATTTTTTTCCAGAATATCAAATTTGGGTCTTTGGGCTTTAGCTCAGGGGGATCTTTCAGTAAGCCCCTCATTTCCTCTGTGCTGAGAAGAATGTACTTATATAAATATTATGGGGCACTCTGTTTTCACCTGTCCCTGACCACTGAGTGGTCACTTGGAGAGGGGCCAAGGGGGCAGTGGCACTTAATTCTGGGTTAAAAGGCAGGGGGGAGAGAGGAGGAGGAGGAAGCCAATTATCTCAATCTTCCCCCGTGTGTGCCAGGTTCCAATTCTGAATTTGTTTCTGTAGGTGTTTCCAATTAATTTCATTTTGGTCTTTATCAGTATTGCTACCTAAACCAAAGTCAGTGAAATTACCCTTTTTTTGTATGCTAGCAGAGGAGTTGTTTTCATTTGCTTTTAGAGCCTTGTTTTCTGCTTCAAGATCACTCAGCTTGTGGTTGAAATCTGCCTTTTGATTCAGCTCTGATGTAAGAGCCTTTTGGAGTATTTCCAACTCTTGTGATTTCCTTTCATATTCGCAATACATTATTACAATCCCTTTCTCTAATCTTCCTTTCGTCTGACCAGACCACCACAACACACTGTCCATCGTACTCATACCCTGATTCCATCCATCTTTTGCTATTGTCTTTTGAACCTCCTCATGTTTCCCTTTAATAAAATCAATGAGCCTCCCTCCCGTAGAGGGCATCATTGATGTTCCCCGGGGCCAGTCAATGAGTCTCCCTCCTGTAGAGGGTATCATTGGTGCACCCTGGGACACGCCAATGAGTCCCCCTCCCACAGAGGGAATCATTGACGCATTCTGGGACAACTCATACGACATTGTATCCCAGCTTCCTGAAACACACTTAAGTGGCGCTTCAGGGGAGACCAACTGAGCACACCCTTGTACTCAGTCTACTGCAGCACACACTCTGGTGCTCAGTACCTGGCGATGCAGACTTCACTTCACCCCAAAAACTTGGCAGTGCAGCCTTCGCCTCCAGCAATCCCTGCACCCCAAAAATATGGCCACAAACACAATCCCGTTCAGTCCTCTCGGCTGTGCGTCCTATATGTGGTTTGTATTAAGAAGGGGTGCGAAGGGGTTCCCAAACCAAGATGTGTGCTAGAGGTGGTAAGTAAAAGGTACTCACCTCTAACCCTGGTTGTGAGAAACTCTCCGAGGATTCCCGATCACACCCTGCTCTCTGCACCAAAACTGTTAGGCAAAAAGATTCTTTTCCCTGAGAAGCAGGCAAGCACAGACAATACTGAAGGGGGGTTATTCATGGCATTAGGAAGACTGATAAACAGCTTCGAAAATATGGTGCCATAGTGGCTAGTTATATACATTCTCTTATCAATTTATTTACATTTATGTGTACATACAGAGACAGACATTGTTACAAGTCAAGAGAGAACTCTGAACAAAGATAAAAATAGGAACAGTATGTATGTATAGAGGTCATCCTTATTACATCAAATATCTATGGCTACCTTGCAGGGGAAAGAAGTGGGGTGAGTGGGGGGATGAGTGCTTACAGATATCCAGTGGGCTGTGAAGGGGGGAGTTGTTCTGTTCTAAGAGCTGAGCTACTGGGTGGGCATTTGACCACGTAAGTTTATCAATTGTTTATAGTTGTCAGTGCCCTTGGGCTACCGAAGCATTCCTGCTTGATCTGCGGTTTCTGTCTTAGCTGTTAGCTAAATTTTAACGCTTGCCTGACACCATGTACCACCTTTTTGCCTAGGCTTATGAAACCATACCCTGATTTCAGAAGCCATGGTATGAAAAGGTATAATTACAAAGCAGATGTGGAATGGTTGTTGAATGTGCTTTGGGGAGATTAAAATCCCATTGGAGGGGGCTACAAACCTGTTTAGATGCCGGTGTCATCACTGATGTTTGCATTACTGTAGCTTTGCTGTCTCTTCACAACGTTTGTGAAGACAGAGATGAGCCATTTCTCCCTGTTTGGTTGGGTGTTTAAAGTCATATGCAGGAACTCCACTTTCATGAGCCCTTGCTCACTGACTTTAATATTAACCTCCATCTGAATGTTGTAAACAGTACTAATTCAAATATTGTGGGTGAAATCCTAGACCCATTAAAGTTAATAGCAAAAATGCCATTGATTTTGCTTCTTTGGGGCCAGGGTTTCACCCGGTGGGAGTCTGATTCTCCTCTCACAGCACTTTTTGTTTTACTGGTTTATTTCCATTTTCTTCATTGAATTACTCCTGATGTATAGCACTCTATTGAAGAGTTGTTTCAGAGTAGCAGCCATGTTAGTCTGTATTCGCAAAAAGAAAAGGAGTACGAGTGGCACCTTAGAGACTAACCAATTCATTTGAGCATAAGCTTTCGTGAGCTACAGCTCACTTCATCGGATGCATTCAGTGGAAAATACAGTGAGGAGATTTATATACACACAGAACATGAAAAAATGGGTGTTATCATACACACTGTAAGGAAAGTGATCACTTAAGATGAGCTATTACCAGCAGGAGAGCAGGGGGAGAAAACCTTTTGTAGTGATAATCAAGGTGGGCCATTTCCAGCAGTTAACAGGAATGTCCGAGGAGCAGTGGGGGGAGGGGGGCATAAGCATGGGGAAATAGTTTTACTTTGTGTACTGACCCATCCACTCCCAGTCTCTATTCAAGCCTAAGTTAATTGTATCCAGTTTACAAATTAATTCCGATTCAGCAGTCTCTCGTAGGAGTCTGTCTTTGAAGTCTTTTTGTTGTAATATTGCGACCTTTAGGTCTGAAATCGAGTGACCAGAGAGACTGAAGTGTTCTCCGACTGGTTTATGAATGTTATAATTCTTGACATCTGATTTGTGTCCATTTATTCTTTTATGTAGAGACTGTCCAGTTTGACCAATGTACATGACAGAGGGGCATAAAAGAAGAAAAATATCAGACTTCTGTATTTAAAATGTTAATTTTTAGATGATGGTATTCCTGTGCCTCACCTTTTGCTTCATTGCGGACACATTGGGATGGACATTTGTGAATCTTCTTGTCAAAATTAGAAAGGTGGTAACATTTAGCCACTGATCTGACTGGATAAACATCTTGTAGTGCTTTAATTCTACCAGACTACTGCTTTCTTTGGAATTTGATTGATTGTTGTATGGTTCCATTTCTAAAATATTTATGTTACATTAAGTAAAACAAACAAAAATTTGGAAATGCAAAACTATTCACAAGTATATGTGTATTTTACGTGTATTTTATTGCTTCAGATTCACATATTCAATATAATCACTGAATGTCTTTTGTGGAAATATATAACAAACAGCGTATCCCAGTGTGTGCAGTTTTACTCAGATATGCATACTTCTCAAACTTTACAGCTGTTCGTCCTTTGGCCTTGTACCTCACAAAATGCCTGGGGCATCCATATATTGCAGTACAATTGCACACCCTGGAGTGTGCTATTCTTTAGTAAGACACTCTAGGGAGTGCATTGCAATGCGATAACACCACACCTCTGGTAGTTCGCCACATCCTGGAGGTCTGCTCTGATCTCATTACAAAGTATGTCCAGTAGTGTCTCTACATCCTTTAGTTATTTTTACTTACAAAATCCCAATATAGTACTAGATCACCCTCAAGCATACCAGTAGAAAGGATGCTCAGTGTTGCTGGCCTAATGTTGAAAAGCCTTTTTTTTTTCTGATTATAAATTTGAATTTATTTCAGTGAGGACAGAATTGGGTCCAATGTCATTTTAAACAAACAACGCTTCTCTTTTGAGAACAGTAATCCATCTGCAGCCATTAAGACTTGCAACATCTCAAATATGAAACATGCAACTTAATTACTTTTCAAATATAGATCTCAGTCTGGTCTTTGCCCCAAGCCAGGAGTTAGGGGTAACATGGTACTATTCCCCAGGTGTACTGGCATAGCTGTACTAATTGATGTTTTGGGCGAGTGGCACCAAGGCTCTGCCCACTCCCTGTCCCATCCACTCCTGCCCACTTGTGAGTGGGTGTAGGCATAGCATCCGGCAGAGGTACCTTCCTGTACCAACGCCATATCTACTGCAAAGGAGGAAGGGAGGCTCCTTTAATCATTTACATGGACACATAAGCTGGGTCACAATCTGTTTTATAATTACAGCTGTTAGCAAATGTTGTAATTTTAAAATAAAAAACCCCAAACCCCACAAGGACAAATGTTTATATACTACTGTAATTGAAATGAATATATACTACTGTAATATTGGAGATTAGTTGTTAGGAACTCAGACTACCAAGCAGAGATCTCCCTAATGAATAATGCTATATACCATTTTAGGGATGTATTACATGTTGTTATGAAGACTAATGAGGCAGTTATTTTGGTATTATGTATGAAGGGAAGAACAAGTGATGTCTTACATGACACAATGTAGCAGGATACAGTTCTAGGTGGAAAAAAGGTGGAAAGGAGATTGGATGACTCAAGGATTTGGTAATGAGATCTAGGCTATATGTTCCCTGCAAAAAAGGTATGATTTTATATTTACATATCTAACTCAAGCTAGTTATCTTGATATAAAATCCAAGGCACAGGTACTTTTTAACTCTCTGTAACTGCCTGAGGACAATCTTATACTCCCTGGGGTTTACTTCAACTATCTATACTGAAGTTAAAACCTATCTGTGCCTTATTTCCACTAGGATTTTACATCGTTAACTGTCAGTGTAAAAACACACCCTTTTTGCAGCAAAGACATAACTCTGGATCCCTTCAGCACTGTTATGCCAGTTTGAATATGGCCCCCAGCTGATGCCCTGCCTGAGAGGAAAAGGAGACTAATGTTCCCACCGAATGGCTGTTTGTGTCACAAAAATTTCACAGCAGGCACTGTTTTGACAGTCTCAGCGAACAGACTGAAGATTGAAGAAGTAAAGACAATCTAAAATATAGAGATGCTTGTCGTATTCAGCAAAGAGTTTTTAGAAGGATGGAAGTCGGTTAGAAAAATAGTTGTTCTTTACTGAAATCTGAATTGACCGGCATGAACAGGAGAGCCTACATTTTAGTTTATTTCACCCATGCAGCTCACACAGCAGGATGCCGAGTCACAATACACTGGAGCAAAGAAATACAAGGTGAAACACCACATCATCAACACTATTTCATTGGTTTAATATACCTGCAGGCAACACACTGATCCTAGCATCTTCTGAGAGCTGAATAAACTTGTTGTGATCCACAGGTCTCAAACCTAGATACTCAGGGTTTATAAGTGCAGCCATACTCTGCCTTGATGCTTGCTGACCTGGGACCCATAAAGCCTACCTCCAGCTTGAGGCTCCATCCCTGTAGTCCTATTAGTAGAGTCCTGGAGTCCAACTAGCACTACTTAAGAGAGCAGCAGGAACAGGAAGTTGTCTGAACAAGTGGGTTTCACCCTATTGTGGACTGTGTGCCTTGTTCTTCCTTCTCCGGCTGCTTGATTTCCTGGAGTCCTGACCTGATGTGACTCCTGGCATCTGATTCATGGTTCTGATCTCCAATTTGTCTCCTTGTTCTGACCTCCTAGTATCCTGTCCCTCCTGACTCCTGATGGCATAGTCTGGCTCTGACTAGTAGGTCTGGCTGTCCACAACCCAGCCATGACAGCTTGTTAAGACCACAATTACGCTCAGTAGGAGACACACAGTGCAGAATAGGGTGGAGCCCAGTTGTCTAGCTTCCTGTTCCCGAGGCTGGCTTAAGTAGGGCCAGTGGGCCAATCAGCTGCTCCAGGGCTCAGGGCCGTCTTTAGGCATACGCAGATTACGCAGCTGCGTAGGGCACCACGTAATTTGGGGCATCAAATCTCATGGTGCCTTAGGCAACAGCATGCTGCGTATGTGGCGCTGGCTCCAGTGGCCATCCCCATCCCCCAGCCAGCCCCCCCGTTCCACACCCCTCTGCCCCCATTCGACCCCTTCCCCCAGCCTCTGACCCTGATCTGCCCTGCCCCACCTCTTCCCTCCCCGATCCTCCCCCAAGCCACTCCCATTCCACCCTTTCCCCTAAAGCCCACTCCCCCAAGTGATGAGGTCCGCAGGATTAGCGGGGGCACTGGAGCCAGCACAAGGGGTCGGGCCCGCCCCTGCACTTACCAGCGGTGGTGGCAGGAAGCAGAGTGACCTGGCCCCAGCCCGCTCTGCTCCACCAGCTCCCATCCACGTTGCTCTGTTTCCCGCCGCCGCTGCTGGTGAGTACAGGGACGGGCCTAACCCCTTCCTCCAAGCCCACAAGCAACAGGGCTGGGAGCTGGCTTGGGCCCCCCTGCCTTGCTGCTGACTCCCACAGCTCCTGCCCCTGTGGCCCTGCAGCCCTTGAGTGCAGTTTTCTCCCCCGCCCCTGGGGCCCGGCCCCCTAATGGGGTGGCCACTCCCCCCACAGGGAGAAGTGCAGGTGCTTGGGCTGCGTAAGGCACCACCATAGGTAGGGACGGCCCTGCCAGGGCTCTGCCAATAGAACTGCAGGAGTGGATCCTCCAAGTTTGACTGGGCTTTGTGGTCCAAGGTAAGCAAGCATCAGCAGTCTACCTGAGGGAAAGGTGGTATGTGGCTGCTCATATAAACCCTGCAGACTCAGGCTTGAAACTGTGGACTATGACATCACCCTCTCCCGCAGTGTGACCTCCAGGTGATATGGGTTGAGATTTCTCAGGGTGGCTCCCCTAAAAGGCTTGAACAGGGCGGGAGCATGAACATTTTCTGCTGGCTCCCAAGTGTGTTCATTTGAGCCAATTGATTGTATCTGATTTGACCCAAGAGTCAAGGACTTCATGAACAATGTATTACTCCTCACCCTGTACGTGTACTGGGGGGGCAGGGATTGGACTTTATAGGGAAATGTGTTCTCAGTGTATGGTTTTAGAAGTGAAACGTGGAACACTTGATGATGATCTATGATGAGATAACTGGCTCTGTGAATGAGGGGAAAGCAGTGGACGTGTTATTCCTTGACTTTAGCAGTTTTTGATACAGTCTCCCACAGTATTCTTGCAAGCAAGTTAAAGAAGTATGGGCTGGAGAATGGACTATAAGGTGGATAGAAAGCTGGCTAGATTGTCGGGCTCAACAGGTAGTGATCAATGGCTCCATGTCTAGTTGGCAGCCGGTATCAAGCGGAGTGCCCCAAGGGTTGGTCCTGGGGCCGGTTTTGTTCAATATCTTCATAAATGATCTGGAGGATGGCATGGATTGCACCCTCAGCAAGTTTGCAGATGACACTGAACTGGAAGAAGTGGTGGGGATCGGATACAGAGGGCCCTAGACAAATGAGAGGATTGGGCCAAAAGAAATCTGATGAGGTTCAACAAGGACAAGTGCAAAGTCCTGCACTTGGGATGGAAGAATCCCATGCACTGCTACAGACTAGGGACCAAATGGCTAGGCAGCAGTTCTGCAGAAAAGGACCTAGGGGTTACATTGGACGAGAAGCTGGATATGAGTCAACAGTTTGCCCTTGTTGCCAAGAAGACTAATAGCATTTTGGGCTGTATAAGTAGGAGCATTGCCATCAGATCAAGAGACATGATCATTCTCCTCTATTCAGCATTGGTGAGGCCTCATCTGGAGTACTGTGTCCAGTTTTGGGCCCCACACTACAAGAAGGATGTGGAAAAATTGGAAATAGTTCAGTGGAGGGCAACAAAAATGATTAGGGGGGGCTGGAGCACATGAGTTATGAGGAGAGGCTGAGGGAACTGGGATTGTTTAGTCTTCAGAAGAGAAGAACGAGGGGGGATTTGATAGCTGCTTTCTACTACCTGAAAGGGGGTTCCGAAGAGGATGGATCTAGACTGTTCTCAGTGGTAACAGATGACAGAACAAGGAGTAATGGTCTGAAGTTGCAGTGGGGGAGGTTTAGGTTGATTATGAGGAAAAACTTTTTCACTAGGATAGTGGTGAAGAACTGGAATGGGTTACCTAGGGAGGTGGTGGAATCTCCTTCCTTAGAGATTTCTAAGGTCAGGCTTGACATGGCTGGGATGTTGGGGATTGGTCCTGCTCTGAGCAGGGAGTTGGACTAAATGACCTCCTGAGGTCCCTTCCAACCCTGATATTCTATGATTCTATGAATACAGGGTGGACTCTAAGGCATCAAGGGAGCTGGAGCTTGAAAGTGACCAGGTTGATTTGCTGATGAATATATGGTGAGGCTAGGAACCAACAGTCTATTTTCTGGGAGAGGTGCAGAGGTGTCTGTGCAGAGGTGTTATTTTGAAAACCCTACCTTTTGTCCTGTGGAGTAGATGGGCCCCAGTTGTCTATGTTTGTCTGCATGCCTTTTGTAGTCCTCTTTTGCCTTCTCAAGGTGTTCATTCATCTCTTCTTGGATGTGATGGATGTGCTCTACTTGTTCCAAGACAAATGGGTTGGAGAACGATGTGGTTAGTTGTGGGTGAAATTGGGGGTGGTACCAATAGCTGATAAAAAGGGTCTGTGGTCTGTGGATGCATGGTCCAAATTATTGTATGACAACTCTGCATATGGTAACAATGAAGACCAGTCATCCTGGAGATGGTTGATATAGCATCATAATTATTGTTCAAAGATCTGGTTGATTCTTTCCATTTGGCCATTTGACTGAGGATGATAGGCAAAGGACAGGTGCACGTGGACTACAAATAAAAATAGTGTCTCGTGCCATAAATGGGCAATAAACTGTGGTCCTCAGTTGGAAGTGATAGGATCTGGGAGACCATGAAGATAGACTATATGGTTTATCCAGAGACAGGTGGTTTCCTCCATAGAAAGTAAACCTGTGCAGGGTATAAAGTGAGCCATCTTAGTGATCTACCACTGGCAGAATTGTTGTGAAACCACTGGACTCTGGTAGTTCCAACACAAAGCCCAAGGAAATGGTTTCCCAGGGCTGAGATGTGGCATCCAGATGTTGGACGATGCCACAATGTTTCTGGTGCAGGCACAAATCTGGGAGGAAGCTACAAGGTCTTTATCTTTATCTACAAGGTATATTCGAGACCACCAGAAGAAACAGGATGTTAAGCATTGGGTTTTACATCACCCTAAGTGTCCTGCCAAGGTAGAGTTGTGGATCAGTTTTAGAACTGCCATCCTCTCAGGTCGGGGGGAAACATTATGCACTCCCTCACAAATGTGATCCCCTCACAGGTGTTGTGTGTTTCTCAGTTAACAATGGCCAACTCGTTGAGTGGAATTCTAGAGAGGCAGAGCAGATGAGCACAAGCAGGTCCTGGAGGCAAGTTGCATTAAGAAAGTTATGGGACTAGAGAATTTGGGCTGGCTCCAGAATAAGGCCTTGTGGGTCAGAGCCATATCTTTGGGACAAGGCATTGACCTTGTCGTTCCTGTTTCCAGGGCAGTCGGTCAAGGTAAAGTTGAACTGGGAGAAGAATAGGGCCAGTCGGAGCTGTCATTGATTCAGGGCCTTGGCTCTGCACAGGTTACTCTTGGGGGGATTCTGCATGACTGCATGCACACAGAAAACACACCCTCCCCTGCAAAATTCCTGTGCTTCCCTTCAGAAAACAGCAGGGAAGCAAAGGGAAGCTGCATGGGGGCGGGTGAAACCATGGGTGCAGTTTTTTGCAGGGGATTGCTCGCCACCAAACAGAGGTGAGGTTTGGGGGGCACACTTCTGCAAGAACAGAGCAGCCCACCATAGGAGATGATGACGAGACCAGTGGGCTGAAAAGCCTACAGAAACTAAGGGGAGTAAGTAGGTGCTTCAGGCATGGCTGGAGTCATCAAATCCTGATTCAGCTTGTGTAGCTTAAGATCCCTGAGCTGGAACCCAATGGAGCGAGCAGTCCTGGGTTCCCCTACCAACACCGTCAGGGACTTAAGAACAGAGAGGGTTTTCAGACCTCTGGGCACCAGGAATTGACTGACAGCCTCATCAGACTGTGTGGACTCAGGTGCAATGTTCTGCCCAGCCAGAGGGGACACCATTGCACCGGCTTACAAGAAGCAACAGAAGAAATTGAGACACACCCATCCACACTCATACCAGAATATCATGTACCTGGTGGGTAGGGTACTTTCATAGAATGTGGGAAATCCTGATTTAAATTCCTCTCAAAGAGACAGAGAGGGGACTTAAAGCTGTGACTCCCACAGACCAGGTGAGTGTTCTGACCCTGGGCTCTTTGGTGGGAGGACTGTCTCTCTCACCCAAAGCTTGAACAGGACTCCATTTTGTTCCAGTGTAAAACTAGAAAATTTTTTGAAACCTCAAAAATTTTGATGGGATGGAAAAACCATTCTCCTGCCCCCACCCTGACCCTGCTCTACTGATCATCTGCAGCTCCCAATGACTTCAGGTACAGCTGTGAATATTCAGAACTTTTGAAAATTGGACCATGGCTTTCTTAAGCTGCATATTCAGAAAATGGGAGGAAAAAACATAAAACAACCCCCCCACACACACACACAATTACTTCCTATCTGCCAAAATTTTGGTTTAAATGACTTTCTCAGCATCACATGGGAACCCTGTGACACTGGGTAGGGATAAACACGGGCAGCACTGGGGAGAGGGGGCTTGCGGCAGCTATAAGGCAAGGCCAAATTCTTCTGACTCTTTAGATTTTGATTCCAACTTTAGGAGGCTGAGCATACAAAATGGCTGCAGGTTATGCTAAGTCCATACACAAGATGGTTGTAGGTCATGTCAAGTCCAGGCCTCTCGTTACACTGGCTAAAGGTACCTGCCCTGGCAGGTGCTGGGGAGAGGGAATGTTATGGAGGGTTCAAGGGGTTGTAGAAGCTGCGTGAGCCAGGGGGAGGGGAGCAGTCTAGATATGAACAGATGCGTGTGTAGCAGCTGTAGGCTGGGCGCCTATGGGGACCTAGTGTTCTGAACTATATGATGGGTTGTGGATGTGTGTCTAGGGTGTGTGGGGTTATTTTAGGGGGCAGAAGAGGACAAGGAGTGGATGGTTTGGAAGAAGCACGTGGGGTATGAGGGGACTGGAGTTGTCCTGAGGAGTGTTGAGGGGTGGGTGAGTATGAATGGAACTGGGATTCTCATGGAGATGGGGGCCACAGCCACAGCCTTCAGAGCTGGGCACCCAGCCAGCAGCCGCCGCTCTCTCCACTCTTCCTTCAGAGCTGGGTAGCCAGCCAACAGTGGCGCAAAAGTAAAGGTGGTAATGCCATACCATGCCAAGAATTCAGCAAGTTTTGTCCCTAACCAAATAATTTTTTACAATTGGTAAGACATTTCTTCCATTTCACCCGGAGGCCTGGTCTACACCTAAAACTCAAGTCAAATTAGCTTCATCAGTCAGGGCTGTGAAAAATTTCACGCCCCTTGCAACATAGGTCAATCTTACCTAACCCCCATTTTAGATACAGCTAGGTCAACAGAACAATTCTTCCATCAACCTAGCTACCACTTCTCACGGGGGTATATTTACTACAAAGATAGAAAAAAACCCTTAAGTCACTGAAGGAAATATCCATGCTACAGTGGCACAGCTGCAGGACTGTACCTGTGCCCCGATAGTGTAGACATACGCTCACGATGAGCCCTAAGGGGAATAAAGCACCAGACCAGAAATCACAACAGAGCTTCAAAGAATTTTGTTTCTCTATCTTTTAAAAGGGGAAGATGTACACAGGCCACCATATACAATAGTACCTGCTGCCTTTTTATTATACTGAGTTTTTTTATTTATGAGTTTTCATGAGTATGAAATTTAAATATTCCTGATCACAGATCACTTTATTTTGTGGGGAAAATAATTATGATGTTTGATATATAATATGCAGGCAGCCTGATTTCCCTCTGACATGGTTGATTCAGGAGTTACCCCAATCAAGTCAAAGGAATTACACTGGTGTAAAGCTGGTATAAGTAAAAAGAATATCAAGCCTATGGACTCAGAGCCTGATCATATGGGATGATGAGCACCTCTAGCTAAGCCTTCCATTCCCATTAATTTCAATGAGAGTTGAGTTAGTAGAATAAATCCCTTAAATGCTACTATTCAACTTCAATATGTTACTCTCATTTAGGAAATGTGAGCTGCTTGTACAAATTCCCAGTCTCTCTGACAATCAATAACTTACTATTCTAATGCAATGAGCCCATTAACCCTGAACAGTTGAGACTGCATTCTCCACTGATCAGATAAACAATGTGTGAGCTATTTTATTACAAAATGATGCACCACTTTAGCCATCTTTTCATCAATGATGGATTTAAATTGGATATGAAATGCCAAGAAAGTTTCCTCCCCAGGGCGCCATCAGTGAGAACTGTAAAGCAAAGGCTTTCAGTTAATATGGTTCATATAACTGAATTTTCTCTTTCAGTCAAATCAATTTTAAGTCAGCTGGTAATATTGTTTGACTTCCCAGTAACTAAAGCCATAAATTGTACCGCAGTGATTTGTTAATCTGACCTTAAATCATCCAGCAACTTTCTTGTCTCTTTTATGAATCACGGTTTCCTCTTCTTTCCTATTTTTTTTATTAGTCCATGCAATATATTTGCCCTCCCATTCTCTTCCCTACGCCACACCCCCAAGACTCTTTATTTCTTTTTCATGTAAAATGCAGCATTTCCGAGTTCAGTTAAGTAGCACATTCCACTAATTTTTAAGTATTTATCTCGGTGGACAGCATACACCTCCTTAACTGCTGAATTTAGGGGTGATTCCCTGTTCTGAATCACAAAACCAAAAATCCCTCACTCTTCGTGATCTTTCACCAGAAGACATCTGGACCTCGTTAAACTTTTTTGGTAAAACAGAATGGTCCATACCCCCATGTGCATTGCAACGGTTTTGTGCCATACCACAGTTCTTTTGACCACCAAACCTGAGTAAGTGACGCAGGGAAGATCATTCAGTTTAAGAATGATACTGTAATGAGCCTACATCGGTGGCTGTACAATACTCATTCTCCTTGCTCCCAGTGCAGAGGGAGGAACAGCAGTGCAATTACTAAAAAGAGAGTGTAGACACAGAATTGACCACCTTAAAAGTTCAAAAATCATGAGTCAGACTCCAAAAAATTATGAGATTTCTTTGAAAAGAGTAAATCATGTTTTTTGGTCTGTCTTCTAATTTTTGACCAATGCCCCCATGACAATTAGTGTTGCCAGCTCTTTCACATTTATAGTAAGGCATTCTTGGCCCTTGTGGGAGGAGCTCTCATTAGAGACTAAACCAAGGTCAGGACCCCAGTATATTAGGCACTGGATAGTGAAAGACTGCCTCTCCCCCAAGGAGCTTACAACCTAGTGCAAAGCATGGTGGTGAATTTGTGATGTGAAATTGGAATTCAGGCTCCCCAAATTCATCTTAAATATGGGCTGCCAAACATTCATCAGATGGTCAGGATTCAAACTGGGGACCTACAGATAAGAGGCTTATTAGCAATGCCCTGAGACATGCAGTGCCCCTAAATACTAATGCTACACTTTGGAAAAGCAGGATTGCTTTCTGGAAAGATATGTTTATTAAATCAAGTTCTGACCTTTAGTAGTATACAGAGGCAAGGTCTTCTACTCTCTGGACTCACAGGCAAAATCTCCCACATTTTAGTCCGTCTCCAACAGACTTTCTTCCACACACTCTTCTAGGGAAAGCTTCAAAACACAGGCACTAAAAATACAACAATAAAACAAATATTAGCACAGCATCCAAATTCATTTCTAAAGGAATTGTTTTGCAATATACAGTTATTCCAATAGCTAGCAGGGTCCTTACACTAACTATACCTAACACTAACAAAAACTATATGTTTTTTCTTTTGCCTTATCAGTAGCATTTGAATCCTCCACCTCCAGATTCACAGCACAGACATCTTGCACTTCAGCTATTAGAAAAACTGGTTGAGGAAAAACCATGTTGTTACCCTATGTATGACCAGTCCATACAGGAAGATGTGATGCACACATTGCCAGTGAATTACACAGGAATTTGAGAGAAAGTAACAGGCACTGGGCCTCAGGATTCTTGATTCCTCTTTCTAGTTCTGGGAACAGATTGTTCTTTACTGGTCACAGACAGCATAGCCAAATGTAACAATGTTTCTGTTTGAGTCTTTTGTGGGGACTGAATATTGGACCGCTGGATGTAGAAGGATGAGCCTCTGCCACTGGAGATAAAGAGCCAAATCTCTTAGAATGGAAGCAGTAGCTAAAAGTCATAAATCTCTATATGCAGTGTAGTTGCTAAAGGGAGTCACAGTGCCACACTGCATTAGTGTAGATTACAGAAGCACCTGATTTGCCCTGTTCTTTATTTTGTGGGGAAAATAATGAAACTGTGAAGTGAATGGATCTTGGCTTTGTTGTATTAGAAACCTGCAATCCTAGTCCACCCCTGACTTGCACTCTGTGCAGTTTTAGAGTGTCCCAGAATATAGACTAATATCTACAAATTATCATGTTCTGACAGTTCATATAGAGCTGTAGCTCATGAAAGCTTATGCTCAAATAAATTGGTTAGTTTCTAAGGTGCCACAGGTACTCCTTTTTTTTTTATATTATTGCAAACAACCATTATGGCTAAAAACTCATTAGGCACAATCCTTGGCCCTCATACCATTGCTTTGTGCAGCTGACTAGATAAATACACCACAGAGGCACCCTACGATTTCACCCAAAGTAGATGAATAGTTGGATGGTTCACAATTTAAAATATTTACTTCATTTCAGAAACAAACTAACCTGGAATAGAAACAATTTGAATTTTTTGTATTTATTTTTTCTTTTTGAACAGTTCCAATAATTTTTCTGTTATTATATCTTCTTCTGCCAATCACCCCAGTGACTGAGGAACACAAATGGGTCACTATATGATACCACATAAGCACAGTATGTAAAATTCATGTAAAGCATCATATAATATATTTTTGTTAAGGCAGGGAACAATATGAAGCATTTACTAGACTCTCACTTATCTAACCTGGAATCTTATTTAGGACCACAGAGCATTATCTGACAGCAATCATTGGCTACAATTTGTGCTGTTGGATGCAGAGTAAGTGTGATTTATTCCTTCAATGATCAGAAAAAATCATGAATTATAGATTTGATTAATATCATTCTACCATTTATTTGTGAATAGTGTAGTATTGCCAAGCTCAAATGTTCAAGAATCATGAGTCAAGCCCCCAAAAATCATGAGATTGACTTAAAAATGTGTTTTTTAAAAATAATAAATGTTGGATTCTTTTTATTTTCCTTCTTGTTTTTGAGCCTTCAAGATTCACTCACATCATATTTTCAACCTCCTACACAACCATGAAGAATGGAAACTTGCTAGTTTTTTTAAAATGATAGCTGAGATTCTTATATCATCACTTGCCTCCAGGAACTGAGGCTTTTTAAGTAAAACACCAAATATCTCAAATATCTTGAAAAAGTTGCTACTAACACTCTAATATCATCAGCCCATGATCAAGCACATCTTAGTGCAATATAGAATTGCCCATTAACAAATCGTGTGTCCTCTGATCCTACAAATAATTAGGGCCAGATTCTCATACTCTTACACCTGCTAAATAGCACATTACTCCATGACTGCTCCCACTGATTTCAAAAGGACTAAATATTGAGCAAGGTGCAACTCAAGTAAGAGTATCAGATTCAGAATCTGGATCTTAGGCACATGAACAATTTTTTTTAACTCATGTGTTTGCAAGATCCAGGTCTTAGTCAGCTGCTAGAATCGTCTTCTTCAGAAGAGCTTTGTGTAAGCTGGAAAGCTTGTGTCTCTCACCAACAGAAGCTGGTCCAATTAAAATATTACCTCACCCACTTTGTCTCTCTAATACCCTGAGACCAACATGGCTATAACACTGAAGCCACATTTGTGATCTAGCCACCACAGACAACTTATAATAAATTCCTTGCTTGAGGAACCAGGAAATCTTAATGAGTGACAGAACAGTCTCTCTCCCACTACTGGCAAAATGACACCAATAACTCACCCCTATTTCCTTCTTCAATCAATCAATCAATCACTGTTTTTAAACTTATTCTATTGCATCTGTCCCAAATCAGGACATGACAGTCAGGTGTAAAAGTCATTCAGCAATCATGCACAATTACCTATAGTTTAGGATTAAAAATCAAGAGCAGTAAATCTAGCATATTTATTCTGATTAATAAAAATGCTGTAAAATCCTTTATGTTATGGTCCATCTGTTAAGATTAAATAATACTTTAAGAAGGTTGTCTGGCCACTGCATTTACCATTGGTCACAAGCTCCCAAAGGGAATCTCTCACAAATCTTGGGAGACAGGCCAGTCCTTGCCTACAGACAGTCCCCCAACCTGAAGCAAATACTCACCAGCAACCACATACCACACAACAGAACCACTAACCCAGGAACCTATCCTTGCAACAAAGCCCGTTGCCAACTGTGCCCACATATCTATTCAGGGGACACCATCACAGGGCCTAATAACATCAGCCACACTATTGGAGGCTCGTTCACCTGCACATCCACCAATGTGATATATGCCATCATGTGCCAGCAATGCCCCTCTGCCATGTACATTGGTCAAACTGGACAGTCTCTACATAAAAGAATAAATGGACACAAATCAGATGTCAAGAATTATAACATTCATAAACCAGTCGGAGAACACTTCAATCTCTCTGGTCACGCGATTACAGACATGAAAGTTGCGATATTACAACAAAAAAACTTCAAATCCAGACTCCAGCGAGAGACTGCTGAATTGGAATTCATTTGCGAATTGGATACAATTAACTTGGGCTTGAATGGAGATTGGGAGTGGCTAAGTCATTATGCAAGGTAACCTATTTCCCCTTGTTTTTTCCTACCCCCCTCCCCCTCCTCAGACATTCTTGTTAAACCCTGGATTTGTGCTGGAAATGGCCCACCTTGATTATCATACACATTGTAAGGAGAGTGGTCACTTTAGATAAGCTATTACCAACAGGAGAGTGGGTTTGTGTGTGGGGGGGGAGAGAAAACCTGGATTTGTGCTGGAAATGGCCCAACTTGATTATCATACACATTGTAAGGAGAGTGATCACTTTAGATAAGCTATTACCAGCAGAAGAGTGGGGTGGGAGGAGGTATTTTTTCATGCTTTGTGTGTATAAAAAGATCTTCTACACTTTCCACAGTATGCATCCGATGAAGTGAGCTGTAGCTCACAAAAGCTTATGCTCAAATAAATTGGTTAGTCTCTAAGGTGCCACAAGTACTCCTTTTCTTTTTGCAGATGTGTTGAGGTAAACACAGCCTAAACTATGCAGGAGGTCAGACTGGATTATCATAATGGTTCCTTCTGGTCTTAAAACCTATGTATTTATGAAACTGAACCTTGAAAAAAAATTTTATGGAAAAGAAAAATGAAAAAAAAATCCTTAGTTTTAGTAATCTCAAGTCCTGATCCTGCAAACATTTACAAGAGTAAGTTTTCCAGTGTTTACCATAGTAATGTTACATCTGTACATGCTTTGAGGATCAACCATATAAGGTTTCATTTATACCAACAGTGGGTAAAAGAATTTGAGACAGATATATACATTTTAAGTGACAGATCTGATCCAAAGTAGGAAAAGATATTTTTCTTAGTCCTGACTTGGGCTCCACTGACATCAATGGAAATTTTGCCTGAATGGCTGATTAAAAACTGAGTAAGATGCTCAGAAAGTGGCCCATACAGATATTCAGTACTAAATGGCAAAAATGTGCATTTCCAGCTTCTTGGGAATATGTTTTTTCTGTCTTGAAATTAGCCTCTCATTCTCAATTCTTGTGATTGCTACCTTAGAGAAAGTGAATAATTTCATATCAAATTATGACTTTGTTCAGAATTACTGTGTGTGATCACTTCCCTCGGGCAGTGACACCCTCCCCCCCTCCTCCCCCCACTGGTGATGTCAATGAGAGT
Organism: Chelonia mydas; assembly: GCF_015237465.2. NCBI lineage: Eukaryota > Metazoa > Chordata > Testudines > Cheloniidae > Chelonia > Chelonia mydas. Next base: position 144,055,436 of record NC_057850.1, on the reverse strand, counting down.
ATTTGGCAAAGTAAAAAATGAATAATAACTGATGGTTTGTCCACATTCAAACTGGAATCAAAAACTAAACTGGTTTAATTCACACCTTTGAAGCCTTGCTACAAAGTTTCTATACTGATTAACTAAATTGGTTTAAAAACTGATATAATTAAATCAGTTTTCAGAGTAACAGCCGTGTTAGTCTGTATTCGCAAAAAGAAAAGGAGTACTTGTGGCACCTTAGAGACTAACCAATTTATTTGAGCATAAGCTTTCGTGAGCTACATCCGATGAAGTGAGCTGTAGCTCACGAAAGCTTATGCTCAAATAAATTGGTTAGTCTCTAAGGTGCCACAAGTACTCCTTTTAATTAAATCAGTGCAACTCCTATAGTGGACACAGTTATACTAGTATAAAATTGATATATAGGGCTGGATTTACAATAAGGCACAGTAGGCAAGTGCCTAGGGGCACCGGCATTCTAGGGGTGCCTAAAAGTTAAAAGTAGGTTAAAAGTTAAAAAGTTAATACGTGGGTGACCAGGCTCCTGCCGAGGGTTGGTCTGAGGGAGCTGTGAGCCGAGGCCAGGCAGGGCGGCTGCTGAAGGTGCTGGAAGGGTCCCAGACCCTTCCCAATTTTGCCCACCCCACTGCCTCCACCTCATGTGGGAGAGGGAAAGGGAGGAGCATGGCTGGTGCCCCATTCTTTTCTTGTTCTAATTGAGAACTGAAACTAATTTTGAAATGTCAAAATTTCCTGAGGGAAGAAAATATCATTTCCCTATCAGGTCTCCTTTTGGTCACTCAACAAATAATAATAGTAGAGAGTGCAACTTATTGCCATTGTACTGGTGACATAGCTGTATTGCGGTCAGTCCACAGCTATGGTAAAATGATGACTTTGAGTAACATGGAGTAACACATATGATCAGGTTGCCATATACTGTTTACTAAAACAAGTAAAACTAGGATTTTTTCCACCTACACCAATGCTATTAATTCTAGCTGCCCAGCAGGGTTGCAAACAGTCAGTTAGTCACACAGCACTGGGTTCCCCCTACCCACATGCACCCCAAATACTGCAAAGTGCCTGGGTACTTGCCTTCCCTCCCAGGGCAGGACAATGCATTCCAACTGACCAGTAAGGGGGATTGTAACTTTAATTGCCTAGTTTCACCCTATTATTGACTTCATTTGCTTTTTTATGCTTTTTCTCAAAATCTGCACCTTCTAATATTGCACTACCATTAGGTGCCCTACCTTCTGCATCCCCTGATTGATCCACTGCCATATTAATAACTTGTTCTACCTGCCACTGGCTCAGTAACTGACCTCAACCCAAAAGTTCAAAAATCATTAGAGAGACATGGGGGTGAGGTAATATATTTTATTGAACCAGCTTCTGTTGGGGAAAGAGACAAGCTTTCAGGCTCACAAAGAGCTCTTCTTCAGGCCTAAAGAAGAAGAAATTGGTCCAATAAATGATGTCTCCTCACTGTGAGCCTAAGAGCATCCAAGTGCCAGAGGGAAAGGGGCTCACTGGTATCAGATAATGAGTTTCAGCTAGAATTATGACTAAAATGTGTTTCAACCAGGCATTTCAGGGGCAGTTGGTAAACAGGTCTGCCCTGAGGGGTGTATTTACTTATCTGAGCAGCCCACTCATTAGGCAGAGACAATAACGGTTTATTTACATATTAAGTAAACAAAACCTGTACCTTGCTCGATTAAGTTTTTGATTTAATTTTAAACTAAGTTTTAAACTCGGATGTGTGTTTTCACTTTTATTTGCTCCTAACCATTTCTAAATTCATACTTTACTTGAACTCACTTAAAATCCTATTTTCTTTTGTTAATAAACTTGTTTTACTATTAATCTAAACCAACCCTACAGTGCTGTGGTTGAATTAAAATGAATGTTAACTCTAGTTAATGTGGCAAGTTGTTGGATTTGTCTCCGTTTCCATTGTAACGCTGATTGCTGTTGGAGAGAGGTTAACTATCTGGACCAACTGGCACTTTCATCACCTTGCCACACTCAAGCAACTTCAGGCATGCAATGTATCATTAAGGTAAATGAGTTCTTCCACACTATGGAGCTTCCTTGAATCCAGGAAAATCTATACTGTGGGTTGTATGGTGTTACTGATGTACCCAATCTAAGTCCATCTTCCCCTTCCCTTCATATGCTTCCTCTATACTTCCTTTTGTGAATAAAGTGTATCTTGATTTTTGGTTTCTCCATTAGGGAGGTGCCAGAAGAGTATGTGTATGAGATATCAAGTTAATCATAGGGGTAAGGACCAGGCCAGGGGTAGCTGAAACCACATAGAGAGGTACGGTAAGTACCTTAAACTGTCATGAGGAGGCACCACCAATTAGTAGCTAAGAACCCAGGCTGTTGAAACCCATTGAAGCCAAAGCAGATGGACAAAGCGAAGGGCTCCTGTTGATGATTAATTGACCATAGGGGTATGGCGACCCTTAAAACTCCCTGTGATGAAGCAGAAAAGCTATCTGCCAGTGTGGCAGGGGTTAAAGAGAGCCTTTGGGCCCAGGTAGCCCTGCCCTGTTATACCTGCAGCCAATGCCCAGCCTGGGGGGAGGGAGGGGAGAAAGGAGTGAGCCTGACTCAGTTCAGTTCTGACTGGTGAAGAGACAGGAGATAGCGCCCTCCCCACCTGAGAGGAATGGTCACTAGCATGCCAGCGAAGGCAGCCATCAGGGAGTAAGTACTGTCTCCCCAGCCAAGAGAGACTGTGGAGGAGACCTAGGAGCCTCTGGCACCTGAGGTAAGTGAGTGACTGCAGCCCAGAGACATTGTGGGGTTCAGCCTCACCAAACTTATGGCTGCCCCACCTGAAGGAGCCTGGGACCATACCAGAGTGGTTCCCAAGATCCATGAGAAGGTACTACTGGAGGCAACCATTGCAGAAATTGGACTATAGAGGCCAAGCCCCAAACTGAAGGGACAGTGGTAGGAACTAGCCCAGGGCAATCGATTTAGATTCCCTGGTGAGATGGCTCACTGTCAGGGGTCGACTAACACAAGGCCTGGGCTGGGACCCAGTGGAGAGGAAGGGCCAGGTCTCCCTACCCAACTGCCTAAAAGACTGAAACACTTTGACCAGGGAAACAAGGGGCCAGAGATCAGGTGTGCCAACCACTGGGCTGGCCAGCCCACCAAGCATCCTATTACACCTCCTTACACTCTTGAAGTCACCGCTAGGATTGTGAAAAGAAAAAAAACTTCTCCCTATTATTCTCTCTGTTAGTCAGGATGGATAGAGAACAGGTCCTAGAGCAGTGCGAAGAGGATGAAGTAGACGCGTAACAGTCTGTGGTGGGTTTCAGAGTAGCAGCCGTGTTAGTCTGTATTCGCAAAAAGAGAAGGAGTACTTGTGGCACCTTAGAGACTAACAAATTTATTTGAGCATAAGCTTTCGTGAGCTACAGCTCACTTCATCGGATGAAGGCTTTAGCAAGAGTACCTCCAGAGCACAGATTGTACAGGCTGTGGTTACAGTAAAGGCCTTGGGAAAGGTCACCTTCAATAGCAGAACGTACAGGAAGAAAGAACATTGATGGTATGCCCTATGTTCTGGATCCATGAGGTTTGATATTCAGATGGTAGCCAGTGATATGATTATGAGTGAAGAGGGGATGCAGTGGACTCTACCAGCTGTAGCCACTATGTCCATTATGCCCCCTACTCCATGGGATGAGACATCTGCTTTTCAAGGAGAAATTTAACATGCTCCAGAGAACGGGAAAGAAAGGAAAAGATTTGAAGGAACTGTATAGTCCTGCCCCATCTTCTCACCCTCTGATAGAAGATTGACTCCTAAAGGCCATTACCCAGGCCATGGGACAAGTGGTACACCTGGAAGCTGGAACTGGCAGTTATCAGAGACTAACATTTTCAGGAATAAATCCCACCCCTGCACATGAAGAAGAATATGATAAGTCAAGGTAGAACCTCCACCTCTTGAAGTCTACATGTTTCTGTTATCAGTGTGGATGAGATGGGCCCTACCTATGAGGATGTCTGAATCCTGTAAACCCAGGGAAGTTGAGGAATCATAGAAGATTAGGGTTGGAAGAGACCTCAAGAGGTCATGTAGTCCAATCCCCTGCTCAAAGCAGGACCAACACCAACTAAATCATCCCAGCCAGGGCTTTGTCAAGCTGGGCCTTAAAAACCTCTAAGGATGGAGATTCCGCCATCTCCCTAGGTAACCCATTCCAGTGCTTCATCATCCTCCTAGTGAAATAGTGTTTCCTAATATCCAACCTAGACCTCCCCCACTGCAACTTGAGATCATTGCTTCTTGTTCTGTCATCTGCCACCACTGAGAACAGCTGAGCTCCATCCTCTTTGGAACCCCCCTTCAGGTAGTTGAAGGCTGCTATCAAATCCCCCCTCAATCTTCCTTTCTGCAGACTAAATAACCCCAGTTCCCTCAGCCTCTCCTCATAAATCTTGTGCCCCACCCCCCTAATCATTTTCATTGCCTTCCAATCTGGACTCTCTTCAATTTGTCCACATCCCTTCTGTAGTGGGGGGACCAAAACTGAACACCCTACTCCAGGTGTGGGCAAACCAGTGCCGAATAGGGGGGAATAATCACTTCCCTCGATCTGCTGGCACCGCTCCTACTAATACAGCCCAATATGCCATTAGCCTTCTTGGCACCAAGGGCACACTGCTGACTCATATCCAGTTTCTCATCCACTGTAATTCCCAGGTCCTTTTCTGCAGAACTGCTACTTAGCCAGTCGGTCCCCAGCCTGTAGCAGTGCATGGGATTCTTCCTTCCTAAGTGCACTCTGCACTTGTCCTTGTTGAACCTCATTAGATTTCTTTTGGCCCAATCCTCCAATTTGTCTAGGTCACTCTGGACCCTATCCCTACCCTCCAGCGTATCTACCTCTCCCCCCAGCTTAGTGTCATCTGCGAACTTGCTGAGGGTGCAATCCATCCCATCATCTAGATCATTAATAAAGATGTTGAACAAAACCAGCCCCAGGACCGACCCCTGGAGCACTCAGCTTGATACTGGCTGCCAACTGGGCATCGAGCCTTTGATCACTACCCATTGAGCCCAACAATCTAGCCAGCTTTCTATCCATCTTATAGTCCATTCATTCAATCCAGACTTTTTTCACTTGCTGGCAAGAATACTGTGGGAATGATGTAAGACTCTTTACATGCATAAAGCAGTGGGAGCACTCTGGGTCCCAGTGTTACCCCAAAAAATCGATTTTGGGATGCTGCTATAATAACCTGCCTATTGCTCCCTTAGTCTGTTCTTTCCGAGGTGTAAGTTCCCAGGGTTGTTAAGAAAACACAGAAGAACACGAATATAAACTTCCAATAAATTAATTGGCACAGGCGATATTTTTTCCAAAACAAAGTATCTTTTTATTGATTTAACGAATAATCCCTAATACAGTGTATCCTAAAAATCTTAAATAAAACACAAAATCCCTTATTGCAAGTTGAAAAGCATTCAAACTACAATAGCATATAGTTTAAATCAGGGATCAGCAGCCTTTGGCACGCGGCCCTCCAGGGGTAAGCCCCCGGCGGGCCAGGCTGGTTTGTTTACCTGCCGCATCCACAGGTTTGGCCAATCGCATATCCCAGTGATCACAGTTCGCCACTCCAGGCCAATGTGGGCTGCGGGAAGCAGTGGCCAGCACATCCCTTGGCCCGCATCACTTCCCGCAGCCCACATTGGCCTGGAGCGGCGAACCACGGGCAGTGGGAGCTGCGATCAGCTCAACTTGCAGACACAGCAGGTAAACAAACTGGCCTGCCAGGGGGCTTACCCTGGTGGGCTGCGAGCCAAAGGTTGCCGATACCTGGTTTAAATTATTCTAAGTGAAGCAATTTGTTGTAAGTGGCCAGTTTGCAACAAATTGCTGACAACAGATCTTAAATTTCTTTAAAGTTTACATAGATATATTACAATTAACAACAGAATTTTATGGATTCTTACCCACACACACATATTAACCCTATATATTATCCTATACTGTACTTATAATAAACTATAAATAAGAGAATATCAAGCTTACTCTATAAATTCATTGATTTTTCCTTTTAAAAAAATTACTGCTGTTGCTGTTCAGTTCCTGGTCAGTCAGCTCTGCTCTTCTCCAGTATTCTTTTCTCTCTCCACAGCTGTTTGTCTTTGTCTTTTCTCACTGAAAGTCTCTGTCTCTCTCAGATGCAGACTCCGGACTCCAAAACTGTTGCTGGCAGCTGGCCTTTTATGCTACATTGTAACTCTCTCTTAGTATACCTTTATATTCTTAGAAGCAATTACCTCACTTGTACATGCCCAGTTTTAACCAATACCTCAGAATTCTGATTGACAGCTCTGATCTTTAAAACAATTTGTGACTGGTATGACTGGGTTCTGACCACCTAGCTGCTTAGCTAAATGACCTCTCTGACAGCTCCTACTGCACATGCTCAGTAGCCAACAATATTGCATATGCTCAGTGTTGTCATTTACCTCAGACTGGGATTTTGCCAGTCCAAACACACACAGTCTAGGCTCTTTTCCAGGGCACCATTTTAGAAATCCTAAATTCTCACTGAGCATGCTCAAGATCTGCAGCATCCATCTCAGGATGGAGTGATTTTTGCTTATTCAGAATAGAGATCAGAAATACAAAGTAGAGACTGGAGAATATTCTCTGGTAATACCAAAACCACTTTTGCTCCCACCAACTCAAATATGTGAAGGCTCAGTCTTTGCCTCCAACTACACCAGGCTTTCCTGTAGGACTGTGTAGACAAAAATCTGAGGTGGAGTGACAATTGAGGAAATAGAGTGTGCAGCAGTTCTAGATAATGGCCCTCAAGTCACTATCATCTTCAAACCTGTTATCGGCAACGTCTGACCCATTTGCCCCTGCAACTGCTATCTGGGTTGGCCATATGAGAGTTAGGAAATGACCAATACCCACACCTGGAATATGTACTAGTTAAATTACAATTTTCAAAGGATGTGGTTGTATTTGAGAAAAAGATAGACACTCTTCCTTTTATCTGTTCATCCATCAGATATTCAAACCAGATACCTTTTATTGTAGGAACAAAAGCAGACATATTTGGAGCTTTGGCTCAGCTATGCAAGGAGTTTGCGGGACCTAAGTACATGCAAAGCCTGAAGATCCATGCAGTGTGTGTGCCAATCAAGCTAAAGAAGGAGAGCGAGACCAGTGTGAACGTGGATGACGTGGGAATGGTCAGACTAAGATATGGGCCTCCAGTTAGTATTCCTGCTAGGACAACCTATCTAGTGAATGAAATTGCTCAGGTAGATCAGAAGGCCACCAATCAGTTAATCCTGGTAGAAGTCCCAGATACAGATGCACTGCTGGGTGGATTGATGGTGAAGAAAGGTATAGTCAGTACCTCATCTTGCACAGAAGTGTCAGTAAACTGAACTCCTCTGGTGTGGAAAGAGAGATTGAAATGGAATTAGAGCAAAGAGCCAAAGTGTTCTTCACTTGTGAGTGAGATATGGGTTGTGCTAAAGGAGCTCAACATCACATTTGGCTGAATGATGGTAGGCCTTTCCATGAAAGATCGAGTAGGCTAGCACCTGAAGGTGTTGAAGATTTTGGGAAACCTCTAAAAGTCCTGATACCTCCCCAGTTTTTGTGGCCAGAAAAAAAGAATGGGGATGTATACATGTTCATAAATTATCATACTTTAAATAGATATACAATCTCTGACTGATATACCACCCCAAGAGTGTATGATGGCTGGATGAAGACTGCCAAACAGGAAGCTGTTGGTTTTCTGATTTGTATCTGAGAAGCAGATAACATCGGATATCCATGGGACCAACTGATATGGAAACGACAGCTTTCATCTGTTCACTCAGATTCTATGAATTTCTGAGAATGTCCCAGGGAATATCTGGGGCCCCAGCCACATTCCAGAGGTGAATTGTTTGGACATTTGACAACATGAACCTTCTGTATGTCCTGTTGTATCTGGATGACTTGATAGTGTTCAGTCACCCTTTGGAAGAGCATGAAGAACACTTGTTGAAAGTGTTGGACCATCTGCAGGAACAAGGGTTGAAACTATCTCTAGACAAATGCCAATTCTGTCAGGAAAAAGTAAAGTATGTAGGGCACATTGTCTCTCAAGATGGAGTTGCCACAGATCCCGTCAAGCTGGAACCCCTGTGGAGCTGGCCAAGACCCAAAACCCTGAAAGAATTGAAGATTTTCTTTGAGTCCTGCAATTATTATAGGCAATTTGTAGATGGATTTTCTGCTCTTTGTCAACCCTTAAAAGAACTCACCAAGAGTATTCCTGCGCGGCATCCAAATGCTAGCTACTGCAAAGTCAAAGAACCCTTTGCAGACTGGTGAACTCCAGATTCTGAGAATGTTGGGTTTTTTTATGTTAATAGATGCACTGACACATACTCCTGTGTTAGCTTTCATGGATACTAAAATACCATATCTACATTGATGCAAATATGGAAGGACTTAGAGGAGTCCTCTACCAAGAATATCCAGATGGATGGAGACCAGTTGCCTATACTAGCAGGGGTCTAGCACGATCAGAGTAGAACTATCCAGTTCACAAACTAGAGTTCTTAGCGTTAAAGTGGGCTGTGGCCAAGGAATTTCATGATTATATCTAGGGAGCAAAATTCACAGTCTGTACTGATAACAGTTCCTTAACTTATATCCTGAAGTCAGCCTGTTTGGATGCTATGAGGCAAAGGTGGTTAGCTGTATAGGCCACCAATGATTTCCAAATATGGTATTGGCCAGTTCATGTGAATTTGGATGCTGATGCATTATTCCTCAGGCAGGGAGAGACTGTTAGGAGATCACCCACACTCCTCTTAAGGGCGATAGACAGGAGTTCACTCACTTTCCATCAGACAGAGCTGTCTTCCTTTCATTCCCCCTGAAATTTGCTTAGTCAGCTTTCCATCACCCAGGGTTTGCTCAATCACGAGGCTCAACATCCTTGGCGAGGTGAGCACACTGTAGTCTTCCCCATCGCTCATATACCCTGTAATAGGCTGGTCTCCCTTTTTTGTCAGACCCATTAGCACATGTTACTAATATATTGTGTTTATTGGTCTCTTTTTCAATTTTTGAAATTCCCCTGCCCAGTGTGTGTGTGTGTGTGACAATTAATGTTGCCCATTCTCCCAGATGTGTAGGGTCAGGTGATTCTGGCCCTGCTGCAAGGACTCCTTCTGCTGCCTGATGGTGTGGAGCTTCCAGCTTCTCTCCAAGCCCCAGCATTCTCATTCATTAATTCTGTGTCTCCCTGGGCCCCACATCCACCCATCACCCAGCCCAACAATTAATTGTACCCCTCCCACCTCAACATCTGCCTGTCTCCACAAGACATTTGTGAGCTCCTCTTGCAGCTTCTTACCCCCACCTCTCCTCAATCTTCTCTTCTTCATCCCAATCACTCTCTTCACAAGCCCTGCAGAAGCCCAGGCTCTAAATGTGCACCCTTCTTTGTCTCCTCCTCTTCTTTGTCTCCCATGATATCTATCCCAATCCTGGCCTTCACCCATTCATGCCTATATGACTAACCTTCCCCACACACACGCCACTACATCTACTGCCCTCTCTATTCTCATCCCTATCCTTCTGCCCATACCTATCCATCTGCTCTCCTTCCACTCCTTCCCTTGCTGTCTCTAAAATGCCATACCACCTCTAAAAAGGTCACAGATGTTCATGACCTTTTGCTCTGCTGCTCTCTCTAGATCTAGCTCTCACAGAAACCTGGACCCTCCTTCTGACATTGTCTCTGTAGCTGTTCTCTCTCATGACAGTTTCTCGTTTTCTCACCCTTCCTGGCATGAATCTTTCCTAAAGCAATGGAGCCAGGGTAGTGGATAATTTTTCTCCTGATCCTGTTTGCTTCCAACTCCTCCCTCCTTCTTCCCATTCATTTTCATCCTTTGAACAGCAGTACACTTGACTCCTGTTCCCTACATGTTTCTGTAACTCACTACCCACCCAACTCTCCCCATCCACCTTACTCTTGACTTTGAATCCTGATTCTCTGTCTCTCTTTGGCCCTCAGACTTCTCCATGTGCTCTCTTCTCTCTCTCTTCCATTGACATGATCACTGATACCTTCCACTTTACACCACTCCTGATACCTGGCTCCCACCACACAGTCTGCCCTACTGGCCCCAAGGTCTAGTACACCCCTAACTTCTACTTCCCCCAATCATTTCAAGCATCTGGTGGCCTAAATCCCACAACCATGAGGACTATAAAATTGTTCTCTATTATGCCATTTTCCTAAATAGGTAACTCTACTTCTCCAACATTCTTGAATCTCATGCCTGTAATCTCAGCTATCTATTCACTTCAACTCTCCTTAAACCCTTGCCCCCTTCTGCCTCCAATTCCCTCTGCACTCAGAATCTCACTGATTCTTTCAAAATGAAAATCTACAAAATCCTCTGTACCCTCTCTCCGCCACCCTCTCTCCTCTATCCTGTCACCAACAATGAGGTTTCTTATCTCTTCGTCTCCACTAACTCTCCCAACTGTCTCAGTGACTCTACCCCAGTCTGCCTCCTTCTTCTTGGTTTCTGACTCTCTTCAGGCTCCTTCCCAGGATATGAGAAAGACAAGGTAGGTGAGGTAATATATTTTATTGGACCAACTTCTTTTAGTGGAAGGTACAAACTTTAAAGCTACACAGAACTGAAGAAAAGCTCTGTGTAGCTCAAAAGGTTAGGCAAATGGTGAGCTGTGAAGCTTTTCTATTAAACTATGTTATCTAACCTTCCCAAAACATCCCCACTACTTTTGTCTGTTTCAGTTAACTGATGTGTCTTTTTTGGGTACATCAACACAACAATTAAATACCTGTGGCTGGATAGCGGGGCTTGGGATCTGGGGCTGTAAAATTGTTGTGTACATGTTCAGGCCTGGGCTGGAGCCTGAAAATTCAGACCCTGTGAGGGGGAGGATCTCAGAACCCAGGCTTCAGCCTGAGCCAAGACATCCACACTGCAATTAAACAATCCCATAGCCCACGCCCTGTGAGCCTGAGTCACCTAATATGGGCCACCCACGGGTGTTTAATTGTAGCGTAGACATATCATTTGAAATGTAGACTGTAAACTTTCAGACAAAAACATTTTTCTTTGTTATTTGTCTTTATTAGCCAGCACAGTGGTGTCTTAATCCTTGGGCACTCTCATAATGACTAATAATAACAATATTAATAGCTAAAGTTATTCACCCTTATGCTCAGCCTTAATCATGCAATCCATTTGACCTGCACAATTCTTGCTTTCCACAGTACTTTGCTATAGCAGTCCAAATAAATTAAGTTTCACTCAGTGGCTTCCCTCCCCGCTTTAGTCATTGAGTATCTCAACAAGTACATTTTTAAAAATCTAGATTTGCTATTTGCTCCTATTTGCTCCAGTTTGTCCTTATTTCAAACATAATAGAACATAAATCTGATCACAAAGTCTGGATAATATCACTGTTCACTTTATAGCTATGGCTCACCGTCACACTGGACAAGATCACATAGGGGATAAGGTCATCGAAACTCTCTGAGTGTCTTTTACGATGTGATGTTATCAGGTGCTCAACCCTAAAGCAATAGCAACCGTCTGATAAAGAGAGGGGACAGGGAACTGTGATAATAAATCAGTTCAACTGCAGAGAAAGTGCCAGGGAAAACAATATTGATTTTTTTTTACAAGTCAGTGCACAGATTTGTCAGACAAAAGAATAGAGATGTCAAACCCCACAGAATCAAACACACTAATATAAAGACAAAAAACAAAAAACAAACCAACTCTAGCACCTACAGAGTGCCACAATATGTGCACAGCGATGTTTTTCAGCAGGAGCAACATTTCATCAAACACAAAATATATAAAGTGAATATTTATATCATCTTTATTAAACATGCAAGTGTGTTGCCCCTTACACTGATTTTACACTGTAAACGAATCAGTGGGATCAGCCATGGGGAGAGTCAGAGTTCACTGTAGAAAGAAAGCTCCTCTGGCCCAGTGAACAGAAACGAAATGTTTCAATCCCCACCTGAGGGAGGTGACTTACTGGTCATCATCAGTGACCATGCAGTTACCTCCCTAGATGGTAATCAAAGTATCTTGTTTCTCTTCATTCAGTCAAAGGAGCTTTCTTTCCAAAATAGTCACATGGCTGTCACAGAAAATCCAGAATAGACAGGTGGAGAACAGATAAAACAAGATTGGGGAAGAAAGAAATTTAAATGAGTAAATTCTGTTCCAACAAAAAGAATCAGTAGCTAATGTTAAAATTATACAACCAATTTAGGTACCATATTATAATACAGTGTTTCCCAAACTTGGGACACCGCTTGTTCAGGGAAAGCCCCTGGCAGGCCCAGCTGGTTTGTTTACCTGCTGCGTCCGCAGGTTCGGCCGATCGCGGCTTCCACTGGCTGCGGTTCGCTGTGCCCAGCCACTGGGGGCTGTGGGAAGCGGCGGCCAGTACGTCCCTCGTCCCACGCCACTTCCCGCAGCCCCTATTGACAGGGCACAGCAAACTGCGGCCAGTGGGAGCCGCAATCGGCTGAATCTGCGGAAGCGGCAGGTAAACAAACCGGCCCGGCCCGCCAGGGGCTTTCCCTGAACAAGCGGTGTCCCAAGTTTGAGAAATACTGCAATAATAGATATTGCCCTTCCCATTCAGCATTATGAGTAGAGGGAGTTGTAGGTGATACCAATTATTAGAACAGAAGTAGCTGGCAGTACAGAACACAAAATTTGTTCCTGGGAGCCTATGAATGTTCTAATATTTTTGTATTTAAGTATATCTATCTAGGCACCTGCCTACTCATTCAGGCTGCATTCTGCTCCACAGAAGCTTGAAATTCGTGGCCATATATCAGTGTAGGCATGAGATTTTAACATTTACAGGTTTGATTAGAAAGTTTAAAAAAGCCATGAAGTTCATACACTGGATACCTCAGCCTTCAATAAGGGGAATACAACAAAGTAATGTAGGGCAGTGGTTCTCAAAGCCGTTCCCCCGCTTGTTCAGGGAAAGCTCCTGGTGGGCCGGGCCGGTTTGTTTACCTGCCACGTCTGCAGGTTTGGCCGATCGCAGCTCCCACTGGCTGCAGTTTGCCACTCCAGGCCAATGGGGGCTGCAGGAAGCAGCATGGGCCGAGGCATGTGCTGGCCGCCCTTCCCGCAGCCCCCATTGGCCTGGAGCAGTGAACTGCGGCCAGTGGGAGCTGCGATCAGCCGAATCTGCGGACGTGGCAGGTAAACGAACCATCCCGGCCCGCCAGGGGCTTTCCCTGAACAAGCGGGGGAATGGCTTTGAGAACCACTGGTGTAGGGCACAATATTTTATTTTATTGCATAATATGGTATATATTTTCCATCCAGAAGATTGAAAAAAATGATATTAGAGTGTGAAGAACCACTGTAGACAGATGAGACCCAAAAAAATCTATTTACACAAGTGCTTTTAGTAACACATTACTAGGAAGAAGGGGAACCTGCCTCAGCAGATACTGAATGTCCAGGGAGCAGGACAGTGTGTCGGACTTTAAGTTTCAACCACTGATTTTTGTTATACCTTTCTCTACTAGATTGTAGAGCCCTGTAGTACCTCGTATTTCCTTCCTGTGAAGATAGTTATATCTTGTAGTCAAGTCACCTCTTTATCATTTTGATAAGCTAAAAACATAGAGCTCCTTTAGTCTCTCACTGTAACAAATTTTCTCTGGCCCTTGAATAATTTTTATGGCTCTTTTCTGCACACTTTCCAATGTTTCAACATCCTTCTTAAAAGAAGGACACTATAACTTAATGCAGTATTCTAGTATCAGTCTCACCATTGTGGTAAACAGAAGTTAAATCACCTCACTATTCCCTTGTTTGTACATCCAAGGATTACCTTGGCTCTTTTTACCACTGCATAGCACTGGGAGCTCATGTTCAGTTATTTGTCTGCTAAGACCTCCTAGAACCTTTTGAGTCACTGCTTTCAGGATAAAATCTGCCATTCTGCCTTTTTTGTTCCAAGGTGTATTGCATTTCAGAGAAACATAGAAATGTAGGACAGGAAGGGACCTCAAGAGATCATCAAGTGCAGACCACTGCAATATGGCAGGACCAAGTAAATCTAGACTATCCCTGACACGTGTTTTTTTAACCTGTTCTTAAAACCCTCCATTGATGGGAATTCCACAACTTCCCTTGGAAGTGCAAGTACACTATATCCACTGGATCACCCTTGTCCACATGTCTACTGACACCCTCAAAGAATTCTAATAGTTTGGTGAAGCATGATTTCCCTTTACAAAAGTTGTGTTGACTTTTTCCCAACATATCATGTTCATCTATGTGTCTGATCAATTCTTTTCTATACTACAGTTTCAATTAATTTACCTGGTTCTTAGGTTTACCAGCCTGTAATTGCCAGGATCACCTCTGGAACATTTTAAAAAAATCAGTGTCACATTAGCCACCTGCCAGTCATTTGATAGAGGCTGATTTAAGTGATAGGTTATATAGCACAGTTAGTAGTTCTGCAATTTCAAAGTGTCATATTTAATAATCTTGAATTATTAATGAGGAAAGAAGAACCTGAAAAAATATCTTTTAGTAAGGATCATAAAACTGACTACTTAGAAAATATAGCATGCATAATTTGATTGGTCTTGATAAGGGGAATTAGTTAACTTTACTGAATCAGTGACAATTGCTTCTGAAAAAGTCCTGGACAACCCATGAAGTACCTGAAGTCTGAAGTACGGACTGTTAAAACTATAAGAAAAAGTGAATTTGGCAGTCATCATCTGACTTTTATCAGTAAAATAATGGATGAAACATTGAAAGAGGCAAATCAATAAACATCTGGAGGGAAATGGAAACAATGATTCTTGTTGGAATTATAAAATTTGAGTCTACTCGTGTAATACTTACCCACATGAACAATACTATTGCCCTTAAAGACTGAGGGGAAAGTGGCAGATATCATATATTTGAATTCCAGTAAACTATGCTAAAGTATCTCACAACTTGTGTCTTAACAGAAAAATAATTCAAATTGGTTTAAGACCATTAAGAAATGTAATGAAAAATATCAGTTTTCTAAGTTAAAGAGGTGTTTTCTGGATTTCTTGAGAAATAGATATTAGCATCAATCTTATTTAATATCTTCCTAACTGATCTGGAAGAGGAACTAAACAGCAAATGAATTAAATTTGTAGACAACACTAAATTGGGTGGAGCTGCAAACACAAGTGAGCATAGAAGAAAAGTACAAAGAGAACTTCAGCCATTACAACCATGAACAGAAAATAATAAAATGAGATTCATCTTAGCAAATGAAGGGAAATACATCTGGTGTAAAATAATTCAAGACATAGAGACTCAATGGGAGGGAGAAAGCTGCGAAGTAAGATTTCTGAAAGCAATCTCAGGGAAACAGTGCACAAAAAATAGGTATAGTTTTGCAATATGATACAGCTGCAAAGTAGTCCAGTTTACTTCTGGGATGCATGCACAAATGCATCATACCCCACAGAAGAAAGGGAACAGTCCCTGCTTTTTATGTTTCTGTGCCAATGCAGCAGGAATATTGTGTTCACTTCTGAGGAGCACTTTATTAGAAAGATACAAACAATCTGAAGAGATTTCAGAGGGGAGCAACAAAAATGATTGGGGAGCTGGAAGGATAGATACACGAGGAGAGATTAAAATAGCTAAAGTTGTCTATTTAATGGAAAATACTGCAGTAAACATAAAAAATGTGTGGTCCCAACAGTGTGATGATACAGGAATTGCTTTGGATCCCTCTTATGACTACCTGTTGAGGATCAGAAAAAAGATGTGTAAGGGGAAAAACAACAGTTGGTCAGGGATGTATAAGTTAGAGTAAGCCAACCACCTATTTTAACATACAATCTCCTCTTCCTTCTTGTTGTCTAATTTACAAGGGCTTAGATTCCCCTTATTCTCACTTAGAATTTCTTAGAATCAGGCTCTCTTACCTTCACTTACTGCTGTATAGCTTACATCACCTTATACAACATCTCAGATTTTTTTATTTATTTACAGGCATTTCTCTGGTGCTTATGACTGTAATAACCTGAACACCTTACACACATTAATAAATTTAGTTCTTTGATTTTATCTATTCAATTATTATACTTGTCATTCACCTGGAAAAGAAATCTAGATTTTCTATTCCACATTCTCATTACATTTTAAAATCATCGATATTAGCAAAGGAACCATTGGCTAAACTATGTTAATAGGCAAAACATATTTGCTGCTATCATTATGTATGCTATGGATTAGAGCGATTAGTTTGAACACTGGATAATTTAGCAATTACTGCTATTTTTGAGAACTGTGTTTTGGGGAACTTTACGTTTTTCCTCTTGTCATAATGATGCACACCAACTTCTAGATATTTAATAAATTAGCATCCTAGTCAATAATGGCTATATCACATTCAATGAAATCTTCCATTTCAGATGCAAATCGACACTGTCATGCTTACCAAATTTAATGTCCATGACATTTCAAATTCCTAAGAAAAATAAAAGTCAAATGTATTATAGCAAAAGTTAACACATGGGTCTCTTAATCTGATAAAGAGCAGAAAGTCAGCCTTGTGGATCAGTGAACTAGTAAAACTACTCTCAAGTACAATATGCTGCCTACTGCTGGTAACACTGCTCAATCAGAACTTTTTCCTGGTGGCAGAGCGTGAACTCATATAGTGTGAATAGGGACTCACACCTGAGTCTCTGATATTTTAGGTGTCAGCAACGTTATTGGCTATTCAGGTCTCTCTCTCGCTCGCGCACTCTCTCTCTCTCCAGAAATTTCATCCTAGACTTGAGGAAAATTAGGTCAAAACTGATACATTTTCACAAAAAAAATTGGTTTTGATTAATTGGCGTTGTCCAACAAAAAATGTTTTGCTGAAATATTCCCAACCCGCTCTACAAAGATTTATTTTATAAATTAACATAAACACAAATTATGTTAGCGACCATTAAGATTTGGGAGACCCTGAATACTGGCTCCTAATCTGGCTCATGAAACTATATCCTAGAAAAATGGAATTCAATTTGAAGCTCAGTAGGTGCAGAATGGTCATGGAGTGAATGTTTCATCAGCTGAAAGCTCATTGGTGGTACCTACACACCCCTCAGGATGCCAGTGTGGCCTATGGCATTCACATAATTGTCACCTTCTGCATGCTGTGTAACTTTTGCCTACAATAAAGGAAAGTACTTCCATCCAGAGAGGGCACAGGACAGGTCTAGTTTGTAAACTGTGTAGAGGCAGCCAGTTCCAACTCAGGTACTCAGGTAGTTCCAACACACAGGTACTGCTTCCCATTGGGCAAGGGAAATCAGGGATCTCATATGTGCACACATCTTAGAGGAGGAGGTGGCAGTTCACAGAGAGGTGCAGTAGTCACAGCAGCAGGACGAACCCATATTCTTTTGACCACCAGTTCTTTGAGCTTCTCTATTAGGATACAGTCCCATTTCCTATGGCATGCCGGCTGCTCCAGGAACCTGTTCATGAGTGTCTCTTCGTGCTGAAAAGCCTGATACTCCTGAGTCTATAGCAATTCAAACTATTCCCAAGCAGGTCTTCCATGGTACCATGACCAGGGTCTGGGCAGTCACACCTAGTAGATAGAGCAGGAGTCAAGCCAAA
The DNA here is from genome assembly GCF_015237465.2 of Chelonia mydas. Classification (NCBI taxonomy): domain Eukaryota; kingdom Metazoa; phylum Chordata; order Testudines; family Cheloniidae; genus Chelonia; species Chelonia mydas. The sequence goes on along the minus strand of NC_057850.1, from coordinate 144,037,702 downwards.
GGTCAGAACCAGCACCATAGTCGGGAAACAAACCAAGGGTCAGAGCCAGAGTTGGAGTCAGAGACCAGGGACAGGGATAAGGAACAAGGCAGGAACCAGGGACAAATCAGGAAAGCAGGACTCAGGATTCAAGTAAGAAGGCAGGATCCAAAATAGCAGCCAGCCAGGAACTTACCTAGTTGCACAGACAACTGCCTGTACCTCCTTCTTGCTTAAATAGTGCAGCTGGAAAAATCAGTGGGGCCAGGCACTCCTCCAGCCAGGAAACATGTGGGCAGTGCCTCTGGTGGGGTGAAGGTTCCATTCACCACTCAGCCCAATAGTTAATAGCAAGCCATTGGATGGTGGGTGACAGTGTTCTAATAGGTTCAAGGAAAATTTAGTTCTCAGAAAGTCTGGAAGGTTCCATGAGATTCTACAAAGGTCCAGAACGTTCTAGAAGGTTAGTGAAACATGAATCCACATATGGAATATTTAAAACATTTTACTTCAGACATTCTATTTTCCCTTTTGTCACTAAAAACAAAAGAAGCACACCTGGGTCACCCGCCCCTAAATCTGGCCTTGTCTGGGGGGATGGAGAGTGAAGCACTGAAACATTAAAACTGTGTGATCCTCCAAGGAACAAAAGACAACTGCTACTAATTTTAGATGATCAACTAAACACAACACACAGTCAACCTGTGTAACTCCTTGCCAGAGGATGTTGTGAAAGCCAAGACTATAACAGGGTTCAAAAAAGAACTAGATAAGTTCCTGGAGGATAGGTCCATCAATGGCTATTAGCCAGGATGGGCAGGGATGGAGCAGGCCAGGCAGCTGCTGTAGGAGTCTTACAGAAGATTTTAAGACAACTCCACTCTATCTTTTAAGCACAGCACTAAAGCATCATTTTACCATTTTACCACCACTAGCTGAAAATAGGGGGAAAATTAAGATTAACTAAATTGACAGGAAATAAGATGGCAACAGCAGACCACAATATTAAGGAAAATAAACTGACAATGGGAATATGTACATGTGCACTGAAAGGCTGAGGTAAAAAAGCAGAGCATTCTCACAAGAAAAGAAGGCTAAAGATCACCTAAGTAGGTCAACTAAGCATGCTCAGTGTAAATATAGGCTAAAGGTTACAGGCCACAATACTACAAACCATAATACTAAACAGACCATAATATTTGGCTGCAGATTATAATATTCAACAGACTATAATATTCAGTTCAGTCCATAATGATCAGAAATAGTAAACAGTGACTCAGCAAACAATTATGATTGGATAATAAAGAAAGGATTGAAAAAGTAATCAAAAGAATACGGGTCTGATGGCTGACAAAAATGTATAAAAAGCAGTGTGCCAGAAAGGACTTTTCGGGAAGGATGGGAGGAGATTAGAAAATTCAGGAGGTCAAGTCTGGTCAGAATCTGGGTAGTGCAATTGTTGCAGCTGATCAAGCAAGCAGCATCACCTGCAGCAGCTGCAGCCGAAGCAGCAGCACATTGACAGAGGAGAAGGGATAGAAGCTAGCAGAGAAGGTGAGCATGCTAACTATAATTGTAATTATAAAATAATGATAAAATTGTGTATCTATATGTGTGTGTGTGAGTTAATAAAGATGTGTGTATGTGTTCTGAATGTTACGTTAATTTACATGTATAGAATTCATAGAATCATAGAATATCAGAGTTGGAAGGGACCTCAGGAGGTCATCTACTCCAACCCCCTCCTCAAAGCAGGACCAATCCCCAACTAAATCATCCCAGCCAGGGCTTTGTCAAGCCTGACCTTGAAAAGCTCCAAGGAAGAACATTCCACCACTTCCCTAAGTAACCCATTCCAGTGCTTCACCACCCTCCTACTGAAAGTTTTTCCTAACATCCAACCCTAAACCTCCCCCACTGCAACTTCATACCATTACTCCTTGTTCTGTCATCTGCTATCACTGAGAACAGTCTAGATCCATCCTCTTTGGAACCCCCTTTCAGGTAGTTCAAAGCAGCTATCAAATCCCCCCTCATTTTTCTCTTCTGCAGACTAAATAATCCCAGTTCCCTCAGCCTCTCCTCATAACTCATGTGCTCCAGCCCCCTAATCATTTTTGTTGCCCTCCACTGGACTCTTTCCAATTTTTCCACATCCTTCTTGTAGTGTGGGGCCCAAAACTGGACACAGTACTCCAAATGAGGCTTCACTAATGTCGAATAGAGGGGAATGATCACGTCCCTTGACCTGCTGGCAATGCCCCTACTTATACAGCCCAAAATGCCGTTAGCCTTCTTGGCAACAAAGGCACACTGTTGACTCATATACAGCTTCTAGTTCACTGTAACCCCTAGTCCTTTTCTGCAGGACTGCTGCCTAGCCATTCAGTCCCTAGTCTGTAGCGGTGCATCGGATTCTTCCACCCTAAGTGCAGGACTCTGCACTTGGCCTTGTTGAACCTCATCAGATTTCTTTTGGCCCAATCCTCTCATTTGTCTAGGTCCCTCTGTATCCTATCCCTATCCTCCAGCATATCTACCACTCCTCCCAGTTTAGTGTCATCTGCAAACTTGCTGAGGGTGCAGTCCACGCCATCCTCCAGATCATTAATGAAGATATTGAACAAAATCGGCCCCAGGACCGACTCTTGGGGCATTCCGCTTGATACTGGCTGCCAACTAGACATGGAGCCATTGATCACTACCCGTTGAGCCCGACGATCTACCCAGCTTTCTATCCACCCTATAGTCCATTCTCCAGCCCATACTTATTTAACTTGCTGGCAAGTATACTGTGGCTGACCGTACCAAAAGCTTTGCTAAAGTCAAGGAATAACACATCCACTGCTTTCCCCTCATCCACAGAGCCAGTTATCTCGTCATAGAAGGCAATTAGGTTAGTCAGGCATGACTTGCCCTTGGTGAATCCATGCTGACTGTTCCTGACCATTTTCCTCTCCTTTAAGTGCTTCAGAATTGATTCCTTGAGGACCTGCTCCATGATTTTTCCAGGGACTGAGGTGAGGCTGACTGGCCTGTGGTTCTCCGGATCCTCTTTCTTCCCTTTTTTAAAGATGGACACTACATTAGCCTTTTTCCAGTCTTCCAGGACTTCCCCGATTGCCATGAGTTTTCAAAGATAATGGCCAATTGCTCTGCAATCAGATCCGCCAACTCCTTTAGCACCCTTGGATACAGTGCATCTGGTCCCGTGGACTTGTGCTCATCCAGCTTTTCTAAATAGTCCCAAACCACTTCTTTCTCCACAGAGGGCTGGTCACCTCCTCCCGACGCTGTTTTGCCCAGTGCAGCAGTATGGGAGCTGACCTTGTTCGTGAAGACAGAGGCAAAAAAACTATTGAGTACATTAGCTTTTTCCACATCCTCTGTCACTAGGTTGCCTCCCTCATTCAGTAAGGGGCCCTGTAGCGGGGTGGTCACCCTGCTCCAACCCTGAAGGGGTTAAAAGAGCCCTGGGAGAGGGCTGCCCTGGGGAGCCAATAGTAAAAGCAGCCCTGGAGTGGGAAGGGCCCTGAAGGGGTTAAAGCAGCCCTGCAGAGGGCTGCAGCTGGGGAAAAGCTAGGCTGTTTGGGGGAAGCAGCCACAGTAGGGCCATGCCCCAATGAGGCCACAGCTGGCCCTATAAGAAGGCTGAGGGCCAGAAGCTGGAAGAGTCTCACTCTAGCCCTGGAGTGGGAAGGGCTAGCTGTCTGGGACCAAGGTACCTGAAGTGGAGCAGTGCTGGGGAAGGGTAAAGGGAGCTGGGGAGCTCCAGCCTGGTAAACTCCCAGGCTGCAGGCCTTGGGAAAGGCCCAGAAAGATATTGGGTCTGAGAGGGGAAGCCTGGGAATAGGCAGAGGCAGCTGGTCCTAACCCCTTGCCAATGATGAGTCGCCATTACAGACTGCAGTCTGCCCCAGTGAGTGGAGGCTAGATGATGAGTGGCAGTAGCCACTGAGGCAAGGTGGGTTTAGAGGGTTGGGGTTCCCCTGGGAGGAGAGACTTTGAGTGTGGGGGTACTGCTGGGGCAGAACCTCAGGGTAAAGGGCACTGGGGTCCAGGAGAGACATGGGGCCAGAGGCAAGTGAGACATCGGCCTGCAGAGGGCGCTCCAATGCTGGAAAAGAGCTAATTTCCCTGGATGACCAGCAGGAGGCGCTGCACTGGTGAGTTGTCGCTTCACTACAGGCCCACATTTTCCTTGGCTTTCCTCTTGTTGCTAATATACCTGAAGAAACCCTTCTTGTTACTCTTAACATCCCTTGCTAGCTGCAACTCCAAGTGTGATTTGGCCTTCCTGATTTAACTCCTGCGTGCCTGACCAATATTATTATACTCCTTCCTGGTCATTTGCCTAGTCTTCCACTTCTTGTAAGCTTCTTTTTTATGTTTAAGATCAGCAAGGATTTCACTGTTAAGCCAAGCTGGTCACCTGCCATATTTACTATTCTTTCTACACATTGGGATGGTTTGTTCCTGCAACCTCAATAAGGATTCTTTAAAATACTAGCCAGCTCTCCTGGACTCCTTTCCTCCTCATTTTGCTCTCCCAGGGGATCCTGCCCACCAGTTCTCTAAGTGAGTCAAAGTCTGTTTTTTCTGAAGTCCCGGGTCCCTATTCCGCTGTTCTCCTTTCTTCCTTGTGTCAGGATCCTGAACTCTACCATCTCATGGTCACTGCCTTCCAGGTTCCCATCCACTTTTGCTTTCCCTACTAATTCTTCTTGTTTTGTGAGCAGCAGGTCAAGAAGAGCTCTGCCCCTAGTTGGTTCTCCAGCACTTGCACCAGGAAATTGTCCCCTATACTTTGTCCCCTACAGAGTTAAAGGCCCCCTATTCTTTGTCCCCTACAGAGTTAAAGGTATAAGGATTGCTGTCAGCAAACTGCAGGTGACTGATCACTGCAAGCAGAGCGTTAATGATTTAGTGTTGTGTTATTATGGTTTGGGTACTTTTAGCCTGTATCCAAAAACTGGGCCAGTAAAAGGGATTACTGTTTAGATTACTGTATGGGGGGAATAAACTAAATAAATTGTGAGTTTACCAATGAAACTATAAATACATATTTAAAAAAAAATACTATGTATGTGCAAAGTAGTGGAGTTAATGTTGCAGCATGAATATTCCTTTCTGCATTTCCCAACTTTACATCTTAACTGTACAACTTTAGTATTGTATCAACGTAACTGGTCTTTCCTAATTAGTTATAAGAAACATGATTTGAAGCTCTTCATTGACCTTTTCTGAGTTGGCCAATTGAGAACTTGTGCTAAAATTAGATGCTAGAATTTTATGTCCCCAACTTTCTTCTACAGACTATGCAGCTTTCAATACAGCTCTATTTTCGATTTTAATAAGAAAAAAATCAACCTTTGTCAGCAGATACTACAGTTATTTCCTATTCTAAATATTGGAGAAAACTGCAGAATCTGAGACACCGCTATTGGCAAATGCTTACTTTTTAATGGGAACCATCATATATGAAATGAATCATCAGTGCAAATATATATGTAATTGTTATCATATTGAATAAGATGCCATTTGAGCCCAACTGATTCTACGATTTCACTGCAAATTCTGACATCTGGCACAAAGTTTTGTTTCAGAATAAATGTTTTACTGAAGGTTCTATACAGTACATACAGTCTTTCATACCAAAATGAAGGTGTCAGACTAACACACATGAAAACACATCTCTGACTATTTAAGCCCTTAGTTACCAGGCTAAAATGAGATCATCCAGTTTTGCCTAACAGATCCTTCAACAGAACTAACATTTTCTGTTCTTTTGTAAATACTATCACTTCAGTATGTCACAGATCTATTGGTTAAAAATAATGTGATTATCAGAAACCTAAATATCCTCTTTTCTTAAGCTTTGCCTACAAATAATTGGATATACAAAACTAAAGAGACAAAGATAAGAGGCATGTAGAGATTGTAAATCCTGGTATATTTACATTAAGTTTTCTATACAATAGCTCCAAATGTTTTAATATTGCTTTTTATTTCTATGATTATTCCTTAATCTTACAAATGAGATTTTTATTTTATTTTATTCCAGTTTCAAACAAGATTTTCAGAAGAGCTGCCTACATAGAATCAGCAAAGCACTAGCAAGTCACTAGTATTAGATCTACACATCAGCAAAATTGCGTTTGAAATATAAAGAACAACTTGGGGATTTCTGTCCTTAGTGGGCAATGTGTTTCAGTGCCTGGTCTCAGAGTTCCAAGCCAATCAACAGGCATGCTTAGCTCTCAGAAACCACTGGAGAAAAGGTTCATGTGAAAAGCATTCTAATGCTGGGAGAGCCACTTGGTACAGATATTAATCCCTATGAAAAATCTCTGAGCTGACACGAAGAGTCACATATGTGCAATTGAGGGTGCTACCCCTTTCAAAATGGATTGTTGTCTGACCCAACACAGCAACCAGCTGCAAGGAAGCAACTAATAATTTTCCAGTTTCTTAAAGCTGAATAACGTTTTTTTTTTTTAAATTTCCATCATATTAAAATTTTAGTCATATTGGCTCTTTTGGCTTCCCATTTCTTGCTTGGGGAAAAAATTATGGCAAAACTATTCTAATTCTTTATTGTAATCCACAGAATGAAAATAAACTGCCATCCATTTAGAAATACTTTTATTTACAGGTTTATTTAAATATATAATTTTGGTTGCATAGTTCAGATCAGTGAGAGCTGCAAACATATAACTGAAGGCAGAATCTGGCCTATATGTTGGAGACAGGCGATTAGTTTTAAATCTTAAAATATCTGTCTAATTTATCAGAATCAAAGAACCAGCTTGACAAATCTAAATATTTGTAAGAATCTGCAATGTGTACAGTACATTTATGGTACTTGAGAGGATCCAGAACATTACCTTAAACTGTATTAATATGCTTAGTCTGGGTATGATATTGACAGAAAAGACTGGATACCAATGAGGTCTGGATTCAAATACAACATTAATAAAATTAATTTGTTTCTATTGTCAGTCTAGGATTCAAGGCTTAAAGGAGTATAAGAAAGGTACATTACAAATACACGTTGGTTAAATAATTGTAATTAATCAATTATGCCTGACTAACCTAATTGCCTTCTATGATGAGATAACTGGCTCTGTGGATGAGGGGAAAGCAGTGGACGTGTTATTCCTTGACTTTAGCAAAGCTTTTGATACGGTCCGCCACAGTATTCTTGCCAGCAAGTTAAAGAAGTATGGGCTGGAGAATGGACTATAAGGTGAATAGAAAGTTGGCTAGATCATGAGGCTCAACGGGCAGTGATCAATGGCTCCATGTATAGTTGGCAGCCAGTATCAAGTGGAGTGCCCCAAGAATTGGTCTTGGGGCTGGTTTAGTTCAATATCTTCATTAATGATCTGGAGGATGGTGTGGACTGCACCCTCAGCAAGTTTGCAGATGACACTAAACTGGGAGGAGTGGTAGATATGCTGGAGGATAGGGATAGGATACAGAGGAACCTAGCCAAATCAGAGGATTGGACCAAAAGAAATCTGATGAGGTTCAACAAGGACAAGTGCAGAGTCCTGCACTTAGGGTGGAAGAATCCCATGCACTGCTACAGACTAGGGACTGAAAGGCTAGGCAGCAGTTCTGCAGAAAAGGACCTGGGGGTGACAGTGGAAGAGAAGCTGTATATGAGTCAACAGTGTGCCCTTGTTGCCAAGAAGGCTAACAGCATTTTGGGCTGTATAAGTAGAGGCATTGCCAGTAGATCAAGGTACTTGATCATTCCCCTCTATTCGACATTGGTGAGGCCTCATTTGGAGTAGTGTTCAGTTTTGGGCCCCACACTACAAGGAGGATGTGGAAAAATTGGAAAACATCCAGCGGAGGGCAACAAAAATGATTAGGGGACTGGAACACATGGCTTATGACGAGAGGCTGAGGGAACTGGGATTATTTAGTCTGCAGAAGAGAAGAACGAGGGGGGATTTGATAGCTGCTTTCAACTACCTGAAAGGGGGTTCCAAAGAGGATGGATCTAGACTCTTCTCAGTGGTAGCTGATGACAGAACAAGGAGTAATGGTCTCAAATTGCAGTGAGGGAGATTTAGGTTGGATATTAGGAAAAACTTTTTCACTAGAAGGGTGGTGAAGCACTGGAATGGGTTACCTAGGGAGGTGGTGGAATCTCCTTCCTTAGAGATTTTTAAGGTCAGGCTTGACAAAGCCCTAGCTGGGATGATTTAGTTGGGGATTGGTCCTGCTTTGAGCAGGGGGTTGGACTAGATGACCTCCTGAGGTCCCTTCCAACCCTGATATTCTATGAATTACCTATTTCATGTTTCTCACAGTTCTTTGGATCTTTGTCCATTAGTGAAAGTACAGCCTAGAGAGTTATTGTCAATTTCTAAGTTTTATTAGCCAAACATCAAATTTAAAATAAAATGAGAAATTACAAAAAGCAAAATTAGGATGATTAGATGGTAATTTACATTTAAAACAATATGTTTAGCATGGGATTTTAAAACCTATCAAGAGTAAATAAATCAAATATATTGATTTTATGTCATATTCTTATTATAGGGAATTATAGGGAAGGTTATTATAGGGAAGGTGATTATGGCACAACATGGAATTAAGGACCTTTTAATAGCGCTTCTTATTTATTACTAATCAAGCTTAAATGCAATTAAATTATGGGACTGACCATGGCAATTCAAACTAATACCTCTTAAAACTGGATTTTGGAAATTTAGCCAAGTTTCTTATTTAGTAAAAATGCACATGAAGCTCAAAAGTACTTACCCAGGTGATACTCATAGCCAAGCTTTCCCCCATGTGTATACATAACATGATTACACTTAAACCCCCGGTAATATAATATGCCAGGTATGATCTGAAGCTATTCTCATCTAACCTCTTTGAAATTTCATCATAGTATAGGCTCTTAAACTATTTGAACCAAATGTTCAAACAGGGGTAGAAATCTATAGCTTAGAAGGCAATTCAAAAATTCTTCCTCTTTTTGTCTAAGAAGCTATCACTTTCTCTTTCCCCATAAACACGTGCAGTTTCTAGGCTGATCTGTTCTAAATATTCAGGGTTTCAACTGTCTTTTTTCTCTGTTACAAATACTATTTCACTTAATTACCTAATGAGTTTCTCAAGCCTCTGCACTCTCAGTTACTAATTTACTTTTTATTTCTAAACAACCAAGGTTAAACTTGTTAGTGAATGCAAGTATCCATTACACATTTAAGTCATTTACAGGAATTAAACTCAGGTATGTACTTTCTGATAAGCAATTAGCTAAAAATAACCCAGTTGTTATTTGGGTTAACAAAATACATGTAAAAAGTGTTTTTATTTCTAATCAGAGGGAAACAACATAACGATGCATTCTTCATCTTAGCTTCACAGTTGCAATGGCCAGTTTCTTGAGATAAAAAATTCATTTAGGCAGTTTTCATTCAAGGTATTATGACAGCTGTATTCTTGTTCTCTTTCTTGGTTTCACAGAGGGCTCCCTAAATTGGACTCCAAGAAAGCGAATTAACGGCATGTTTGTCTCTGACAAAAATATAGGTGTTACCTGACAGGGCACCCTCAGTGGCCAGCTGGAGGTCCCTATATCTCTCTTGTCCAGATGTTTTGACTGCAAGGAGTCATGTTCCCAACAGAGCAAACCGGGTGGCCTGGGAAGCATGGTTATTCTTGTCACGGTTAATGTGAACCAAACAGAAAATGACCCATGCGTCTGTCAAAGGTTTCAAATGTCCACATAGAATAAAAATTATGTCCCTTTTCATCACCCAATGAGAAAATGAGGTGTCTCCTTTGTGACCATTTTTGTAATTGTTCACGGTCACTTGTCGTTCTTGTTTGCAGGACTCTTGGTCCATGAATCTTCACGGGCAAATATCTTATGGTTTCCCCATTTGTGCAAGACACATTAGGCCACAGCAGTTTGTGCAAGACTCTTTTGTCACAGCATCCAGTGAACATCTGCTGGTGTATCTCCAATTAGCAGCCTACTTCAGCAGGTTGCTTTCCATTTTCTTACCATGTATCATCAGCCACTTTGTATGACTCTGTGTTCTTTCCAAATTGCAGTTTCTCTGTCAACACTTATAACTGTCTGCAAAACGGCCCATTTTGCATTAGAAGAAAGTCTCTCTGTAAAGTCTCTTCATATCCTTTGATTCTGTACTTGCTTTATATCGCTGCATAGAACTACTAAGTCAACTAATTCATTAGCTTGGTTCAACAAGATACAACAGTTAGATGAAATCATGTGTGCAAACAACTGTACACACCTTTGCATCAGTACCTAGTTGTTTCTTTCACTTTACCAATAAGGTTGGCAGGATCATTTCATATGTGAAGGCCTCTGCAACTGTCAATCAAATAGTTAACCAGGCCTTACTGACACTTCATTCTTCACATTTTGACAAGATTCAACTTAAATAGTTTCAATTCACATTGTTATTTTCCATACACCAGTTGAATGCATCACTTTCTTTAACCTAACACTCCCCCTCCCAACCTCCCACTCCTTCTCGTACATTTGTTGATAATTAGGTACATGTATATAATCTTACAGATCACATTTCTTATGTAAAATACACAAAACAGCAAGAAGTGCTTCATCATTTTCCAACATTCTCAGTGGACGTTTAGTGATTCCGTGAAGAATTCATACTGGTGACTCTGCCATCCCAGGGCATGGCTTTATCAAGGAAACATATGAACTGTAATCCCTTCTTATCAAACAGGGGTGGGGGAACTTGAACCAGGGGTCTCCCACATCCCTACTGAGTACCCTAATCTCTGGGCTAAAGGTTATAACGGAGGGGCACTGACTTCTTTGACTGCTTTGTATGGGTCGCACATGCAACTTTGGTGGTGGAGCTCCTATCTTCCTGCAGTTCATGGATCACTGTGGAGTTTAGGTGGGAAGTAAGTTCTCAGGTACCTAGAGGGATGCAGCAGGCTGCATGCTCAGAGGCAGAAACATGGGCACTTACTGAACTTTTACTTAGGCACCAAGTGAATTTAGTTGCTGACTGGGTTAGGCAGCAGCTGAGCAGAAGTTTTCTGGATCATAGTGGTACCTAAAACTGGGACGTAAACTGGGATGTTAAATCTGTGGTTTCAGCACCGAAGCAACCTTGTGGATCTGGGTCTTAGGCTTCTGAACCACTCTGGCACGTTTCAAATGTTATCCTAGCTAGCCAGTGCCTGGTACTATCTAGCCCTCCTGGTGGTATTTCTAAGGGTCACTCTTTTCTCTTTTCTGAAGATCAGTATTACATTTGATCTACTTCATTTTTCCAGCATCTACCCAGTTTTCCATGACATTTCAAAAATCATTATCAGTGTATATGAATAATACAATCATATGCTAATTCCCTAATACTTAGGAAGCATTCACTGTCCAGAGCAGCTGATTTGTACATGCTTAAGTTTCCCAAATAATCTCTTACCTGACCTTTGGCAATAGCTATTTTTTCTGATCATAGACTCATAGTATTTGGAGATAGAAAAGGACTATTAAATTATCTAGTCCATCTTCCTCACATCAAGATGATCTTAATACATTAGCATCATAATGATACAAATCCTGAATTTTCACTTCCTAATTAGGCACATTTCTTTGTTTTTCTTGTTGAAGACAGATTTTATAAAGAAGTTTCCGTATTTCAGTCATTTATGAGTCATCCTTAACTTAATCCCCCACCTCATTACTAATAGCCTACTTTCTCTCCAGGACTTCTTTTCCTTTCATATTTATAAAATGCTCACCCCTCCCTCAACCTCTTTGCCTAGAATTAACTTACTCCAATTTTCTTTTCTAGTCCTTATTTTTTTTCACAATGTGATGCTTAGGTGGTTGTATCTCCATTTTTCCATTTATAACCACATAAATATATAAACCATTTCACACCTTGAAGTAGTCCTTCCTAATGCCATATCTGGTGGGGGTTTTTTCCAGATGAATTTGTTTTCTGTTGAATATTAATTATGGTGCATTTACAAATGCTTTAGCCATCTTCTAAATTAATGGATATTATGCTTCTTCCTATCAGACATTACTATGTAGGGTCTGATCCATTGATTTCACTGGGCATTAGATCAGGCCCAACAGCCCTGACATCCATGTGCTCGTGCACTGAGTAACTTTAACAGATGCTGTATTGCTAAATGCATAAAAAGGAATAAATAAATAACTATTATACTATAAGTGTAAGCTGTAATTTAGGAATTTTAAATCTAAAACACGTAAGAACTACTGTTAGCAGCAAACAAACTTCATAAACATTAAAAATATTAGTACAAGTAAGTAAAACAGACACAGATCAAAGCTGTGAGTTTGAAACTGAAAACAGAATTATCAGGTGGTTCATGTAATTCAATAGATTCTTAGTTCCTTAATGGTCACCTGAAAAGTATAAAAATAAAAACTGATTTGTGCCTTTTGGTTTTCTGCTTCTTTTTGATGTACAAAGCAGGCCCCAAAATATTCTTTTTTACTATCTTCTATTGGTAATTCAGGGTCTTGGCTCCTCCATTTTTCCTAGAAGAGTCTATGGACAGGTGGATAACGAGTGTGATTAAGGGCAAGCCTCCACTAGAAAGTTTTGCTGTCATAGCTAAGTCAGTTTGGGGGTGAGGGTTTACCAACATAGCTATGCCAGTAAAAGCCCAAGGTATTTCAATATAAAAATGCTTATACTTGGATAGCTTATGCTGGTCAGGGAATTGGCATCAGCTGTATCAGTATAAGAAATTTTATACTGATATAACTGTGTCTATACTAGGAAAATTTTGCTATTTCACTATACCAGTTTTAAGTACAGCAGTACAGTTAAACCTGCAAAACCCTCCTTGTGTAGACTAGGCATAAGATATCACTAAGAAAAAGTAGATAGAACCAGATGTCCTAGAAGGGGAAGTGATTTTTATTCAAGCTGTTTCAAACTTCATGGTTTTTGTATATTTTTGCTAACACCTATTTCATATGAATGTGTGGCAGACAGTTTTAAGAAAATCTATTTTGTTAAGTATTCAACATCCCCACCCCTTCAATTAAGAACATAAGAATGGCCATACTGGGTCAGACCAAAGGTCCATCCAGCCCAGTATCCTGTCTACTGACAGTGGCCAATGCCAGGTGCCCCAGAGGGAATGAACCTAACAGGTAATGATCTAGTGATCTCTCTCCTGCCATCCATCTCCACCCTGTGACAAACAGAGGCTAGGGACACCATTCCTTACCCAGCCTGGCTAATAGCCATTAATGGAGTTAACCTCCATGAATTTCTCCAGTTCTCTTTTAAACCCTGTTATAGTCCTAGCCTTCACAACCTCCTCAGGCAAGGAGTTCCACAGGTTGATTGTGTGCTGAATGAAGAAGAACTTCCTTTTATTTGTTTTAAACTGGCTACCCATTAATTTCATTTGGTGGCCCCTTGTTCTAATATTATGGGAACAAGTAAATAACTTTTCCTTATTCACTTTCTCCACACCACTCATGATTTTATATACCTCTATCATATCCCCCCTTAGTCTCCTCTTTTCCAAGCTGAAAAGTTCTAGCCTCTTTAATCTCTCCTCATATGGGACCCATTCCAAACCCCTAATCATTTTAGTTGCCCTTTTCTGAAACTTTTCTAATGCCAGTATAACTCTTTTGAGATGAGGGGACCACATCTGTAAGCAGTATTCAAGATGTGGGAGTACCATGGATTTATATAAGGGCAATAATATATTCTCCATCTTATTCTCTACCCCTTTTTTAATGATTCCTAACATCCCGTTTGCTTTTTTGACTGCCGCTGCACACTGCGTGGACATCTTCAGAGAACTATCCACGATGACTCCAAGATCTTTCTCCTGATTAGCTGTAGCTAAATTAGCCCCCATCATATTGTATGTATAGTTGAGGTTATTTTTTCCAATGTGCATTACTTTACATTTATCCACATTAAATTTCATTTGCCATTTTATTGCCCAATCACTTAGTTAAGACCAAAGCAGACTGTGAAGAACTTCAAAAAGCTCTCACAAAACTATCTTGAGCATTTTAGTATTGTCTGCAAACTTTGCCACCTCACTGTTTACCCCTTTCTCCAGATCATTTATGAATAGGTTGAATAGGATTGGTCTTAGGACTGACCCTTGGGGAACACCACTAGTTACCCCTCTCCATTCTGAAAATTTACCATTTATTCCTACCCTTTGTTCCCTGTCTTTTAACCAGTGCTCAGTCTATGAAAGGATCTTCCCTCTTATCCCATGACAACTTAATTTATGTAAGAGCCTTTGGTGAGGGACCTTGTCAAAGGCTTTCTGAAAATCTAAGTACACTATGTCCACTGGATCCCCCTTGTTCACATGTTTGTTGACCCCCTCAAAGAACTCTAATAGATTAGTAAGACATGATCTCCCTTTACAGAAACCATGTTGACTTTTGCCCAACAATTTATGTTCTTCTATGTGTCTGACAATTTTATTCTTTACTATTGTTTCAACTAATTTGCCCGGTACTGATGTTAGACTTACCAGTCTGTAATTGCCAGGAACACCTCTAGAGTCCTTCTTAAATATTGGCGTTACATTAGGTATCTTCCAGTCATTGGGTACAGTAGCTAGTTTAAAGGACAGGTTACATACCATAGTAAATAGTTCCACAATTTCACATTTGAGTTCTTTCAGAACTGTTGGGTGAATGCTGTCTGGTCCCGGTGACTTGTTACTGTTAAGTTTCTCAATTAATTCCAAAACCTCCTCTAGTGTCACTTCAATCTGTGACAATTCCTCAGATTTGTCACCTACAAAAGATGGCTCAGGTTTGGGAATCTCCCTAACATCCTCAGCCATGAAGACTGAAGCAAACAATTCATTTAGTTTCTCTGCTATCACTTTATTGTCTTTAAGTGCTTGTTTTGTATCTCTATGATCCAGGGACCCCACTGGTTGTTTAGCAGGCTTCCTGCTTCTGATGTACTTAAAAAACATTTTGTTGTTACCTTTTGAGTTTTTGGCTAGCTGTTCTTCAAACTCCTTTTTGGCTTTTCTTATTACATTTTTACATTTAATTTGGCAGTGTTTATGCTCCTTTCTATTTACCTCACTAGGATTTGACTTCCACTTTTTAAAAGATGCCCTTTTATCTCTCACTGCTTCTTTTACATGGTTGTTAAGCCATGGTGGTTCTTTTTTATTTCTTTACTGTGTTTTTTAATTTGGGGTATATATTTAAGTTGAGCCTCTACTATGGTGTCTTTGAAAAGTGTCCATGGAGCTTGCAGGGATTTCACTCTAGCCACTGTACCTTTTAATTTCTGTTTAACTAACCTCCTCATTTTTGCATAGTTCCCCTTTCTGAAATTAAATGCCACAGTGTTGGGCTGTTGAGGCGTTCTTCCCACGACAGGAATGTTAAATGTTATTATATTATGGTCACTATTTCCAAGCGGTCCTGTTATAGTTACCTCTTGGACCAGATCCTGCATTCCACTCAGGACTAGATCGAGAGTTGCCTCTCCCCTTGTGGGTTCCTGTACCAGCTGCTCCAAGAAGCAGTCATTTAAAGTATCGAGAAATTTGGTCTCTGCATTTCATCCTGAGGTGACATGCACCCAGTCAATATGGGGATAATTGAAATCCCCCACTATTATTGAGTTTTTTATTTTGATAGCCTCTCTAATCTCCCTTAGCATTTCATCGTCACTATCACTGTCCTGGTCAGGTGGTCGATAATTGATCCCTACTATTATATTCCTATTAGAGCATGGAATTACTATCCATAAAGATTCTCTGGAACATGTGAATTCACTTAAGATTTTTATTTCATTTGATTCTACATTTTCTTTCACATATAGTGCCACTCCCCCCCTGCACGACCTGTTCTGTCCCTCTGATATATTTTGTACCCCGGAATGATTGTGTCGCATTGATTGTCCTCACTCCACCAGGTTTCTGTGATGCCTATTATATCGCTATCCTCCTTTAACACGAGGCATGTTTGTTCACCCATCTTATTATTTAGACTTCTAGCATTTGTGTACAAGCACTTTAAAAACTTGTCACTGTTTCTTTTTCTGCCCTTTTCTGATGTGTCAGATTCTTTATGTGAATGTTTCTCATCTGATCTGGCCCATACTTTGTCCTCTTTCATCCCCTCCTCCTGACTAAGACCTAGAGAATCTCTATCAATAGACTCCTCTAAGAGAAGTCTCTGTCCAATCCAAAATTAAAAGCTGAAAAATCTCCCAGTCCATATCTTTGGCCATTACAGGAAAAATTCTAGCAAAACAGGTAAGATAAGGAATCGGATTCCTTGTACAGGCAACCTGTTGTAGTTTTCAACGATCTGCATAACAGACTGCTTCTGAAGTCAAAGATCAACCTGATGCAGCGGCACCTGAGCGAGAACCTGGGCAACAACCTCTTGCCTAGCCACATCCCCTGTGCAAGAAGCCAAATAGAAGGGAGGTAGGAGATGCTATGGCAGCACCACACATCAGAGAATTCCCCTATCCAGAAAGAGTTGTCTGTGGAGCCCTTACACCAGATTTAAAGCTGCTCTGTACAGCACAAAGCAACTGGAGTACTCCAAGGAATCAGGCCCAAGACAGTCCTTATATTTCTAAAGACAAATATGTATCAAGAAATACATTTTTGATTTGAAAAAACAACAAGCTTTTCACTCCTCTTTTACACATCATACAAACCCAATATTTGAAGCAAGCTGCAATGTAGTATTTATTTTTCCTCATTTCATTTCCTACAAATTCCACACTGAGGTGGCAAAGGATTGGGGATCTCCATTCAGGGAATTGAATTTAGTGGGAAAATGGGTTTAAACCAGATGTCTGTGAGCTGTGAGCCACATGCTGACAACTCAGTCCTTTGTTGGCATAAACTAAGCACAGTTCCAAGTATCATTAGCTTTTTAGTTTCACCTACTAATCTGACTGAAAGGCCAGGCAGTTGGCTCTGAATTCCGAGTTGGGGACTGCCTGATTGGATACAAATAGTTTTGACACCAGGAAAACATTAAAAAAGCGCATCTCATGTTAAAAGAGTTTTGTTTTATTTTTAAAAGGGACCTCAGCTCCACATCTTTCCACATATTCACTCAAACCACTTGCAAACATTCTTGCACATGTTCACAGTCTGTTGCCAAAATACATAAGACTGACAATATCAAATTACTTCACCATCTTTTTCTGATTTTCAGACTCACACATCATTGGTTATTCTGGTGGCTGAGGAAATTGCAAGGTGCTAAAACGATTAGATGAAACAAAACAGACTATTACCTATGCTCCCCGCCCCCCTCCAATCAGCTGGAACTGTTGAGGCAATCAGGGGATTTGCTGGCACATCCTGCATTCTTTCTACAACTTTCATATGAATGGCACATATTAATATTTGAGTAACTGTAGACTGCAGTGTCTTCTAATTACTATCATCACTGCCAAACAACTACATTCCACAAACAAAATTTAATGCAAAATCTGTTGTAATACACTAAATACAAAATACTTAGAACCAGCATAACCTTAGACTGAGGAATAGGTCTGAGTTAAAACAGCAGAGTCAGAATGAACTTTCCCACTCGGTCAAATGTTTCAAATCTATTTTCACTTATCTGCATTTCAACTGTATTTTCTAATTTCTTTACCAAAATGATTAATGAGAGATATTTAAATAAACAGAAAGTGTCTATAATCCAAGTTAATGTCTTTCTACATATTCCAGGACAGGACTGTTTTGATACTTCTAATCAGTTGCCATAGAAATTATATCAAATAGTGGTGGAATCTAACTTTAAAGAAGGAGTTAAAGTGAAATATCTTTCCTCAAATTTCGACAGTCTGAGAGCTGTTGAGGGTCATGAGAAGAAAGGTTGTTAGAAGTTATCCTTCTTTTCTACCTCTGGAAAAACAATAGCATATTGTGGTATCTTTCCCATTAATACGAAGTGGAGAGCAGTTTTTCATGTTGTGTGATATAAATCTGCAGAACCGGAAACTACTGCTTGCTAGGAGACAATGGCAGTCAGAAGCACCAAGTACCATTATTTTGCAATATGAAATCATCATTCCTATGGCTTATATCTCATAAAGCAGCACTTGCTTGGATTTAGGCCATATAGAATGATGTCAGGAATTACATCAAAGTTAGAGATATGGAAGAAAAAATAAAGAACTACGTACACCTTTACACAACATTTCAGCTAACTCAAACTTGAACAGATTAAATGTCTTTGAATTGTTTGGTTTTAATTTTTTCATACAATCCACATTTCTGTTTTTAGCTGTGAATGAAAGTAGAATCGTATCCTTATAGTATCCTTATTTAAGCCAAAAATAGAAGTACCAACCTTAAAACAGCTCTATTCTTATAATATTTCCCGTTCCAAGAATGTTAGATAAGTTTGACATAAGCCTAATATAAGCAACCAAACTTATAGTGCTTAACTTATTGAGCTTTTTTCAGATGTGTGACTAGTAGTAGACTGCTGTTCACATGTTACATATCCTTTACAGAATGTGCTCTCAAGCCTCAAAATTTGATATAAGATACTCTCTTAACCTGATTAAAATGTGCCTATACAGAGGTTGTACCAATTCAGCTAAAGCAGTTTGGTTAAATGGATAGAATAATTAGCACTCTGCAATATCAAAAAAAAGCAGACATTAACTGGCTAACTGACAGATCCCAAAAAGTAGTTGTCAGTGAGGAATCGTCATTGGATGGGGGTTATTCTGGTGGCGTTCTGCAGGGATTGGTTCTAGTCCTTATGCTTTTCAATATTTTCATTAATGATTTGGAAGTGATTATAAAATCATTGTCGATAAAATCTGCAGATGACATAGATTGATAGAATGGTAAATTATGAGAGCAGGGTAATCATACACAACAATCTAGATCACTTGGTACACTGGGCTCATTCAAACAATGTGTTTTTAATACCACCAAATGCAAAGGTATCCATCTAGAAACAGAGAATGCAGACTACATCTACAGAATGAGGGACTGTATTGTGGAAAGCAGTGACTCTAAAAAAGATTTAGAGGGCATAGTGGACAAGCAACTCAACATGAACTCCTAGTGTGGTGGTGTGGCAAAAAGGACAAATGCAACCCTAGGCTGTAGAAACAGGGCAGCAGTGAATAGCGCTAGATGGAATTTTTTTCTCAAAACAGTTTTTCACAGGAAAATATCATTTTAACTAATCTGATTTTTTGTGTGAAATCATATTGATTTTCTGCTGGTTTGGGAGGGAATGATATCTGAGCCCCAACTTCCCTGGCTCTCTGCTCCCCACATGCAGGTCTTGTATTATACAGAGTGCTCTCCATTGCACTGCCAAGAAGTCGGGGACAGTGCTATCCTTCTGTACAGGATCTGGGGGACCCTTATTTTTAACATTTCAAAATTTAAGAACTCTAGCACATCAAAATTGCTCCCTACAAGAAGCCACACAATTTCTGTCCTACACCATATATTTTTGGAGTGGCCAAAGAATTCTGTAACAAAATTCAAATAGAGTTTTTTGGTTTTTTTGTTTCTTTTTTGTTGTGGGTTTTTGTTTTTTTTTGGACAGGGGAAGCTCTGTTCCTCATTTACCATGAGCTCACCATTTATCCCACAGATATTGATATTCTCAGCAAAAAAGATAAACTACTGGAGTCTCAGTTGTCTTCTCACTCTTAAAGGTGGCCCCTCAAAGTCAGGAATGAAGCATGCTGACAGGATGATAGAATCATAGAATATCAGGTTTGGAAGGGACCTCAGGAGCCCATCTAGTCCAACCCCCTGCTCAAAGTAGGACCAATCCCCAACTAAATCATCCCAGCCAGGGCTTTGCCAAGCCTAACCTTAAAAACCTCTAAGGAAGGGGATTCCACCACCTCCCTAGGTAACCCATTCCAGTGCTTCACCACCCTCCTAGTGAAAAAGATTTTCCTAATATCCAACCTAAACCTCCCCCACTGCAATTTCAGACAATTACTCTTTGTTCTGTCACCTGCTACCACTGAGAACAGTCTAAATCCATCGTCTTTGGAACCCCCTTTCAGGTAGTTGAAAGCAGCTATCAAATCCCCCCTCGTTCTTCTCTTCTGCAGACTAAATAATCCCAGTTCCCTCAGCTTCTCCTCATAAGTCATGTGTTCCAGTCCCCTAATCATTTTTGTTGCCCTCCACTGGAAGTTTTCCAATTTTTCCAAATCCTTTTTGTAGTGTGGGGCCCAAAACTGGACACAGTACTCCAGATGAGGCCTCACCAATGCCGAACAGAGGGGAATGATCACATCCCTCGATGTGCTGGCAATGCCCCTACTTATACAGTGCAAAATGCCGTTAGCCTTCTTGGCAACAAGGGCACACTATTGACTCATATCCAGCTTCTCGTCCACTGTAACTCCTAGGTCCTTTTCTGCAGAACTGCTGCCTAAGCACTCGGTCCCTAGTCTGTAGCAGTGCATGGGATTCTTCCATCTTAAGTGCAGGACTCTGCACTTGTCCTTGTTGAACTTCAGCAGATTTATTTTGGCCCAATCCTCTAATTTGTCTAGGTCCCTCTGTACCCTATCCCTACCGTCCAGCGTATCTACCGCTCCTCCCAGTTTAGTGTCATCTGCAAACTTGCTGAGGGTGCAATCCACGCCATCCTCCAGATCATTAATGAAGATATTGAACAAACCCAGCCCCAGGACCGACCCTTGGGGCACTCTGCTTGATACCAGCTGCCAACTAGACATGGAGCCATTAATCACTTCCCGTTGAGCCTAATGATCTAGCCAGCTTTCTATCCACCTTATAGTCCATTCATCCAGCCCATACTTCAACTTGCTGGCAAGAATACTGTGGGAGAGTGTATCATGTCCACTACTTTTCCCTCATCCACAGAGCCAGAGATCTCATTAGAGAAGGCAATTAGATTAGTCAGGCATGACTTGCCCTGGGTGAATCCATGCTGACTGTTCCTGATCACATTCCTCTCCTCGAAGTGCTTCAAAATTGATTCCTTGAGGACCTGCTCCATGATTTTTCCAGGGACTGAGGTGAGGCTGACTGGCCTATAGGTCCCCGGATCCTCCTCCTTCCCTTTGGAAAAAAGCTAATGTAATCTTTAAAAGTCATCCGGGACCTCCCCCGATTGCCATGAGTTTTGAAAGATAAATGCCAATGGCTCTGCAATCACATCCGCCAACTCCTTTAGCACTCTTGGATGCAGCGCATCCAGCCCCTTGGACTTGTGCTCATCCAGCTTTTCTACATAGTCCTGAACCACTTCTTTCTCCACTGAGGGCTGGTCACCTCCTCCCCATGCTGTTTTGCCCAGTGCAGCAGTATGGGAGCTGACCTTGTTTGTGAAGACAGAGGCAAAAAAAAGCATTGAATACATTAGCTTTATCCACATCCTCTGTCACTAGGTTGCCTCCCCCATTCAGTAAGGGGCCCACACTTTCCCTGTCCTCTTCCTTGTTTCAAACATACCTTTACAAACCCTTCTTGTTACTCTTAACATCCCTTGCTAGCTGCAATTCCAAGTGTGATTTAGCCTTCCTGATTTCACTCCTGCATGCCTGAGCAATATTTTTATACTCATCCCTGGTCATTTGTCCAAAATTCCACTTCTTGTAAGCTTCTTTTTTGTGTTGAAGATCAGCAAGGATTTCACTGTTAAGCCAAGCTGGTCGCCTGTCATATTTACTATTCTTTCTACACATCGGGATGGTTTGTTCCTGCAACCTCAATAAGGATTCTGTAAAATACAGCCAGCTCTCGTGGACTCCTTTCCCTCTCATGTTAGTCTCCAGGGGATCCTGCCCATCAGTTCCCTGAGGGAGTCAGTCTGCTTTTCTATAGTCCAGGGTCCCTATTCTGCTGCTCTCCTTTCTTCTTTGTGTCAGGATCCTGAACTCTACCATCTCATGGTCACTGCCTCCCAGGTTCCCATCCACTTTTGCTTCCCCTACCAATTCTTCCCTGTTTGTGAGCAGCAAGTCAAGAAGAGTTCTACCCCTAGTTGGTTCCTTCAGCACTTGCACCAGGAAATTATCCCCTACACTTCCTGGATTGTCCGTGCACTGCTGTATTGCTCTCCCAGCAGATATTGGGGTGATTGAAGTCCCCCATAGGAATTAGGGCCTGTGATCTAGTAACTTCTGTTAATTGCCCGAGGAAAACCTCATCTCCCTGGTCTGGTGGTCTGTAGCAGATTTCCACCACAACATCACCCTTGTTGCTCACACTTCTAAACTTAATCCAGAGACTCTCAGGTTTTTCTGCAGTTTCATACCGGAGCTCTGAGTAGTCATACTGCTCCCTTACATACAAAGCAACTCCTCCACCTTTTCTTCCTGAACAGGTTATATTCATCCATGACAGTACTCCAGTCATGTGAGTTATCCCACCAAGTCTCTGTTATTCCAATCACATCATAATTCCTTGACTGTGCCAGGACTTCCAGTTCTCCCTGCTTGTTTCCCAGGCTTCTTGCATTTGTGTATAGGCACTTAAGATAACTCACTGATTGTCCTGCTTTCTCAGTATGAGGCAGGAGTCCTCCCCTCTTGACTCTCCTGCTTGTGCTTCCTCCTGGCATCCCACTTACTTCAGGGCTTTCGTCTCCTTTCCCCGGTGAACCTAGTTTAAAGCCCTCCTCATTAGGTCAGTCAGCCTGCTTGCGAAGATGCTCTTCCCTCTCTTCGTTAGCTGGAGCCCGTCTCTGCCTAGCAATCCTTCTTCTCGGAACACCATCCCATGGTCAAAGAATCTAAAGCCTTCTCTCTGACACCACCTGTGTAGCCATTCGTTGACTTCCACGATTCGATGGTCTCTACCCAGGCCTTTTCCTTCCACGGGGAGGATGGATGAGAACACCACTTGTGCCTCAAACTCCTTTATCCTTCTTCCCAGAGCCACGTAGTCTGCAGTGATCTGCTCAAGGTCATTCTTGGCAGTATCATTGGTGCCCACGTGGAGAAGCAGGAAGGGGTAGCAATCTGAGGGCTTGTTGAATCTCGGCAGTCTCTCCGTATCTTCAGTATCTTACTGAATCCTAGCTCCTGGCAAGCAGCACACTTCTCGACTTTCCCGCTCGGGACGGCAGATAGATGACTCAGTCCTCTTTAGGAGGGAGTCCCTGACCACCACCACCCTCCTCCTTCTCTTGTCTGTTCTCTTGGGAGTGGTGGTCGTGGAACCCCCATCCCTAGGACAGTGCATCTCATGCCTTCCAATTGGTGGAGATGGGTTGGAGAAGCTTGATCTACTACCTGTTCTGTAACTATTCTGGAAATAAATAGAAAAATTTCATTGTCAAGGGCTCTTAGCCCAGCACCTTTCACAAGCACTAAATTCACATATACAGATCCATTCCATGGAGCACTGAATATCACTGGTTGATTTAGCATGCAATAACTGATATAAAATATATACTTAATACTGTCATTTACAGATGTGTATTATCTCATATAAAATATCTGTATAAAAGAATTTGCATATTTTCAAAACTAACAGCTATTATACAAAGGCAGTCAAGTGCCAGGGTTAGAGCATACTCGTTTTAAAAGAAAGTAAAAGGGAAAGTGCATTATTAATGACTTATTTTACACATGCAGTGTTCTTGTAGCTGTGCTGGTCCCAGGATATTAGAAAGACAAGGCTGGTGAGGTAATATCTTTTACTGGACCAGCCTCTGTTGGTGAGAGAGAGACAAGCAACCCCCTAACTTCTCTAAGCTCATCATCAGAAGCAAGCTCCCCACACACCAGGACACACTAACTCAAAGCAGCACCAGACTTGCCAGAACAACAGACGCAAAACCTGCAGACATATCTCCTGTGTTATGATGATCAACACCCCCCACAACACATCTTTTAAGATCCATGGGTCCTACACCATGCCTATCACAACAT
Source organism: Chelonia mydas (assembly GCF_015237465.2). Classification (NCBI taxonomy): domain Eukaryota; kingdom Metazoa; phylum Chordata; order Testudines; family Cheloniidae; genus Chelonia; species Chelonia mydas. Next base: position 144,013,799 of record NC_057850.1, on the reverse strand, counting down.
GTGGTGTATGTCATCTGGTGCACAAAATGCCCCAATAACTACTATGTGGGTGGAACCAGACAATCACTGCACTCTAGAATAAACTCACACAGGAAAATGATAAAAGACAAAAACACCCTATCACTTGTGAATGAACACTTTTCACAAAGTGATCACTCTATATCTGACTTATCAGTCCTTATCCTCAAAGAAAACCTGCACACCACTTTCAAAAGATGAGGCTTGGAGCTTAAATTCGTAACTTTGCTCGACACTAAAAATCATGGACTGAATATACTGGATTTATGGCTTATTACAACAAACCCCCCTAGTTTCCTTCCCCCCTTCCCTCCTCTCCCCCATGACTGTAGCGGTGTTACAGGGCACAACCCCTCAAATGGTTCCTTAAATGTGTTAACTACTTGTGCTAAACAATCTGTTCCATTTTGTATTTAGCAGTGAAACTCTGAGTTAGTTTCCCAGACCTGAAGAAGAGCTCTCTGTTTGGCTCAAAAGCTTGTCTCTCCCAGCAACAGATGTTGGTCCAATAAAAGATATTACCTCACGCACCTTGCTTTACATACTCTTACATCATTGAAAGTCCGTAAATCAGTATGCTTTAGTGTGCCCCAACTGTATTCCCTCCCCCCCCACCTGCCTTCCTCCGGCAGTGTCCTCTTTATGGGAACCTGAAACATGGTAAAACTAATTATAATTATTCCAATTATAACCATATTTCCTGAAAAAATCCAAAATACTTGGATCCCAAGAATACTGTTGTAATGTTATGATGGAGATTGGGTGAAACCTCACTGAAGCTGATGGATGTAATAGCTGTCCTTCACTCAGGATAAATGTAAGAAGCAGTTTCTCCTTTTTGGAGAAAGATAGCTGAAATACCACCCAAAATCCAGGTCACATGCAAAACTGGTCAGAAACTGAGCAATGTTGGGTGGAGGTTGCCTCCCTTTGTTTTTGCTTTCAGTAGACAAAGGAGTTTTGTAAACACAGGTGTTAACTTCAAAAAGATTGCAGTTTCCCTCTCATTCAACACTTCTGACACCATGTAACAATCTTGGGGTTCATTAAATAACAAACCAGTGAATGAGAAAGGACTAAAACTTTAATAAAACAAACTGGAGAGCATTTCTGGTGAACTGCTGTACACAGTCATGTGGTGTACCCAACCCCCAGCTTCAGGGCACATCTTCAAATTCCTATGTTCATAATACTGTCCTTATGAGGGAGCATCTCTGAATTATAAACTTCTACAAACATATCTCTACAGAGGGGTTTCACCAGGTATTGTTTGATGGAGGTGTGTGTGTCTGGTAGCAGAAGCAATCAGAAGCAGCCAAAGAGAAGCAGCACAATAGCCAAGCAGACAGCAAGAGAAGTACAGGAAACTTGGCCCTGAGAGAAAGTGAAGATATGGAGTTTTGGGGGCAGATTGCTAGCTGGAAGGAGGCTTCTAGCTGATGAGCAAAGAAACTGCCTCCTGTTGTTTGATTCCTATTTTGTTCTGCAAACAGGACTTTGTACATTCTATGTAAATATACAGGACTGCAGCAAAGAAACACATGACTAGTCTGTCATCAACTTTTCCTCCTAACAGAAAAACAACCCACAACACCCCAAATATCGGCTAATCACTCAGGCCTAAAGGGGTAAGAGTGGCAAGGATATAATGGACTGTCTTTGATTTACAGCAAATTAATTGGGTTTTTCACAAAGTTAATTGATTATAACAAAGTTCAACTTGATTTGAAACTAAAGATATGAATAATAACTTCTGCCAGTTGTATAGTTTGCTGGCATCCTCTACTAAATGGATAGCTTTTTACTCAACTATGTATTGGTACTTTCTTCAAGTATCTTAATTACTGGGGAAATAAGCCATTTCTCACTCATAATCACCATTTCTCATCCATGAAAGAAATTACATGTGGATTTTGCAACATAATAGTGCTTTTGAGGGGCAGGAAATGGGTATTTAAATACACATTTCTTTTTCAAATTCCTCTTTCAGCACAATTTTCTTGATGAAAATAGAGCTGATTTTTATTGGGCTAGAATGTGTCCCAAGGATCTAGTTCATAGTAAGGGCTGGGAGGTTGATACCCTGTCCTAGGAGCAGTTCAGGGAAGGAATTGTCACTGTGGGAGCCACAAATTTCTCTCTGCTCCCCTCTTGCTCCAAAGGGGCAGTAATTTGCTGGTGGTTTATATGACCAGTAAATTACTATACCAAACACCTGATCTTTAAAATGCCAAGCACCTTTCTGAAGCACAACATATTAAGAGAATTTTGCATTCATTTCTTACAATTTCCAGAGAAAAAAGATAATTTATTATAAATATTGCACACTCAGTAGTGCCATAACTCTTGCTGGTGTGGATTTTCCGACGCAACCATCTTATTCACTTAAATTTGAGCTATTATTAGTTTAAAAGGAACAAGGGATTCCTTTTTTAACAGCTTAGTCTTATTGTCTCTTTGGGAAGAGGAAGAAAAAATATATTTTCTTTTACATAGTTATTCTAAACCTTCTGCTACTGTTTGCTCCCCTCCTTCTTTAGAATTTCAGCTTCTGGAATAATCAAGAAAAACAAACTCTCAGATCAGGGCCAGCGATCTGCCCCAGTGCTCTCTCTCTCATACCCTTTTTGTCAATTCCCTTTATCTCCGTCTTGGTTCCCACAATTTACCCTCTCTCACTCAGTAAACTGCAGCTTCCCTGACTTCTCAGATATTGCTAGCCTTCTACATTTGCTTTATATTGCTTTTGGGGCTAAGAACCCCATCAGCTACATATACAAAACTCCCACTGACTTCAACAACGCACAAAACTGTTGGGATGGTTGGACCTTGCTATGAAAAATGATATCCCCTCTGGAGTGAGCGAAAGGTGAGCAGATTGGCGTCTCTCTCAATATATATGTATCAATCTCTCCTGACACAATACAATATTTTTCTTTTTTTCTACCCTCCTAATTTCTGAAGCTTTATTCTTTCTACAGCAGGGTAAGAGTAACTCTCATTGACGGTAATGTGAAATACTTGTATCCTGCAAACTGATGAGTCAGGCACCAGAGTCCAGTTTACAGCTTTTGCCATGTTTTCTTTTTAAACACATTGGCATCTCACATCAACTTTTCTACACAGATCAGACTTTATAGTGAAGTCTTCTCCTACCTGATGTGTGAACTAAGACCTGCCAAATCAATGGTTTTGTTTTTTTCCCCTCCTAACAGATTTGTAGAAAAAACGTGTATCTGATTGGCTATCTTTCCCTATTCACCTGCCTCCAGGGCCAGGGCAGCCAGTCAGTGCTGGTACACATAGATTCATAGATTGAAGGCCAGAAAGAAGCTGAGAGGAGGTACACTAAGGGCTGCATTAAGGAGGCTGTGTTGGTGAGTATCTGAGTGTCTGTTGTGGGGACAGTTTCACAGTTTGACTGTGTGCTTGACTGGTTGTTTGAAAAGTGTGAATTGGGAGTGCTTTGTTCCAGGTGAGCCTTGAGTGGGCCTGACTGTTATAAAAAGCCAGTCAGCTGTGAACCAGCTGAGCAGCGAACAGCAGAGAGGCTAACAGAGGGAATTTGCCTGGGGAGAGCCCACTGAGGCTTACGTCTTGCCGGCTTCTCTGAGTAGTTTCTACAACCCCTGACGAAGCCCGTAGAAAGAAGGTAATATTGATGGGGAGTGTTCAGCTGTTGTGACCTGCACACGATATGCCATGTTGTCTTTCTTCCACAGGACAGAAGCGACTTTGTCTGTACAAAGTGCAAGCTGATCTCAATATTGAAAGAGAAGGTTCAAGGTCTGGAGCAACAGGTATTGACCCTGCGTTGCATAAGTGAAACTGAAGATTTCCTGGATATGCTTCTATGGACACAACGTTCTGAAGATTCAGAGCAGGCTGCACTGTGGGGACAGGAGGACGGTGAAGAAATTTGGCAGCATGTGACCTCCTGAAGAAGAAAGGGGAGCGTGCATGTACCAGCAACGCAGATACAAGTAAGTAACCGTTTTCATGTTCTCTCCACAGGTACTAATGCGGAGAGTGGACTAGATGATACATCTGAGGGAAGGGAACAGAAGGAGACTCCACCAATTGGAAGGCATGAGACTCCACCAATTGGAAGGCACTGTCCTAGGGTTGGGGGTTCCACGACCACCGCTCCCAAGAGAAGGAGGTGGGTGGTGGTGGTCGGGGACTCTCTCCTCAGGGGGACTGAGTCATCTATCTGCCGCCCCGACCGGGAAAACTGAGAAGTCTGCTGCTTGCCAGGAGCTAGGATTCAAGATGTGACGGAGAGACTGCTGAGACTCATCAACCCCTCTGATCGCTACCCCTTCCTGCTTCTCCACGTGGGCACCAATGATACTGCCAAGAATGACCTTGAGCGGATCACTGCAGACTACGTGGCTCTGGGAAGAAGGATAAAGGAGTTTGAGGTGCAAGTGCTCTTCTCGTCCATCCTCCCCGTGGAAGGAAAAGGGCTGGGTAGAGACCGTCGAATCATGGAAGTCAATGAATGGCTACACAGGTAGTGTCGGAGAGAAGGCTTTAGATTCTTTGACCATGGGATGGTGTTCCAAGAAAGAGGAGTGCTAGGCAGAGACGGGCTCTACCTAACGAACAGAGGAAAGAGCATCTTCGCAAGCAGGCTGGCTAACCTAGTGAGGAGGGCTTTAAACTAGGTTCACCGGGGGAAGGAGACCAAAGCCCTGAGGTAAGTGGGGAAGTGGGATACCGGGAGGAAGCACGAGCAGGACCGTACGAGAGGGGAGGGCTCCTCCCTCACACTGAGAAAGAGGGACGATCAGCGAGTTATGTCGAGTATCTATACACAAATGCAAGAAGCCTAGGAAACAAGCAGGGAGAACTGGAAGTCCAGGCACAGTCAAGGAATTATGATGTGATTGGAATAACAGAGACTTGGTGGGATAACTCATATGACTGGAGTACTGTCATGGATGGATATAAACTGTTCAGGAAGGACAGGCAGGGCAGAAAAGGTGGGGAGTTGCATTGTATGTAAGGGAGCAGTATGACTGCTCAGAGCACCAGTATGAAACTGCAGAAAAACCTGAGAGTCTCTGGATTAAGTTTAGAAGTGTGAGCAACAAGGATGATGTCGTGGTGGAAGTCTGCCATAGACCACCGGACCAGGGGGATGAGGTGGACGAGGCTTTCTTCCAGCAACTCACGGAAGTTACTAGATCGCAGGCCCTGGTTCTCATGGGAGACTTCAATCACCCTGATATCTGCTGGGAGAGCAATACAGTGGTGCACAGACAATCCAGGAAGTTTTTGGAAAGTGTAGGGGACAATTTCCTGGTGCAAGTGCTGGAGGAAACAACTAGGGGCAGAGCTCTTCTTGACCTGCGGCTCACAAACTGGGAGGAATTAGTAGGAGAAGCAAAAGTGGATGGGAACCTGGGAGGCAGTGATCATAAGATGGTCGAGTTCAGGATCCTGACACAGGGAAGAAAGGAGAGCAGCAGAATACGGACCCTGGACTTCAGAAAAGCAGACTTTGACTCTCTCAGGGAACTGATGGGCAGGATCCCCTGGGAGAATAACATGAGGGGGAAAGGAGTCCAGGAGAGCTGGCTGTATTTTAAAGAATCCTTATTGAGGTTACAGGAACAAACCATCCCGATGTGTAGAAAGAATAGTAAATATGGCAGGCGGCCAGCTTGGCTTAACAGTGAAATCCTTGCTGATCTTTAACACAGAAAAGAAGCTTACAAGAAGTGGAAGATTGGACAAATGACCAGGGAAGAGTATAAAAATATTGCTCGGGCATGCAGGATTGAAATCAGGAAGGCCAAATCACATCTGGAGTTGCAGCTAGCAAGAGATGTTAAGAGTAACAAGAAGGGTTTCTTCAGCTATGTTAGCAACAAGAAGAAAGTCAAGGAAAGTGTGGGCCCCTTACTGAATGAGGGAGGCAACCTAGTGACAGAGGACGTGGAAAAAGCTAATGTACTCAATGCTTTTCTTGCCTCTGTCTTCACGAACAAGGTCAGCTCCCAGACTGCTGCACTGGGCAGCACAGCATGGGGAGGAGATGACCAGCCCTCTGTGGAGAAAGAAGTGGTTCGGGACTATTTAGAAAAGCTGGACGAGCACAAGTCCATGGGGCCGGACGAGTTGCATCCGAGAGTGCTAAAGGAGTTGGCAGATATGATTGTAGAGCCATTGGCCATTATCTTTGAAAACTCATGGAGATTGGGGGAAGTCCCGGATGACTGGAAAAAGGCTAATGTAGTGCCCATCTTTAAAAAAGGGAAGAAGGAGGATCCTGGGAACTACAGGCCAGTCAGCCTCACCTCAGTCCCTGGAAAAATCATGGAGCAGGTCCTCAAGGAATCAATTCTGAAGCACTTAAAGTAGAGGAAAGTGATCAGGAATAGTCAGCATGGATTCACACAGGGCAAGTCATGCCTGACTGATCTAATTGCTTTCTACGACGAGATAACTGGCTCTGTGGATGAGTGGAAAGCAGTGGACGTGTTGTTCCTTGACTTTAGCAAAGCTTTTGATATGGTCTCCCACAGGATTCTTGCCAGCAATTTAAAGAAGTATGGGCTGGATGAATGAACTATAAGGTGGATAGAAAGTTGGCTAGATTGTCGGGCTCAACGAGTAGTGATCAATGGCTCCATGTCTAGTTGGCAGCTGGTGTCAAGTGGAGTGCCCCAAGGGTCGGTCCTCGGGCCGTTTTTGTTCAATATCTTCATAAATGATCTGGAGGATGGTGTGGATTGCACTCTCAGCAAGTTTGCAGGAGACACTAAGCTGGGGGGAGTGGTAGATATGCTGGAGGGTAGGGATAGGATACAGAGGAACCTATACAAATGAGAGGATTGGACCAAAAGAAATCTGATGAGGTTCAACAAGGACAAGTGCAAAGTCCTGCACTTAGGACCGAAGAATCCCATGCACCACTACAGACTAGGGTCTGAATGGCGAGGCAGCATTTCTGCAGAAAAGGACCTAGGAGTTACAGTGGACGAGAAGCTGGATATGAGTCAACAGTTACCTCTGTTGCCAAGAAGACTAATATCATTTTGGGCTGTATAAGTAGGGACATTGCCAGCAGATCGAGGGATGTGATCATTCCCCTCTATTCAACATTGGTGAGGCCTCATCTGGAGTACTGTGTCCACTTTTGGGCCCCACACCAAAAGAAGGATGTGGAAAAATTGGAAAACGTCCAGTGGAGGGCAACCAAAATGATTAGGGGACTGGAACACATGACTTATGAGGAGAGGCTGAGGGAACTGGGATTATTTAGTCTGCAGAAGAGAAGAACGAGGGGGGATTTGATAGCTGCTTTCAACTACCTGAAAGGGGGTTCCAAAGAGGATGCATCTAGACTCCTCTCAGTGGTAGCAGATGACAGAACAAGGACTAATGGTCTCAAGTTGCAGTGGGGGGGGTTTAAGTTGGATATTAGGAAAAACTTTTTCACTAGGAGGGTGGTGAAACACTGGAATGGGTTACCTAGGGAGGTGGTGGAATCTCCTTCCTTAGAAGTTTTTAAGGTCAGGCTTGACAAAGCCCTGGCTGGGATGATTTAGATGGGCTTGGTCCTGCTTTGAGCAGGGGGTTGGACTAGATGACCTCCTGAGGTCCCTTCCAACCCTGATATTCTATGATTCTATGACTCATTATCATCATCTAGTCTGATCTCCTAATTGCTGCACTCAGCCCATAACTTCTGGTTGAGCTAGAGCAGAGGTGGGCAAACTATGGCTTGCAGGCCATGTCCAGCCCACGGGACTGTTCTGCCTGGCCCCTGAGCTCCCGGCCCGGGAGGCTAGCCCCTGGCCCCCCAACCAGTGTCCCTCCTCCCTTGCAGCCACGCGGCTTGTGCCCGCCCACCTCCCAGGCTTTCCAATAAGCCTGTCCTGCTGCTCTGAGTGGCATGGTAAGGGGTTGGGGGGAGAGGGGGTTGGATAAGGAGCAGGAGGTCCCAGGAGGTAGTCAGGGGGCAGTTGGATGGGGCGGAGGTTCAGGGGGAGGGGTGCTCAGGAGACAGGGAGCAAGGGGGGTTGGATAGGGGGTGGGGTCCTGGGGGGTTGGGCCGGTCCCGGGACGGGGGAGACAGGGAGCAGGAGGGGTTAGATCGGGGTGGGGTCGGGGGGGGCAGTTAGGGACAGGGGTCCTGGGAGGCGGTGGTCAGGGGACAAGGAGTGTGGGGGGGGTTGGATGGGTCGGGGGGTCTGTCATGGCCAGGGATGTGGATAAGAGTCAGGGCAGTCAGGGGACAGGGAGCAAGAGGGGTTGGATAGAGGGTGAGGTCCCGGGGGGACGGTTATGGGTGGGGGTGGTCAGGGGACAAGGAGCAAGGGGTGTTGGATGGGTCGGGGGTTCTGAGGGTGGCATTCAGAGGGTGGGAAGTGGGACGGGGCGGGGCCAGGTTGTTTGCAGAGGCACAGCCTTCCCTACTCCATACCATTTTGCAACTCCGATGTGGCCCTCAGGCCTAAAAGTTTGCCCACCCCTGAGCTAGAGCATATCTTTTTGAAAAACATCCAATCTTGATTTCATAGAATCATAGAAGATTAGGGTTGGAAGAGACCTCAAGAGGTCATCTAGTCCAACCCCCTGCTCAAAGCAGGACCAACACCAACTAAATCTTCGCAGCCAGGGCTTTGTCAAGCCGGGCCTTAAAAACCTCTAAAGAAGGTAACTCATTCCAGTACTTCACCACCCTCCTAGTGAAATAGTGTTTCCTAATATCCAACCTAGACCTCCCTCACTGCAACTTGAGACCATTGCTTCTTGTTCTCTCATCTGCCACCAATGAGAACAGCCTAGCTCCATCCTCTTTGGAACCCCCCTTCAAGTAGTTGAAGGCTGCTATCAAATCCCCCCTCAATCTTCCTTTCTGCAGACTAAATAACCCCAGTTCCCTCAGCCTCTCCTCATAAATCTTGTGCCTCACCTCCCTAATCATTTTCATTGCCTTCCAATCTGGACTCTCTCCAATTTGTCCACATCCCTTCTGTAGTGGGGGGACCAAAACTGGACACCATACTCCAGGTGTGGGCAAACCAGTGCCGAATAGGGGGGAATAATCACTTCCCTCGATCTGCTGGCAAAGCTCCTATTAATACAGCCCAATATGCCATTAGCCTTCTTGGCAACAAGGGCACACTGCTGACTCATATCCAGCTTCTCATCCACTGTAATTCCCAGGTCCTTTTCTGCAGAACTGCTGCTTCGCCAGTCGGTCCCCAGCCTGTAGCGGTGCATGGGATTCTTCCTTCCTAAGTACAGGACTCTGCACTTCTCCTTGTTGAACCTCATCAGTTTACTTTTGGCCCAATCCTCCAATTTGTCTAGGTCACTCTGGACCCTATCCCTACCCTCCATCGCATCTACCTCTCCCCCTCAGCTTGGAGTCATCTGCGAACTTGCTGAGGGCGCAATTTATCCCATTGTCCAGATCATTAATAAAGATGTTGAACAAAACCGGCACCAGGACCAACCCCTGGGGCACTCTGCTTGATACCAGCTGCCAACTAGACATGGAGCCATTGATCACTACCCGTTGAGCCTGACAATCTAGCCACCTTTCCATCTTATAGACCATTCATCCAATCCATACTTTTTTAACTTGCTGGCAAGAATGCTGTGGGAGACCATGTCAAAAGCTTTGCTCAAGTCAAGATATATCACATCCACCGCTTTCCCCATATCCACAGAGCCAGTTATCTCATCATAGAAAGCAATCAGGTTGGTCAGGCATTACTTGCCCTTGGTGAATCCATGTTGACTGTTCCTTATCACCTTCCTCTCCTCCAAGTGCTTCAAAATGGTTTTCTTGAGGACTTGCTCCATGATTTTTCCAGGGACTGAGGTAAGGCTGACCGGTCTGTTGTTCCCCGGTTCTCCTTCTTCCCTTTTTTAAAATATGGGCACTATAGTTGCCTTCTTTCCAGTCGTCTGGGACCTCCCCTGATCGCCACGAGTTTTCAAAGAAAATGGCCAATGGCTCTGCAATCACATCAGCCAACTCCCTCAGCACCCTTGGATGCATTAGATCTGGACCCATGGACTTGTGCATTTCCAGATTTTCTAAATAGTCCTTAACCTATTCTTTCACCACTGAGGGCTGCTCACCTCCTCCCCATACTGTGTTACCCAGGACAGCGCTGTGGGAGCAGACCTTGTCTGTGAAGACTGAGGCAAAAAAAGCATTGAGTACTTCAGCTTTAACCACATCATCGGTCACTAGGTTACCTCCCCCATTCGTTAAGGGTCCCACACTTTCCCTGATCATTTTCTTGTTGCTAACATACCTGTAGAAACTCTTCTTGTTACCATTCACATCCCAAGCTAGCTGCAACTCCAGTTGTGTTTTGGCCTTCCTGATTACACCCCTGCATGCTCGAGCAATATTTTTATACTCCTCCCTAATCATCTGACCAAGTTTCCACTTCTTGTAAACTTCTTTTTTGTGTTCAAGCTCACCGAAGATTTCATTAGGCCTATCTGGTTGCCTGCCATATTTGCTGTTCTTTCTGCACATTGGCATGGTTTGTTCTTGTGCCCTCAGTAAGGCTTATTTAAAATACAGCCCTCTTTCCTGGACTCCTTTCCCCCTCATATTAGCTTCCCAGGGGATCCTGCCCATCAGTTCCCTGAGAGAGTCAAAGTCTGCTTTTCTGAAGTCCAGGGTCCGTATTTTGCTACTCTCCTTTCTTCCTTTTTGTGAAGATCCTGAACGCAATCATCTCATGGTCACTGTGGCCCAGGTTGCCACCCACTCCTACTTCCCCTACCAATTCTCCCCAGTTTCTAAGCAGCAGATCAAGAGGAGAACAGCCCCGGTTGGTTCCCCCAGTAGTTGCACCAGGAAGTTGTCCCCAACACTCACCAAAAACTTCCTGGATTGTCTGTGCATTGCTGTATTGCTCTCCAAGCAGATGTCAGGGTGATTGAAGTCCCCCATTAGAACCAGGGCCTGTGTTTTGGAAACTTCAGTTAATTATCCGGAGAAAGCCTCATCTACCTCATCCTCGTGATCCAGTGGTCTATAGCACACGCCCACCATGACATCACCCTTGTTGCTCTTGCCTCTAAACTTAACCCAAAGATTCTCGAGGCTTTTCTCCAGTTTCATACTGGAGCGCTGAGCAATCATACTGCTCTCTTACATACAGTGCAACTCCTCCACCTTTTCTCCCCTGCCTGTCCTCCCTGAATAGTTTATACCCATCCATGACAGTGCTCCAGTCATGTGAGTTACCCCACCAAGTCTCTGTTATTCCAATCACATCATAGGTCTCTGACTGTGCCAGGACTTCTGTCATAAATATAAAGGGAAGGGTCAACCCCTTTAATATCCTTCCTCGCCAGAGGAAAAATCCTCTCACCTAAAGGGTTAAGAAGCTAGGATAACCTCGCTGGCACCTGACCAAAATGACCAATGAAGAGACAAGATACTTTCAAAAGCTGGGGGGAGGGAAAAACAAAGGGTCTGTCTGTGTGATGCTTTTGCTGGGAACAGAACAGGAATGGAGTCTTAGAATTTAGTAAATAATCTAGCTTGATATGCATTAGATTATGATTTCTTTAAATGGCTGAGAAATTAAGCTGTGCTGAATAGAATGGATATTCCTGTCTGTGTGTCTTTTTGTAACTTAAGGTTTTGCCTAGAGGGATTCTCTATGTTTTGAATCTAATTACCCTGTAAGGTATTTACCATCCTGACTTTACAGAGGTGATTCTTTTTTACTTTTTACTTCTATTAAAATCCTTCTTTTCAGAAACTGAATGCTTTTTCATTGTTCTTAAGATCCAAGGGTTTGGGTCTGTGGTCACCTATGAAAACTGGTGAGGATTTTTACCAAACCTTCCCCAGGAAGTGGGGTGCAAGGGTTGGGAGGATTTGGGCGGGGGGGGGGGGGGAAGGACGTTTCCAAACAACGCTTTTCTAATAAACTCAGATAAACGTTTGGTGGTGACAGTGGAAGTCCAAGGGCAAAGGGTAAAATAGTTTGTACCTTGGGGAAGTTAAAAGTAAGCTTAGGAGGTTTTCATGCAGGTCCCCACATCTGTACCCTAGAGTTCAGAGAGGGGAAGGAACCTTGACAACTTCCAATTCTTCCTGCTTGTTTCCCAGGCTTCTTGCATTGGTGTACATGCACCTAAGATAATTAGCTGATTGCCCTGCTTTCTCAGTATGAATCAGGAGGCCCACCCGTTGCACCCTCCTCCTTGTGTTTCCTCCCAGTATCCCACTTACCTCTGGGCTTACGTCACCATCCCCCGGTGACCCTAGTTTAAAGTCCTCCTCACTAGGTTAGCCAGCCTGCCGGCAAAAATACTCTTCCCTCTCTTTGTTAGCTGGATCCAATCTCTTCCTAATACTGTCCTTAGAATTCTGCAAAACCCAAAGCTATGCCCACCATGGAAAACTGAAAGACCTGAGCTAATCTTTATATACATGCATGAACATGAGATCCCTATTTCAAATAGTTTGCTATCTAAACAGAAAACATAGAGGAAGGCATGCTAAAAACCAACAACATAGGAACTGAATGGTGAAGTTCAGCCTTTTGTTAGTTTCTTACTTCCACAACTATTGTTTTGATATTGTGGGGAAACGTGAAAGGTATCTTGTCACTTACTTTCCTCACACTCCTCTGAGGGGAGGACAGGAGTTAGGACTTGAAGGTGGAAAGTGTGGACACATTGGGTCTAAGCTGTAGATCCAGGCATAAGGGGTAACAAGGGGATAGGAACAGTGATTAAAGTCAAGCAGGAGCAAGGCTCTGCACCGCCTTCAAGATGAGGACAAGTGAATTTGCTAAGGAATTTGAAATCACTCTTCAGTTTGCCTGGAGAGGCGTCATCTTCCTATTCCACCTCTCTTTATCTCACACTTTCACAGTTGCTGCAGCTCCGCTTTTGGCATGCAGGGTAGCCCTGAAAATGCTAGATTTCAGACCCGGAAGTCCCTGGAAGCTTGCATCTCAAGATAAAAGCTGATGTTAGGCAAATGGCCCCGACTCCCACAGCCATGATGGCCTCACAGTTGGCAGAGCTCCCACGTGGGCGGTAGGACTGTGACCTGCCGCTGTGTTCGAGAATGACAGGGCCGGGTTGAGGTGGGAAAGAAGGGGTGAGATCGTGGGGCTCCCCTATAGTTGCTTATTGGGGTTCCTCATAGGCTGTGCTTTAGAGAGTGCAAACTTCAGTGGCCCTCCGTGGTGCTGTGTGGGACTCGGACATTTTAAACCCTTCCCACTGGGGCATTGCTTACATCTCCCCCGTTTACATTGTCCCCAGAGCCTGCGAGAGACCCTGGGGGCTCCACAGAGCCTCCTGCGGACGCCAGCGAAGTGCAAACCCAGCAAGCAGCTGCAGCTACTGATACAAAAGCAATCCTGCTCGGAGAATGGCGGGGGGAGCCGAGGAGCCGCTGTTCTCCCTCTCGCTGCCTCCTGGTGTGAAATCTGCAGAGCTGCCAGCGGAGGGCGCCCGCCCCGCTCCACGCCTCCCGCAGCCGGTGGAGCGCTGGCAGCCTCTGGCCTCTTGCCGCCTTCGCTGGCCCCTCGCTGCGGAGTCCCCGTTCAGCCAGCGGGGCTCGTCCGCGCGGGCCGTGAAATGCTGCTCTCTGCTCGTGCGGCTTGTTCCCCTCCCCAGCGTTAAATGACTGCACCAAAGCCAGCCCTGTGGCCGGACCACAGGGGGGAGAAGGACGAAGACGCTGTCTCCGGAGCCGATGCGGGCACGGGGCTTTCCAAGGCTTGCACAAGGAAGTTAGCATTTCTCAGCAGCGCCCCAGCTCGCCCTGTTCTCCAGTGCGCAACAGTTCACTGGAGCCTCGGAGCAGCCCCGCCAGCTGATCGGGCTGTAATTTCATGGCAGACTGGGAATCAATATAAAATTCAAATACTTTTGTGCCACCTGTTGGATTTTGCCGCTAATTACATGTATCTGGAAATAACGTTTATGCATTAATATGGAAGATGTTTCCTAAACTGGTGCTATTAACTGCCTTTGTAAAACGACTATTTTCACTTACCATTTAGAAATATTTTCCCCATATACGCTTGGTGGTGTATTACTCTTCATAATGATCTGGGCTGTTAATTATTGCCATCGTTTAAACTGGTTACAATCTGATGTGCAATAGGAGACAGAATTTTCTCTCTGAAAGAATATTCAAACCAAAATTCTAGTCACACGATAATGGAAGGTGGAAATAGAAGTTCTCAGCTCAAAAAAACTGTGTACATATGTAGCACTAAAGAAGAGACATTAAAAGTAATCATGTTCTGTGCCCATGCTGTGTTCAAAGTTGAAGAAGTGATAGATATTAATAAATAATATAATATTATACCAACAGCACAAAGGACAATGACAATATTCAATATCAGGACATCTCAAGAAACTGTTTTGTCCAGCTTAGATGTAATAAAGATGTCAAATAATATGATTCAAGGTTGAAAAATAGCTTTCTTTGTAAACTTTTTTTTAAGAATATGTTTTGTTTTCCTTTCACATTCTAGGGGACAGACTTAATATTTAGCAGGATATTTTTAATATACAAGCTAGTGTACATTTATATAAGAATAAATATACTCATCATTAACTGGTGATTTTATCACCTGGAAATTTTGAGCAAAGTACATTTATTAGAAAAGAAAACAAGATTATCTATAGATCACCAAAATATGCTATCCCTTACTCCCTTTCTGTGTATAATTATCTTATGCTCTACTTTTTTCCTGGAGATTATCTATAGATGAGCATGCACACAGATGTGTACACACACACACACAGAGGGCCCAGCACATTCACGTATGGGTACTGCTGGAGTAAGTACTGGAGGCCCCTTGCTGCTGCTGTTGCCTCTTCAGGGGTGAGCTTTCTCCCAGCAGCCACCCCTGCTGCTCCTGAGGGAAGGGGAGTAGAGTCCCTGCTGCCATTCCTGGGGAACATAAGAGGATCCCATGCCGGTCCACATGGGGGCACAAGGGCCATCCCTGAAGGCTAGGCCCATAAAATGGAGGGTAGGGGATAGAGTGCTATGATGTGGTGTGCCTAGAGTCCTGGCTTAATCTGGCCCCATTTTTTTCTGACTCCTGTTTTTAAGGGGAGGAAATGCTGCACTAAGCAATCCATGCACAAAATACTTTTTTTCACAAATATAAACATTTGTGCTGTGGGCATGTTTCCGCAATTTAATTTTGTGCGACATCAAGACACAAAATTGTAAAGAAACATTGTATAATGCAAATGGGTGGAAGAATTAGCTGTGGATTAATTCTAACAAAAAAATCGACACTAAATAGTTATTGTTATGGATTACACTTTATTGTGGTGATGACATCTGTCCCTACACTCCTCGGAGGATTTTAATGGTAGAGTTAGTGGTAGTATCGTATTAGCACAACAGTGACTTTTAAATAGGTACTATTTTATCTAGTTTGGGTTTTAAAGTGATTTTGACCTATAGTTTCCCCCTTCCCTTACAAAGACAATGAGCCTAATTTTGCACGGTTTGTACATTGTGTAGCCATTTACAACTATGCAAAGCGACTGTAAAATATTACTAGATCAAAACAGTGTTTATACCCACTTTTTACTTTGTTTGCAAGAGTATAAATAACTTCACAAAGTGTAAGTGGAATGCACTGGGCAGTGCGTGTTACACGTCATCCCTGTGCCCAGTCTACCGAGGATGGGAGTATGTTAAAGTGTTTGGCTGTGAAGACTGGCTCTTTAGCTCAAGCTCACCCTTTTAGCTCTGGAAGCCATGGGTTCATGGCTCATGTGTTGACTAATATGGTGGCTGGAACAAAAGTAGAGTCCCATTCCTTTAAAACTGCTCTGCTGAGCTGTCTACTCCTATTCCCATTAAACAATCTTATTCCCCATTAACTATATTAGGTTTTGTCTACATCTTACGATTAGGTCGACACAAGGTAGCTTTAATCAACCTAGCTGTGGAAGTCAAGTATCAGGGGATAGCCGTGTTAGTCTGTATCCACAAAAACAACAAGGAGTCTGGTGAGAAAGCTTATGGCCAAATATATCTGTTAGTCTTTAAGGTGCCACCAGACTCCTTGTTGTTCTAGCTGTGGAAGTGTCTTCACTTAAATTTGGCTCCTGCTGATGTAAGCACCTCTCTACGCTGATTTAATAACGCTATCTCCCTGAGTGGCATAGATTGATGGTCCTTGTAATTAGGTCAACACAGTGTCAGTGTAGACACTGTGTTACTTACGTTGACTGTTTCTGGCCTCCAGGAGCTGTCCTACAGTGCCCCACATTGCCTTTACAATGCCCCACAATGTCACCATTGTGAACTCTGCTCCCCGGGGGTCAAGTAGACAGGAAGCTACCCCTCTCCTTTAAAGCTCTGCTAATTTCTGAAATTCCTTTTTCTGGTTGCCCGGCTTGGTAAGCACACCTAGCAGCCATTGTTGAATTTAACTGTCCAGCTGACCATGCCTGCTACACGCTCCTGCCTGGAGTAGACAGGAGGTATTGGCTTTCCTTGGCCTGTGGGGAGAAGAGGCCGTGCTGGCACATCTCTGATCCAGCCATAGAAATGTGGACATCTACAAGCAGATTGCTCAGGGGATGCAGGAGAAGGGCTACAACAGGGACAGCCGCAGTGCCGCATGAATGCCAAGGAGCTGCGACAGGTGTACCAGAAGGCCTGGAGACCAACAATCAATCTGGTGTGGAGCTGCAGACCTGTCACTTTTACAAAAAAGCTGCATTCTCTGAGGAGACCCCACTGCCACCTCCAAGCCCCACGTGGATACATCCAAGGAGCCCAAGTCATAGGCCTCTGCTGTGAACAGCGAGGAGGAGGAAGTGGACCAAGAAGAGGAGGAACAGGAGGAGAATTGGGGGCCCAATGACCCGGGGATCGAGCTGCACAGCAAGCCAGGGCTTGTTTTTGACTCCCCTGCAGTCCAGCCAGTCCCAAGAAGTTGAGGAGGGTGAGCCTGATGCAGGGGATGGAACCTCTGATAAATATGCTGTTTGTTTTGAAATTACAGGGATAGCGCCCCCAAAGGAGAAGGACACATCTTTTGATTTGCTCATTTTTACTTGTACTAGAAGAGATAATGGAACAACCAAGAGAGGTAGAGTTTCTATCTGCTTTTCAATCCCCTCTAGAGTTAGGCAGCCGGGGCCACATGGAGCAGTGCACCAGGATGTCCCATGAATCCTATGTAGACTTCTCAATGAAACTTTCATGGATGTAATCTGCAGTCCTCTGCTGAAGGTTTCTGGGGAGGTCTGCCTTATTTCTTCCTTTGTGGTAGGACACTTTCTCGTGCCATTCAGTGATTACTTCAGCAGGCACCATTTGAGTACACCGGCTAGCAGCATACAGGCCTGCATGGTTTTATGACACCAGCAGCAGCTGTGCTCTCTTTACCTCTGTTTACCCTCAGGAGCGAGATATCAGCTAAATTCACCTCTGCCAGTGGAAAATGGTGCCCATGTTCAGTGCCATTGCCCTATACAATTAGAATCATGCAAGCAAGCTATCCCTTCCTCGTGTCCCAAATCTCGGGAGGGCCACACTCACCATGCTTGATGCTGTGACTGGCACCATAAAAATCCCAAGTGGAAGTGAGAATGTAGTGCTTACAACTTTGGGGGAGCAAGGAGAGTGAATTCAGCATCTTAAGTTTCAATTTCCATCATGAATACACTGACAATGATACTTCTGTGCTCGCTTCCCTCTGCAGCCCATAGAGAACGCTGTATTGAAACTTCCCTATACACCCCCTCAACATTCTTCTTGGCATCAGGGTTGTTGCACTACCATTACCATTCCACCCAGGTGGACATTAAAGAAAATAACAGCTTCACATACACTGACCTGTGAAAGACACGGTTTGTGTATGTGTACCTGAAATGGAAGTGACTGTTCTTTCCCCCTCATAAGTTCTGTTTTTCTTAATTTATTAAGTTTTATTAATTTCTAATTTTTTAATTGCCTGGTGTGATGGGATCCCCTAGGTCCAACCTGGAAAGGTGGGACTGCTCTGCCCCCTTAACTCTCCAGCACGGGCTGTCTCTCACAATGCTTCGCTAGTGACAAGCAGCAAACACCTGCAGGCACTGTTATCACTCAGACACCAGCATACAGAGACGCACCCAACTAAATTGCATGAA
Organism: Chelonia mydas; assembly: GCF_015237465.2. Taxonomy (NCBI): domain Eukaryota; kingdom Metazoa; phylum Chordata; order Testudines; family Cheloniidae; genus Chelonia; species Chelonia mydas. Next base: position 143,995,628 of record NC_057850.1, on the reverse strand, counting down.
TGCTTTCTAAGCCATTCCTGAACTATACAGAGGGGAACACCAGCAAATCATCCCAGTTCCCAACCTTGAGCCCCAGAAATGTACCATCTTACCCTGCTCAAGATCTTCTCTTGAACAATGCAAACTCATTAATTAGTTTGCCACTTGGTCAAAGGATAGTAGACATGCACCATATTTTGTAATCTGAGCAGATTCCCCAAGCACTTTAAACAAACTCACTGGTAAAGATAAAACATTAAAATAAATTTATTAACTACAGAAAGATAGATTTTAAGTGCTTATAAGTGGTAGGCATAAAGGTCAGAGACAGTTACATAAGAAAAGAAAAAGTAAACACATTCTAAATTGTAAACTTTCAGATTAAACAAGATTTGAATCAAACTGTTTTTCTCACCCCACTGGATGTTGCAGGTAAATTACAGTTCTTAATACACCGAATGAATTTCTTTCTCAGCTTGGGACAAATCTCCCCAGTTTAAAGTTTTTGTCTTCCCGGCATTCTTGTTGCCTTCAGTGTAGTGGGGGAGGAGAGTAGTGGTCTCATGATGTCACTGTTCCTTATTCATGTCCCAGGGAAGATGTTGACCCAGGCATGTCCTACTGGGCCTTGCTGAGTCACACAGTCAACCAGTCTCCATTGTGTGGTGCTTGCGCAATAGAGTCAGAGAGTTGAGCAATCCTCATTGTGTGGTGCTTGCACAATTGTCTCTTACAGAATTGTAAATTTCTTGTTTACAATTCCCCTGCTGGTCAAGGTCACTTAATACCCATTTGGGTGTGGGTCACCACTTTTTGTTTTCATTGGACAGCTAGCAGTGGGTGTCTCCCAAACTCACAACATATTTCAATAACAGCCATATAGAAGAATATCATAATTCCACATATTGTGACGATACACATTTTTTGACAGAAAATGATTACAGCAGCTCATGAACTTTCATATGGTAACTTATGAGGCATGCTTTGTATGAAATATCATAACCATATATAAATGCTGAATATGGGGGTTACAGGGTGCTACTTTGAGGCACAGTGCTTCACACCTGGTTCATGTTCAGAATAAAATTCTTTTTTTTCTTTCTTTCAGAATATAATTAATGTTTATTAGTTCACAACATATGCTGGCTGGTGACGGGCAGGTCTGACAGTGATCAATTTCCTGTTACTGCTCTGTGTCACAGAATCCAAAACACTGTTCACAAACAATATTAATAAGAGTATTGCAAATGTTATATTCCTACATACACAGCCATCACTACGGGTTTCGTTCTGGGCCACAAAACAGAAAGGCTAAGTAGAGCACACTACTTTGTCTCACTATTAAAATGGTCTTCCAGAGCCTCCCTGAACTGTGTAGCTCACCATTGAGCTTTTTTTATAGCCCTTGTATCTGACTGTTCAAATTCAGCAGACAGTCCCTCTGCCTCTGCCCTCCACTTCAGTGGAAACTTTCCCCCCTTTGCTTTACAGATATCATGCAGGACACAGCAGGCAGCTATAATGATTGGGATATTTTTTTCTCACTGAAGTCCAATCTTGTAAGTAAACATTGCCAGCAACCCTTCAAATGCATGTTCAACTGTCATTCAGCACCTGCTGAGCCTGTAGTTAAAGCGCTCCGTGGTGCTGCCAAGGTGGCCAGTTTATAGCTTTATTAGCCATGGGAACAAGGGGTAGGCTGGATCACCCAGGATTACTATTGCATTTCAACATTCCCAATGGTAATCTGCCAGTCAGGAAAGAAAGTCCATGCTTGCAGCTTTCGAAAAGGCCTGTGCATGTCATGCACCTTCTCTGACCAGCCCACACTGATGTTAGTAAAGTGTCCACAGTGATCCACCAGTGCTTGCATACCCATAGAAAAGTAACCCTTTCTTTTGATGTACTCTGTGGCAAAGTGGTCTGATGCTAAAATAAGGATATGCATGCCATGTATCATCCCACTGTAGTTTGGGAACCCCATTGCTGAAAACCATCTGCTATGTCCTACACATTGCTCAGAGTGATAGTCCTTCATAGCAGGAGGTGATTAATGGCCCTGCACACTTGTATAACAATGGACCCCATGGTGGATTTCCCAACTGCAAAATGATTCCTGACTGACTGATAGCAATCTGGCATTGAAAGTTTCCACAGTGCAATCACCACTTGTTTCTCAACTGTAAGGCTGCTCTCATTTTAGTGTCTCTGCGTTGGGGCAACTTCAGCACACAGATCCACGAATGCACCCTTGTGCATCTGAAAATTCTGCAGCCACTGCTCATCATCCCAAACCTGCATAACAATGTGATCCACGAGTCAGTTCTTGTTTCTTTGACCCGGAATTAGTGCTCCACCATCTCCAGCTGCTCCATGAACGCTGCCAACAACCTTGAATTGTTTCTTTCTCTGTCCCACAGCAATCAAGCCTTCAAGGAATCGTTATGTTCCCTGTGGCTCCTCATGCAGTTCTGCAAAGACTGCAGAATCAGGCGCCCTGTGCTTTCAGTGCTTATGACAATAGTGCAGAGCTGTGCAGCCTCCATGCTTCTGTCAGAGATGGTGGAAGTAAGGAGAGACATGCGGGTTTGTAGGACTTTGAAAAGAAGGTGTGCAATATTATGGGTGTGACATTCTATACCTTGGGGGAGCGTATTGTAACCCCCTTATTCTTCATTTTCATATCATCGTGATCTCACATATAAAGCATGCCTTGTAAGGTATCAGGGAAAAGGTTATGATCTGCTGAAAGTCATTTCTCTATCCATATATGTGTATCATTAAATCATATGAAGTTATGAGAATTGTGTTGTATGGTGGTCACTAAAGCATGCTGTAAGTTGGTGAATCAGACAGATATTAGCTCCCCAAAGGCAACAGCAAGGAAAGTAACCAACATCTGGGCTGGGTGTCAGCCCATCAACAGCCATTGTCCAGTAAGGGAGCTACAATGCAATGACACACCTACTTGAGGCCCCACCAGGGGATTTGCTCAACCTTGCTTGGAGAGACTCAGCAATGCCCCACAGACATGCCTGGACTTGTGTGCTACAGGCACATGGACTAAGGGTATAAAACAGACAGAGTGGACACATACTGGGCCCTTCTCCTGCCCCCACCTATGCTGCAAGCAACTAAGACACTGAGGAGAAGAAGACAAGACTCCAACACAGGAGATTGGCCCAGGCTTAAGGAACAAACCTGTATAATAAAGACTGCAATATCCAGTGGGGTGAGAAAAACTGCTTAATCTAGTTGCTGCCCAGTCTAATAGGGTTGAGAGTTTAGACTGCTTGCTTATATTTTCTTTTCTTTTGGTAACCACTCTGACTTGTTATGCTTTGACTTATAATCACTTAAAATCTATATTTACAGCTAATAAATCTGTTTTTTTATTCTACCTGAAGCAGTGCGTTTGGTTTGAAGTGTGTCAGAGGCTCCCCTTGGAATAACAAGCCTGGTACATATCAATTCCTTTGTTAAATTGACAAACTTATATAAGCTTGCAGTATCCAGTGGGCATACATGGACACTGCAAGGCGGAGGTTCCTAGGGTTGTTTCTGGGACTGGAGATATTGGCTAGTGTTATTCACTTGTAAGTAGCTGGGAGCAGCTTACATGCCAAAGGCTGTGCATGAACATCCCAGGAGTGGGGGTTCTCACAGCAGAACAGGGTAAGACTGCCTCCCAGAGTCAAGGATTGGAGAGGCCTAGCAGATCACTAGAGGGGAACGTCACAATGGGCTACAGATGAAATTATGGGATGGAGAACACTGTATGGTGGGAAGTTGACCATGCTCCCAGTCACCTCTGCACAACTTGCTTTGGCCCCATCAGGCATTGCAAGAACTTCCCAAAAGACTGTGCTGGAAACTGGCAAGTTGCATAGTGGAATACCTACCCAGGGTGCACTGCTCCTGGTGAGGATACATACTACCAACACAAGGAGCCAAGTGTGCACACGTACAAGCAGCCACATGCCAACATAACTTAGGTTGACATAATTTTGTAGTATAAACGTGGCCTGAGTTATTGGTAGGGAATGTATTACTAGATATTCAAATTAGCCAGAAAGTAAGGAAACTACAATCTAACATAAGTGTGATCTTGTCTACATGAGAAAATTGTGCCCATGTAACTAGATCAGTTTTGAACACCTGCAAAATGAGTGTGATTGATGGCTGAGGTTCCTTCCCCTGCCATCCAATCAGCACCCTCCCTGCTTTCATTTGTTCCCTTGTCCTTCAATGAGAGACCCAGAGGGATCTGGAGGAGGAATCCAGAGCAGGGAGCCCTGAATAGCTGGCAGGGTAGGGGAAGAGAAAAGGAGAAGAACCAAGCAACCAGAGGCAGAACTTGCTGCATGTCTTGAGCAAGGAGTCCAGCTCAGCCTCTGTGTGAATGGGAGAAGAAATGGGAGGAAAAGAGGGGACAAAAAAGGAATGGGGAGGTGGAGAACTAAGGATTACAAAGGGAGAACGGAGTGGCTGGGAGGAGAATACTAATGGACCGTGTTACGAGATGGAGCTAAAGGACTGTGAAGGAGAGGGGAAACTAATGTACTGGAGGAAGCAGTAACTGAGGTACCAGAAGGTGGTGTCAGTAGTGGACTCAGGAGAAGGGAAGATTAAGGTAATTGGAGGGTGGAGTAGAACTGATTGGTGGAGAGGACGATTGATGTTTTTATGTGTGGGGTAATTTGATGGCTATGCAGGGGTTTTGTAGAGACACTCCAACTCTGGGGCTTTATGATATGCACACAATGTATGGGATTGGGAAGTCCATGGTAGGTGCAGTTACTATGTTGGTTTATATGGCATTACATGGAGCATTTCAGGGGCGTGTGATTGAAGTGGTAAATGTGCTGGGGATCACCAAAGAGTGTGGGCAATCCCAAACCATACTGGAGCTACAAATAATACTTGTGCTCATTCCATCTACTCTCCCACCCGAACCCTCATCAAGTCTGGGGTATTTGAACAGAAAAGGTTATCCTTCTATTGTGATGCTAATCTTAGTAGATCACCATGGCTGTCTCTTGAACATTAATATTGGGGGACAGGTGGGAGGCAAAGACCATTATGTCAGATTTGTTAAAAACTCTGCATTTTAGAAGAGCATACAGAGGGAGACACTCATCTTGACCCACTGTATTGTGTCTCCATCTCTATAGTGACTTTGGGTGGTGAATCAGCATATCCAATGTTGCTGTGGCCCTTGAAGCCATAGCCTGATTACATAAGGCCAGAGAGATAGTATGTCAACACTCAGCAGGTGCAGGATTGTGGTGAAGTATGCTCTAGCAAGGCTTAAAGAAAGGTGAAGATGTTTGTTGACACACAATGACAGTGACATCAGCAATGTGGCAATAACATCGTGTGAAAGACTGCTGGGGGCTAACAGGTGAGCCAGCACTCTGATCACTGGTACCTATTAGAGTGGGGAATGGAGTCAGGTTGGGTGGCTGGGGGAGCTAAATAATTAATTAGCTTGCTAGCTAGACATTAATAAAAGATACAGGAAGGAAGTGCTGGGGAGGAAGAGAAACAGGGCTAGCGGAGCCCAGACTGATGGATGTCTCAAGGAAGGGAAATTTCTATTCCTCTCAGGCCCTTGGACTGCACAGGACTGTAAAGGTGTCAGTGAAGGGAACGTAAATAAACTACACAATATTGCTACTTAACCAGCAAAGTCTAAACAGATTTCTGTGACACCAGAGAGCAGGAGAGGAGTACTGCCCTGTTAGACATCGCCAAGCTGTATTGTGCACAATATCTGTGGAAGTAAGCATGATTTTTTCAATACATTGTGGGGTGATGAAGCTAATTTAGAACAGGACAGACAAGGGGTGAGATACTTATTCATAGCTCCGGTCTGACACAAGGTAAAAGAGCCAATGAGGAGTAAAGGGCACTAAAAAGCTCCAAATCTGGTTGGGGGTCATTTCTTCTCATGCAGGACCCGAAGAATACAGCCATAAGGCTGTCTTCTAAGGACCTCCTTGAATGCCCTGGCACTGGGGGTATACTGGGGGCAAGGCAGGGGCCAGAAAGGATATGTCATAGGCGAGACCATAGCACAATAGAGAGACTGGGCAGTGTTTTGCCCATCAGGCAGTTTGGGGAGGCTGCCATAATTTAGACAGGACCCTCAGAGCTGTCCAAATTACACTGAGGGACAAAGAGCAGCTCAGGACTGGGAGGGTATAAAGGTAGCTTAAAACACCTTGATTCCCCTTCCAGCTGGGGGGTAAATCAGCACAGAATCTCATCCAAGGTGTACAACCAAAATCAGAAATGGTCTTTGGACATATTTTCAAAATGCAGAGGATTTTGGGATGGATAATACTTTATGAAACACTTCATATAGGCAGACTTAAATGTTAGCATTTGTTACTATTGAATATTATTGTTTGCTGTGTTGGTGATGAGTTTATCCTTGTGTAGTGTCTAACTGTTATATAAAATATATGAGATAAGGTGAGAGATTCTGTGGAAGAGTGGATTAGGGATATATTGCAGTTAAAATAAAGTAGGCTTTGTGGGCTTTTGACACAGAGAAAATTAATAAAAGTAAACTTTATTGATCACAGAAACACGCAGCCAGCTGCAGTAAGTACAAGGTTTATAAAACTACAGGAACATTTAATTTAATAACTATAGCAACATGCTTGTAGTTCCATGGATTTTTTTTCTGCTTGCACATGTAGGGGTAGAATGGAGATGATTTTTTAGTTTGCTGGCAGTTCCGAGGGGTAAAATAAATGGTTCAGAAGGAACTGAATCTGAAAACTCTGAAAAAATTTGGCAAATTGAAAAAGTCCATTTCAGGTGAAACAAAAAATGCTGGAGCTGTGGAATTCATTGCCAGGGAATGTTGTGAAGGCCAAAACTATAATGGGCTTAAAAAAAGAATTAGATAAGTTTATGGAGGATAGGTCCATTAATGGCTATGAGCCATGATGTTCAGGGATGCAACCGTATGCCCTGGGTGTCCCTAGCTTCTGATTACCAGAAGCTGGGAGTGGATGATGGATCACTCGATAATTGCCTATTCTCTTCATTCCCTCCGGGGCACCTGGCATTGGCCACTGTCAGAAGACAGGATACTGGGCTAGATGGACCATTGGTCTGACCCAGTATGGCCGTTCTTATTTTCTTATGAGCTGCTTTAGAACTGAAGATGGGTGGGTGCTCCACTAGTAAGAGAGGCTCTACCAGGATCTGTTGTACAGCAAAAGTACACTGAATGGGCCAGGCCTCCTTTCCATTTGTTTTACATGATAGTTGGAGACACTTTACTTAAAATTCAGTTACATTTTGTGTTTGCAGGTAATAAAATGCCATTGACTTTGATGAGAAATACGAAGACACAACATCAACAGTGCATGTGGCCGGGGTCACCCTGACTGAGACTGCTGTCAGGCACAGAGAGGTACGGGAACCTGGACAGAGCTAAAGGAGGGAAAGAGAGCAGGTACAGTCTCCTGCTTGCTGCTGGGAGCATATCTCTGCTGCTGAGAACTCTGCCAAGGATCTTAGACACCACTGATCCCTCCCTAAAAGCTGAGCTGAGACTGCTGAACAGTGGACAGTGCAGACGGATGACAGTGGAGGGTACAGAGCAGCCTAAGGAAGCACATGAGATGAAGTAGTGGTGGTGGGAGAAACAACAGCAGTTTGTCTGAGGTGATGGATGGAACTGAGTGGTGGAAGCAACAGCTTCTCCAAGATGGCTCAGAATGGCAGCAACACCTTCAATGGCATGGACAGCAAAGAGCAGTGGCACAGCTAGGCAGCTTGAGCTGAAGCCACAGAAAGAGCAGCAACCTACCCTAGAGACTCTGCGTAGGCCTCCCTGCCCAGAAGTTAAAGCTGAAATCAGTCCAGTTGGGTTAGATAATGGAGCCAAGACTTCTCTGACCTACTGGAATCCTTGAACTTCTCCAGCCTAGGACAGCTAACTCTGAGTGGGGAGTTGAGGAGGGAAGTGGCCAGAACATATCAGCCACTCACAGTGGCCAAAGGAGAAGTGAGTCTGGGACTATTGTTAAGACACCCTGAGGGTTGGAAGTCTTACCTCACAGACTTTCTGAATTGCTGGTCTGTCCAAATTCATTCTGTTTTCCTCTCTTCTCCACCCCGCCCCTGGCCATAGAGATTCTGAGTTCAGAAGGACCTTTGTGATCATCTAGAGCAGGGTTCCCCAATGTGGTGCCCGCAGGTGCAATGGCACCTGCCGGGGCAGTTGTGTGGGCCCAAAGCTCACTGCGCCGCTGAAATCCCATAGAGCCGGCCGCCAAAATGCCGCAGAGAAGCTTTGCCGTTTCTCGGCGGCATTTCAGCTGCAGGGTATCTGGCACCCGCCACAGTCTTCTGGGAATAGGAATATGCTATTCCCACAGAAAGGTTGGGGACCACTGATCTAGAGTGACCTCATCTATAGTAAAGGCCATAGAACTTCTCCAAACTAGTTCCTAGAGCATAGCTTTTAGAAAAACATCCAATCTTGATTTTAAAATTGATGGAGTGATGGAGAATCTCCTGGTAAATTGTTCCAATGATTAATTACTCTCTCTGTTAAAAATGTCTGCCTTATTTCCCATCTGAATTTGACTAGCTTCAACTTCCAGCCATTGGATCATGTTTTACCTTTGTTTGTTAGGTTGAAGAGCCCATTATTAAATATTTGTTCCTCATGTGGATACCTATAGACTGTGATCAAGTCACCCCTTAACCTTCTCTTTGTTAAGCTAAATAGATTGAGCTCTTTGAGTCTAACGCTATAAGGCATGTTCTCTAATCCTTTATTCATTCTTGGGGCTCTTCCCTGAACCCTCTCCTGTTTATCAACACCATTCTTGAATTGTGGGCACCAGAACTGGACACAAAGTTATCTTTGTTGTAACCCTGGACTCAGTGCTTGCAAGTGGGGAAGAATTGCCCATCAGTGGTGCCCAGGGCAATGTATATAGATTCCCAGGTTTCTGGGTGGGGGTCTTGAGGCAGTGTTAGTTATATCTTTAAGGATACCCTTAGAAAATTGAACACAGCCCCTTTTGCTGCTGACAACACCTGGCAGAAGGGTTACATGTGTTTGCTTGCTAGTCCTGGATCAGGCACATCCTTATGTCTTGCCTCCTGGGACAGTTTTATTCTGTTCAAGCCAGCTATGCTTGTCTGGCTCAGCAATCTTATGTCACACAAACTCTGCCTGCTCACTCTGACACCTGGCCTCCAGCTCCTTCTGACTCTCCTCCACAAGCAGCTTTTCCTGCTCCAGCCTCCACGGCTCTGGAGTGCTTACCATCACTACTACAATCTGCTGGATTGTCTGGGGCCCCATTCGTGGCACTCAGTCACCTGCACGCCCTGTAAGAGAAAAAATGACCCTTCCTGGCCCTTGGTCTGGAGCTGGTGCCTCATCCTGCTCTGGCATATGAATATATCATGACCACCAGCTCCAATTTCTTCTGGTCAGCAGCAAGACCTTGCTGCCACATAGGCTCAGAAGCTGCTCTTTCATGAACTGCTCATAATTGATGCTTACTAACTTACTGATATCTGAGACAAACTAACAGACTTGCCCCTGGCTTTTAGTTTAAGACAAAAAGTGTAAACCCTGCAACAAAAATTGTTTTAAAAAGCTTCACACTATCACATAGATCCCATTAGCTACCACATCCTGCCACAGGTGCTAGCAAGCTCTCCTTCCTGACCACTCTCTAGTACTTCTGTGAAGGGAATCGAAGCCTCTGTGCTCTGAGTCACCAGAGTGTGAAGCTTCTGTAACCTGAAGGGAATCCAGCCATTGCCCCAATAGTGGGGTCCCTAGACACACTCTCAGGGCACACCTTCTGTCTGCCACCCTCTTCTGAGACCTGGAACCCACTGTCCAGCCACTTAGCTCCTCTGGGCTCAGTGCTGACCCTTCAGACTCCCAGGTGCTCAAACACACCCCTCTGCCAGACTCCACCCAATAGTAGTGAAGCTTCTGGTTTACATTTAACTCTGTCAGGGGCACGCAGCAGTCATGAAGCAGTTACCATACAGAGAGACACTTTACTCACAGTTTAACACCTTCATGCTCTTTTATACTTAATTATGTAAAGTATGAGGGAGTACAGATCATACAAAAGACTAAACATGCCTTGTTTCAGTTTCCTCACTGCTCCAGGAAATTCTTTGGGAAGGAGTCTGAGTTCCTTGGGGTGACCGGAGTCCTTGGGTCCATCTGGGCTCAGGAAAGCGGGAAGGGCCCTCCTGTCCCATGAAGTTGCCACCTCCTGGGTGACGTTTCCCTCCTAGAGCCCCTCACCCAGCTTCTGTGACCTCACTTTTTCCTGCCCCATGCGTTCTCTTCCTGTGCGGTTCCCTATTCCTGTGTTGTTTCTTTATTTTAAAGCCGTCTTGGTCACCTGGCCTCTTTTGTTCTACTCCTTATGAGTTTCTACTGCTTTTGTGTTCTTCCCGCCCTTCTGAGGAATCAGTTAACCTGGTTTTTCTAAGGATTCAGCTGCTTTTTTATCTAACCTTTGTGAGGTCTCAGTACTGTCATTAGCCATAAGTATTTCTCATTGTCTGGTGTGTATTTGCTACGCAGTCTGTCAGTAATGGTGGATCCACATACATATAGGCACTCATAGGATAGCAGTTGTTCATAATTCACAATATTAATTTCACAATATCAATCAGAATTCATACATTATACAGAGTCCCTGAATTAGTTATAATAAATTATAGGATCAAAACCATCAAAAAGGCACATCTATCACTTGGAACACCAAAGAATATTACAACAGTAATAATTTCTTTTCATTTCTCATTCCAGTGTCTTCTTGAAAGGCACTCTGTACAGGGACTCCAAATGGCCAGGACATCAAATATAGTCTTCATACATAGCAATAAAGTAATGTAGGTAATGTTAGGATAGGTGAGGAATTAGGAGCAATGTGAACAGAGAATTTGAGTGTGGGTTGGGTACAGTTATGAACTAAACAACTTTTATGCATGGTCGCTTAGTAACCTCAACAGCCCAGTGTATGTGGGGCAAGACTTCACTTCCTAAAGAACATTCATCTTATTGAACAAAACAAAGGATCCATTCTCCAGGAAACTTTAATCATATTCAAATTTTATATGTAGTGCCATTTTTTCAAGCTGTGAGGTAAAATATTCAAGTAATGTGACAGTTTTTCTTACACATTCTGAGCATTTTGCCCATCTTCCTGGATAAGATTCAAGAGTGAGAGAGTGTAAACCTAAGAATATTTCTTCTGTTAAAAGTGTTTAAAAGCGAAACTGGTCTTGTAAATAGTTCTTAGTAATCATGTCCCAATTTGGAGTCTCAGTGAATCATTGTAATGTTCTCAACAGTCTTTTCCTGGCTCCCCATTTTTACTTTCAAGTGATATGTGTAATTAAAGGCCAATAGCAGTATAACAGCATAATTTTGTAACTCAAGGCAAGTGGCATAGCTTTAAGTAATTGTCACTGAGAATCCACCTCTTACAGACTTGGATAAAAGACAGAACAGATCCTATCTGTGTTTGGATATTCCTATTCAGTGGAGTTGCCAGCCTAATACTAAAAAAGAGTAATTTGTAAAGATAATCTTCTTTACCATGTGTTTTCTTACATAACCTTCTCAAGAGAAGCTTTTCTTCAACTCTATGAATCTGTGCAATGATAAGCAATGCCTTGGAATTGAAAGGCCTCACATTCTCAGTCAAACTGTATGATCCCATGATCCAGGTCTGCCCTAACCAGCCCAAACCAAGGGCCAAATTCTCTCTTAGAGGCACAAACACGTTAGAAAGCAGAATTTGGCCACAGATGTCAGCAGGAAACAGTCAATTTAACAAATCTTAAAGCATATTCTCTAATGTAAAAACTCTGCCAATGTGCCAGTCAATAGACTATGCATGGTGAATCATCAAACAAATATTCTCGGGCATGAAAAAAAATGTAGACTCTGCCAGCATGCCAATCAATCAGAGATTGCCTAAAGAATCACAAAACTTATTCAGAGACAAGTAAAAAATTTCTGGAATCTGCCAGTATGCTGGGCCAATCAATCACGGTATGCCTGATGAATCATGAAACACATTCTGCAACATGTCAGCACATATACACAGCTGGCACAGCTCTCATCACCCTGAGTTTGTCTCGCAGTTTAATTGACTGAAGGTGAGTTATAGAAATGTTGTTTCTCCCTCCTACTGACCTCCACAAACAGCAAGTCTTAAAATTGCTTAGTGTGTCTTTGGTTAAAACTGAAGATTTTAGACAAGGGTTCAACAAGATAGCTAACACCTCTTTGTGATGTCTAACAGGTTGTTAAACCACCATTGAAGCTGTTGAGCATATATTTTAACAAGAGTATGGACTCCTACAGAAATCAGAGTAACAGCCGTGTTAGTCTGTATTCGCAAAAAGAAAAGGAGTACTTGTGGCACCTTAGAGACTAACCAATTTATTTGAGCATAAGCTTTCGTGAGCTACAGCTTATGCTCAAATAAATGGGTTAGTCTCTAAGGTGCCACAAGTACTCCTTTTCTTCTTCCTACAGAAATGTTTCTCTTTAAAGTCTTCCATTTTACTTAAATCAGAATGAGGGCTGAATTAGTAAGGCCAATTGAACACTAAGATCACAAGTGACCTGTTCTAATGCCCTTACACATTAGACTAATTCCTCCATCATGATTCAATACATAGGAAATTCGTGACTATTATTGTTCTCTTATTTCACAGCCAGCACATATAGAGTTGCTATTCATAGAATCATAGAATATCAGGGTTGGAAGGGACCTCAGGAGGTCATCTAGTCCAACCCCCTGCTCAAAGCAGGACCAATCCCCAATTTTTGCCCCATATCCCTAAATGGCCCCTTCAAGGATTGAACTCACAACCCTGGGTTTAGCAGGCCAATGCTCAAACCACTGAGCTATCCCTCCCCCCCAATTAGTCACAGATAATCCTTCCATTAGAAATTGTAAAATGTTGGGAGCCCAGCATATCAGAATACCTTGGATCAAGTTAAAACATTGCGTGTTAATCTCCACACATGAGTTTATACCAGTGTACAGTGGAATTGGTTAACTTTTTTCTGACAAATCTTTTTTAAATTATAAATGGCCTTTCCCTCCCCCACCCCACCCCCCGCAACCTTTTCCCTCCTAATTTGGCAGAAATTTTTCATTTAGTTTGAAATTTTCCTGTTTATTTACAAAAATGGAAAATTGAAAAAAAAAAAGGTAAACTTTTTATGTTTCTAGAAACCAAATTATTTTTTAAAGTTTTTATTTTACCAAGACCCAAAACAGTTCTATGTTTAATCAAGAAAGGAAGATTCCACAAAAGATTTTGAACAACAACAAAAAAAGCTTTCATTTTGTTGTTGTTGTTGTCGAAGGCACTTCCCATGTTCTTACCAGCTGTAATAAAATAAATAATAATAATAATAATACCTACCAGTAGATCTCAAACCACTTTATAAAGGGAGTATCATTATCCCCATATTACAGATAGTGAAACTGTAACTGCACTTACTTTAATAAAGTTATTCTTGATTTACATTGGTGAAAATGAAAGAAGACCCAGTCTCATTGTTCTTACACTGAAAATTTCTTTTTTAGCAGAGAAATGTATAATATGATTCAGTGGCTGGAAGCTGAACCTAGACAAATTCAGACTGGAAATAAGGTGTTCATTTTTAAGAGTAAGAGACATTAACCATTGGAACAATTTACAAATGGTCCTGGTGGATTCTCCATCACCTGACCATTTTTAAATCAAGTTTAGATGTTTTTCTAACAGCTGTGCTCTAGGAATTATTTTGGGGAAGTTCTATGGCCTGTGTTATACAGGAGGTCAGCTCTCCTGTTCCAGTCCAATTAAACCCCGTTGGGCCAATTAAGAGGGTGGGGCAACCCCTCGGGGCTATAAAAGGTCGATCAGAAGGGCAAGAGAGGAGAGCTGTCACAGATAGAAGGTGGCTCTTGCGAGAAGGTTGAAAGGCAGGAG